>NW_025113110.1:365197-381184 GCF_010416935.1 Polistes fuscatus | reverse complement strand
TTTTATTTTTTATCTTAAATCATCTCCTGCGGTATTTTACATTTGGTTTTTAAATCCATTAAATAAAAAGTAAAATATTCTAAATTATTTATTATTATTTTTTAAATAAAAATGTTTATTTTAGATAGAAACTTGAGCTTAATTCAGTTTTATTGCTAATTAACAATAAACTTATTTAAATAAAAAAATAAACCCTTCGGGTTGAATAATACAGAGCACCCGCTTCCCCGAATTGATTAGTCGCCCTACACACATATTCGCCAACATCTCGTTGTCCAATATTAACAATAGTTAAACTGACAATGCCGGACTTTTTATCATAGGTTGTGTATATATTTTGTTGAGTTTTGATCTAATGGCCGATTCGAAAAGTCCATTCTACGTTAGGCTTTGGATCGCCGATGATTTTTCCTTCGAAGACAATATCGTTACCTGGGCAAGTCGTGCATCACGAAAAATTCGCTCAAACACTGGAGCTTGGTATGACGTTTTCCATCGATTTTGTTGCTGTGTTAAGTCGGATGATAAGTCGGTTTTCAATTATTGCACCATTTGAACTGTTTTTTTTAGTAATTTATTTTGTAACAATGTCCGTAGTTTTTGACAAGAGGAAGCAACGGGAAATTTATGAGTTGTTGTTCACCAGAAAAAAATAGCACTATTTATATTTAAGTTATATAGAAAAGTAACAAATTTAAATTGTGTTACTTTTTAGTTTTTTTTTTTTTTTTAAATTATATTTTTCTGATTTTGTCTAATAATGTGCTAAAAATTATTGAATTCCTTTACGATTTTTCATATGAAAATATTTTAAGAAAAAATTGCGGTTTTTTTTTGGCAAAATGCCTTAACTGGTAACATTCTATTTCCGTGCATGTCATATCAAATTCAGTATCCTTTTTGGGTGAATGATGAAATTATACTTAAATTTTTATTGAAAAATACTTAAAATTCACTTATTGCGAAAATAAATTTGCTAAAAAAATGATTTTCAAAAAAGTTGGAATTAAATCAAAAAATAATAAATAATAAAGTTCAAAAATTATTTCCAAAGTTGAAAACCTGTCGCCAATTCGTGGCTATAAATTTTAAATTTTAAGGAAACAACATCATCATAAGTTAAGTTTTTGCCAATATTTTTTTCTAAAATGTAAAAAAAAATTATTATTTTTTAATAATAAGGGATTTTAATTTTATTATAATAAAAACACTTTTTTTCAAAGTCCTAAAATCTTACATATGTTTTAATTAAAATCATTTATTTAGTTTAAAAAGATTAATAAGAAAACTTAATTTGCTATTTTTATATATTAAGTTATTAGTTCGGCGAATTGTAACGTTGTGAATTTGCCAAAAAATTTTTATTTATCGTACAATTATTATATTTTTTTCGCTGCTATTTATTTGGTTAAAATGTTAAAAAGTTCTAATTTAATCAAATTTACTCTAATTCTTCACAAAGGTAGATTTTTTTAATTGCAATTTTTTTTTAAAAAAAAGCTATTGAAGATAATTAATGATAGTAAATAAGATAAAAATTAATTAAAATACGGCTTTTTGAAGTGTAACTGATTATTCTAATGAGGAAAATGCAATATATGATTGACCTTTTTGTTCCATGAACTGGTGAGTTTGATGAAACATGTTCTTCGTGCCGTCGATGCATTAATTGTTGACCGCGTTGAGCCATTTGACGACTCTTAGTTCATAATTTGATTTTTTAACGAAATTATTAAGTTCAATACACACCAAGACGTCGGTCGATTAATTTTTTTTTTTTTTAATTAAAGAAATAAAAATTACACTAATACTTTTAATACTCGTGGAATTACTGATAGAAAATTAGCTTTACTGAGATTTCTTTTTAGATCTTCGGGTAGGAGGAAAAGTATAACATACTTATTTTAAGATTGTAATATATTTGATCACACGCATACTTTTTTTTTATTTTTAGTTCTTAATTTGGGATCACATACTAAATTTAATATAAATCGTAATTTTGATTCCCGGTATTTTATTTTGTACTTTGTACAAATAAAATAATAACATTTTTAAATTATAAATTATTTTAGAACTAATTGCATTTTATTACAGTAAATAATTTATAATAAAAATTATAAATCTGGTGAATTTGAGCAATATAAATATTTAAATACAAACTTATTTAGAAATATAAATGTATATAATTTTATAAGTTATTTTCAAAAAATAGGTTACTGTAACATTTAACACGCAATTTATTTTAAATTAAGTAGAATTTTTTTTAAATAATAAAATCAAAATGTATTTTTAAAATATAAAATTATAATTAATTTTTTTTTTTTAGGTATTTAAATCGACATTAAAGACATCATTAATGCCAATATCAAATCATTTTCACAAATAATTCAATACCGAATCCGAATTCTAATAAAGGAATCGAAATGGGATTTGATTTTACTCTAGTTCTATACATATGTTTCAAAAGAGTTAATCAAAGCATACGAATTACTGGTTTTTAAACAATTGTTATACTAAAAAGATTAGAAAATAAAACAAAACAAGCTGTTAATTTTTATAAAGATGTATTTATAACTTTATTTACGAACTATCCGAAGGTAATGAAATTAAGTTTTTTTTTTTTAACGAAAAAATTATGTTTTTTTGAAGAAAAATAGTTTTATAAATTTCTTCCTGCCTGAAGGTTTGTGTTATGGTTTGAAATTAATGAAGTTGTTTTTAAAATACAAGAAATAATTCAGTATTTTAATGTCAATATTGATATGAATAGTTTTTATTCTAAATATACGGTAAGGGTTTTTTTTAACAAAAAAGAAAAATAATGTTTTTGTTTAAAATGTTTAATTGTCATTAGTAAAATTAGGTGTATTTTTACAAAAAATTGGTAGAAAATTAATAGAAGTGTGTTAACGATTTAGGAAAAAACATTGTGGAAAAAACAAACGATGATTATTTAAATTCAATTGTTAGAATGAAGTTAATTAGCGTCAACGATTCAAACGGGTAAATTCAATAATCCAGCCTATATGAAAAGGAAATGGATGAAGAAGATGAGTTTGATGTTGATTATAATTAATTAACGATAGCTGTAAATCTACTATTCCGGTTCAATATGCAAACAATGATAGTATTTGATCCAAAATCAATGTCAATATTTTGTAATAATTGTTTGGGCTCATAAAATATAACATGACGTTCAAAAATATTTTTTATGGCTTCAATAATGTTGGCTGTCGATAATTTTTGTAATTTTTTTAATAGCTAGCTATTTTTTTTATGAGCTCCAAAAATCATATTTTGAAAAATCATTTAAATTTTTTTTAGTAAATATAGTATGTAGTAAATATACCAATATTAACACATCATTTTTAATTTGCATAGTTTTATTTTGATTAATTTTCAACAAAAAAAAACTTATTCTGAAAATGCGGAATTTTAAGTCAAATCATCTTATTTCGAGTATGAATTTTTATTTAAATTTCAAAAATTTTAAGTACAAACATTACAGTCGAGCCTGCTTATGGAAATAATTAAAAAAAAAAAGAAACTGGCTCCGAAGATGTAAAATTATGTATTTTGGGTGAACAAATCGTTATAATATCAATCAGGTGAAATCTAAATTGATACGCTGACAACGTACGAACACAGTTGGGCAACATTCCAAAATAAGTAAATGCGAAAAATTAATGTTGAAATCAACATTGTTGAATTTATACGTAAAAAAGTATTAAGAACCCACATTAACGAAAAAAGGTATGACTTTTATTGTTTCACGTAGTGATAAGTAATTTTCTTTTTAAATATATATTAGTTCTATATTCGATGTTTTATGGACTTGTATTAGCAGGTGCTATTAGAATTGATAATTTCTATAATTTTTATAATTGTTCTGGTATAATACTTGTGTCGATTGTCCGAAAAATATTTAATGCATTTTATAAACGAATAAGTTTTCCAAATATGCCATTCAACTAAATTTAGTAAGTGTAAAAATTTTTATTTTTGATTTTCGATTTTTTTTCTATAGAATTAAAACATTCTTTTTTTAGTGTTGACCATGATAGCCAAGATGTGATCGTATTTAATAGAATAAGTGTTACTGATGTATTATGGCTTATCACGTATCTGTTGTGAACATTGATGAATTACACATACTTTAGCAAATCATTCGGATCTGAATTGAGCATTTACGTATATGCTTTATATCTTACGTAATATAGTGCTGTAAGCTTAATCACAGGTTTTTTTTTATATTTAGAGTCTAACTTTATTTTTAATTTGAAAAAAGCTAATTTCTTATTTTGTACAAAGAAAAAGAAATTTTTGACTTCAATTTTTTTAAATTTTTGACATTGACTCAGTAATTTTTTAAATAAATTTAAATGTTGCCCATCATAATGTTTTTGAAAATTGCCATTGGTCGAATTTGGTTTATTATTTATAGCTTAAATTTATTTTCTAATTAAAAGTTATTCCTTAAATTTAATGTAAAATTTAACTTTCTGTTAATTAAAATATTTAGAATTAATCTCCACTTTAGAGTAATACGTATACAAACACACAACAATTTAAAGTTATTTTAATTTAATTTTCCAATCTTTTAATCATAGGAAAATTTATGCAAGAAGATAAGAAAAAAAAGAATTGGTTTTTTTTTAAAGAAGTGAATTAAATGATTAAGATTTTTTTCTTCGTATTAATTATAAATCAATATTTTTAGGCAATCATCGATGAATTGTTTTAAGTTAATAAATTTGTTTGTAACTATACACGAGGATGCAAATGAACAAGATGTTATAGAAATCAAAGATTTTAAGCATGATATGCTTTTTTTTATTTGTAAAAATTAAGCTGTTGGACGTCTTAGGCAACAATTATAACATCTTTTCACGTTCTGAAAACTTCTAATGATGATCGAATGCTTATAATCAATAATAACGGAGTAAAATTAGATTTGATGTAAGTTATGAAAAGTTAAAATAATTTTAACTAATATAAATTTTTGATAGATATTTGAGACATCGCACATGACTTACTACGAAACAACAGCATGTCATATAACAAATGATGCTAGAATTATTAACTTGATCATCAGTTTGATGAATTGCTTATGCAACTTTTATGTTCCTAAAGACGCTAGAAGTTCAATTCTCGATTACAAAGAATGGTTCGATATCGTTAAAAAATTAACTACAACTCTTCTGAAATGAGAAATTTATGCATAAGTATTTACATTTGATTGCATTTTTAAAATTTTCTTTAATTAAAATTTAAAATTGCAATTATTAAAATAATTCTTTATTAAAAAAGTGAATTTTTGTTACAGATGCATTAAAAAATTTGTATTAATTATACCATATGAAGTAAAAAATTTGATTCTTCCATTATTTGCAAAATATCCTTCCACTCTCTAAAAAACACATAATACGATACCATTGACTGTGTCAACAGCTTTCTGTTTCTACTACCAAAAATCATATAAGACTTCTGTATTCAAATGTTCATTCATCATTCTCAAACGAACTGATAAATTAAATTCAAATTGCTCGCTTTCAGAAAATTTATTCAAAATCTTTTCTTCGAATTTAACGAAGATTACTATAATGATGTTTATAAATTTTATGCTCCATATATTGAGTTTACAAACTTAATTTGCTGAATTGCAATTAATATTAATTGTTTCTATGAAGTTGTGATTTCGTTAAACACGATGATCGTATGACTTATTTTCCCAAATTATGGAACGAATTGTACCGAAATAAAGAGCATGGGCATATATTCATTCAATGATAATAATGTAGCGATTCATTAATTATATTGATGCCATAATTGAAGACGATCGTAATGTTGAATTGTTGACTGCATTTTTTATTTTGTTTAGAGTTTTTTTAACCAAAAATATGTTCTAAACATGTTAACTTTAAGTAATTACAAACAAATACTAAAAATATTTTAAGTCTTCAAAAGAGTTTATCTGATGTGCTCAACTCCTTAGCTGATTGCTAGAGTATTTTAAACTTGATTGGAGAAATTTGAGTGATTTATTTAATTTATTTCAAGAGAAACAATACTAATAATATCAAACTGTAGTGTATTTTATTAGACAAGAATAATCTAAGGTGATTGATACAACTATAAATGAAGGTAATTATCGGAGTTTTTATTAAAAATAGTTGTTTTAATGATATTTTTAAAAAACTTTGGTTTTTTAAGAATTATTCTAGTATATTTTTGTTACTGATTTATTTTATAAATTTGTGATTTATTTTTTTTAGATATGAGATTGGAAGACTTGAATGAGGATGATGATTAAATTGCTTCGACAAGTAATTGTAAGAAGACTATTAGTAATTTTAGTTAACAATTTACTAAGAAAAAATGACTTATTCAATTTATGTTGACGAGACAAATAAAGAGTTTTCTGTGTCCGAAACCATAGAGAATTTTCGTGATTTTAAAACGTTTATTGAAATCGAACAAGTCACCGATTCCATTTGCAGTTTTTCAAGTTGATAATGCGTCTCGGAATGAGATTTCATTGTTTAGGTGTTTGATTTGTGTTCGGGAATTTACTTTTGGCGAAATTGAACATTTTTGATCCGAACGTTTTTGGATTTTAAAAAATTCTTGGATGTGAAAAATGTTAAGCTGTTAAGCGATCCGATTTGCGATCAAATGGATGGAAAATGCATAAAGTTGATAAATATTGATGATGCATTAAAAAATGTAAGTGTTTTTATTTTTTGAAAAGTTATATATTAAATATCTAACTTCAATTCTTAATAAGGAAAAATATTAGTGGTGGTTAATTTACTGTTATATATATATACAGGGTGTCCCAACTTTAAGGGGTCAAATTTTACAGTTGTTAGAAAAGATTAAGGGACCAAAGTTTCCCCATGCATTTTTGGTAAATCGGCCTAAATAACGAGATATGCGCAGAAAACCATTATTTTTTAACAAAATGTAAATCTAAATAACTTTTTACCACATGATATTTTTTTATGAATTTTTTTTATTTTTCTTAGATTTTAAAGGCGCATCAAATAAACTGAAAATTTTTTGCTAATCACTTCTGATATACGATTTTTGCACATATGAGGTACTCTACAAGTCTAACTAAAAAAGAGAACATCTCTCTCTATAATTAAAAATCTACATTGACAGAAAAATAATTCGCAATAAAAAACTTTTTGGAATTTTGCAAATTTTGTGATTTTTGCAAAAAAATTGCAAATATTTTTAAAATTTTATTTTGCTTTATTCTTTACCTCAAAATTAAAAATCTCAATTTTTCTCAGATTGCAAGTTTTGACCTTGAGAAATTTGCACGCGAATATTTTTTTTTGCAAAATGTGATGATTGTCTTTCTAATTCTAAACATTTTATTATCAATTTTTTCAGAAATCTCTTAAATTTGAAGTTATAAGCGATTGAAAGTTTTTTGCCAAAGATAATTTTTTGCGATTTTTATCGTTTGTAAAAAGTTTAAATGATTGATTATTAAACTTAATTGATTTATTTAAACTTTAAATTTGTATTTTTTTGAAATTTTTACAGAGTTTCATAAATAATGATTAAATTTTTTCACTTATTCGATGTTTATTAAATATTTTTATTATTATACACTTCATTTTTTAACATTGTGGAAGTTTAGAAACTGATTTAGGTATAGTAATCAATTAAATAGCTATAAAAGTTACATTTGATATATTCATTTACATAACAACTTAGGTTTAATAAAAATCACTTATTATTGGTTATTGTAAAAAACTTCTTTTATTTAAATTAATTTTTAAACAAAGTTTAAATTGTGCTGATTTTTTTGCATAAATTTTTACTTATTTTCACTTTTTACAGCACATTGACACATTTTACTAATATGAAAAAAAAATTGAAACCTGTAAAGTTGTGTATCTAACTAATTTCAAAAAAATTACAAATTTTAAAGTGTAATAAATCAATTAGAAGTCATTTAAACTCTTTTACAAACGATAAAAATCGCAAAAAATTATCTTTGCCAAAAAACTTTCAATCACTTATAACTTCAAATTTAAGAGATTTCTGAAAAAAATTGATAATGATAAATGTTTGTTAGAATTAGAAAAGCAATCACATTTTTGAAAAAAAAATATTCGCGTGCAAATTTTCTCCTCAAGGTAAAAATTTGCAAATCTGAAAAAATTGAGGTTTGTAACAATGAGATAACGAATAAAGCAAATATAAAATTTTAAAAATCTGCAAATTTTTTTCGCAAAATCCCAAAATTTGCAAAATTCCAAAAAGTTTTTTATTGCGATTATTTTTCTGTCAATGTAGATTTTTAATTATAGAGAGCGATGTTCTCTTTTTTAGTTCGACTTGTAGAGTACCTCATATGTGCCAAAATCGTATATCAGAAGTGATTAGCAAAAATTTTCAGTTTATTTGATGCGCCTTTAAATCTAAGAAAATAAAAAAAAAATTCATAAAAAAATATTCATGTGGTAAAAGTTATTTAGATTTACATTTTGTTTAAAAAATAATGGTTTTCTGGCATCATCTCGTTATTTAGGCCGAATGAGCAAAATGCATGGGAAAACCTTGATCCTCTAGATGTGGTCTTTATCAACTGTGTAAATTTTTGGTCAATTTAGTTTGGGACACCCTGTATATAAATGACGGGTCAACTGTGACGACCTCTGGAGGCTACCCATATGAAACTCCGCACAAATTTTTTCCACATTTCTCCATCATAAGGTATGATCTTTCAGTTAAGGGTATTTTGAATCAAAAATTGTATTAACATCTGGGAATGTTTCCTTGTTAGAAAGATGTAGTGAAGACGTCTGGTCATGTGGAACGATTTGCATATTATGCTTAAAGATAAAGTTACCTGAAGCTGTTTTTGTTTTAGAATTGATTAAATTTTCATTACCAACAAATTGTAACTACCAAAACGTAACGAATATTCCACGAAAGCATTGTGATGCTATTTTTAATGTCCGGTGTGGGAATTGATTCGAAACGACAAATAAATGGTTTTCTACGTCCGGAAACGGCATAGAATTTTAGTGACTTTAAACGTTTATTTGAATCTAACAAGTCACTGATTCCGTTCTATTTATTTAAATTGGTAATCAGTAATGAATGAGATTTCGCCGATTAGTGTTTTTTCGTGTTCGGGAATTTACTTTGACCGAAATCAAACCATTTGATTGATCCGAACGTGTGTGAGATGTGCAGACGAGCAGCGTACCATTTTACGTAATATTATAAATATTATTTAAAAATGTTAATTTTTTTTTCAAAAAATTTAGATACAAAAGTTTCCTTTGAACCGGATGATTGTATAATGGAAATATCCACAGCTATGGTGATAAAACAACAGTGAAAGAAAAGCAACTATTTATAATTACATTTTAATTAATTAAACGATTTTAGTGTAAATTTATTTATTATAATCAATAAAAATGTTTTTTAAAAACTAAATTTGTGTTATAATTAATTTTAAAATGATTTTAAAATTTCAGGTACAAAAAAAGTGAAAAAAAATACACAAAAGTAAAAAAATAAGATGAAAATGAGCAAAATGGGCAACTAAAAGAAACTAGAAAAAAAAGGAAAAAGTGAAAAAAAAATTCAAAAACGTAAAGAAAATAACCATTAAATCAATATATAAATATAAAAATACATAATATGCAAATTTTTTGAAAAATCGATACGACCGTTAGGTACAAGGTCGGATTTTCAAGTCGTGTTTTGAAAAATTTTGATTTATTTCTTTTAATGTCGTTTTTCTAGGTACCACGAGGAGTTAAAAGTTGCGGTTTGTTGCGGAAGATTCATGGAGATGTCCTTTATCTGAAAAGAGAAAAAAATTTGAGATAAGTGGCTAAAAAAAATTCTAAGATTTTTTAAGAGCAAATCTAAAAATTTTTTGTTTTTCAGATAAGGACATCTCCATGAATCTTCCGCAACAAACCGCAACTTTAACTCCTCCTGGTTACCTAGAAAAATGGCTTTTTATAAAACATAGAAAAATCGATACGACCGTTAGGTACGAAGGTCGGATTTTTAAAGTCGTGTTTTGAAAAATTTTATTTATTTCTTTAATGTCGTTTTTCTAGGTAACCAGAGGAGTTAAAAGTTGCGGTTGTTGCGGAAGATTCATGAGATGTCTCTTTATCTGAAAAAGCAAAAAAAATTTGAAATAGTGGCTAAAAAAATTTCAAGATTTTTTAAGAGCAAATTAAAAAATTTTTTGGTTGTTCAGATAGAGACCTCTCCATGAATCTTCCGCAACAAACCGCAACTTTTAACTCCTCCTGGTTACCTAGAAAAATGGCTTTTTATAAACATAAAAATCGATACGACCGTTAGGTACGAAGGTCGGATTTTTAAAGTCGTGTTTTGAAAAATTTTGATTTATTTCTTAATGCCATTTTTCTAGGTAACCAAGAGGAGTTGAAAGTTGCGGTTTGTTGCGGAAGATTCATGGAGATGTCCTTTATCTGAAAAAAAAAAATTTGGAGATAAGTGGTAAAAAAATTTAAGATTTTTAAGAGCAATTTTAAAAATTTTTTGGTTTTTAGATAGAGGACATCTCCATGAATCTTCCGCAACAAACCGCAACTTTCAACTCCTCTTGGTTACCGAGAAAAAATGGCTTTTTATAAAACATGAAAAATCGATACGACCGTTAGGTACGAAGGTCGGATTTTTAAAGTCGTGTTTTGAAAAATTTTGATTTATTTCTTTAATGTCGTTTTTCTAGGTAACCAGGAGGAGTTAAAGTTGCGGTTTGTTGCGGAAGATTCATGGAGATGTCCTTTATCTGAAAACAAAAAAATTTGGAGAGAAGTGGCTAAAAAAATTCTAAGATTTTTTAAGAGCAAATTAAAAAATTTTTTGGTTTTTCAGATAGAGGACATCTCCATGAATCTTCCGCAACAAACCGCAACTTTCAACTCCTCTTGGTTACCTAGAAAAATGGCTTTTTAAAAACATAGAAAAATCGATACGACCGTTAGGTACGAAGGTCGGATTTTTAAAGTCGTGTTTTGAAAAATTTTGACTTATTTTTTCAATGTCGTTTTCTAGGTAACCATGAGGAGTTGGATGTTGCGGTTGGTTGCAAATGATTCAGAGACAAATCTTAATCTGAAGGAAAAAAAAATTTCGAGATTGCTCTTAAAAATTCAAAAATTTTTAAGCCATTTTTTTGTCGAGTTCTAGGCTTCGAATCCCAGTTCGGTCGGAATTTTTTTTTTTTTTTCAGATGAAGATTATGTCTCGAGTCTTTTGCAACTAACCGCAAACTTATAACTCTTTGTGGTTACCAAGAAAAACGACTTTTAAAAAACGCATTGAACCATCTATAAAATGTTGTGTTTTAAAAATCCGACCTTTGTATTAACGGTAAAATCGATTTTAATAAATGCAAATTATTCAAAAGTTTTTTTAAATTAAAACCATGTTTCTCGCTAATTAAACGGTCTAAAAAGATGCACTAAACTAAGTTTTAATTAGAATTAGAATGATCTTTCATAATATTTAAAAAAAATATGAAAAAACTAAAAAATAATAATAATTAACTTTTTTTAGAAAGTCTAGACTTTTTCTTCTATTTTAAATAAAAGTCATTTTTGGTCCATTTTTCATCATTTTTACTTAGTTTTTCACTTTTTTCTTATCTTTTTTTCACCTTTTTTATATTATATTAGTTTTTTGGTCCAATTTTTCGTCATTTTTCTTTTTATTACCTTTTTTACACACATTTTGGTTCACTTTGTTGCACTCTTTATTTTATGACCTGAAATTTTTAAAATTGTAAAATTAATTTAAACACGTTTTAATTATTAAAAAATATTTTTATTGAATATAAGAAATAAAATTTTTATTGAAACAGTATCCATAAAAACGATGTAATTTAATTAAAATGTTGCATTGAAATCATTTTTTTTTCATTATAAAACACACTTCCAACATCAGCAGAACGTTTTAGATGTGAGTTGCAGGTGGTTGTATTGGAACCGATTGGTTGGAACCCGAAAAACTCGAAACAGTTAGAACCATATCATTTGAGTTGGCGTGGCATCATTATTGAATATTGTGTCAAAACAACTGGATTTGTTGTCATAGTTGTTGAAGATGAAATTGCAATTACCTAAAAAAAAATCCATTTTAAGATATTGTTAAAAACAAAAACAAAAAACTACTGGTTGGACAGTTGGTTGAATTATTAAGTAATATTGACAATAATATCTTTGGTGGTTATCATGCTTATCATGAGTTATAACCTCTAACTTCATGAATTTGATGAATTTGTTCTGCAATGAAATATTGGACGATGCAGCTTTAGTTGTTGCTTCAATACACTTGATGTCGATCAGCCCATGTGATCTTATCATCTTTTCTAACTTTTCTTAACCAATTTGTTTAGCCAATAGTTGTTGCTTCATCACCAAAACCAAATATATCTATTCGAGGTCTGCTAATTGTTTTAAACTCGCTTCAATTGAAGTTCCGTTGCGGATCATTTTTTCTATACATGCTTCTCATAATGGTTCTAAGACAAATCTGAACCCAATAATCGATGATATAAACACTCCTGTACTTTTGGCTGGGTACTTTTTCACCAGTCGAATGGTGACATTAAATATTCTGTTGTCGAATTGGGTTTTACTGCTTATTTGTTATTTTTTGATGATATTTTTTCATCAATACCTTATCCGGTATAGGTGAAGGAGCCGAGACCGAAGTTCACTGCTTCCATGTGACCTATAAGATTGCGTTCTGCCAGAATCTTTTTTTTTCCATATCATCTCGCCCGAAACTATCCTCTTCCATATCAACAAACATCTGCAGTTCTCTTAAACATTATCGTTATTTAAATCGATATTAACAAATTGATTAGTGTTCGTTATTGGATTCTTCCTTTCACCTTCATCACACCATCATTCACACTTCAATAGCCTGTCCTTCGTCTATTCGTTCTTGCATTAAAAGACGAGCTCCAACCTCTTTAGGAGTTGTTGGTGGCGGGAAATCTCCGACTTCATACGACTATAGGGTGTCCCAAATAGTAATGGACCAAAATTTAACAGATGATAAAGAACACATCCTAGGATCAAGGTTTTCCCATGCATTTTGCTTAATCGGCCTAAATAACGAGATAGGCAGAAAACCATCATATTTTTAACAAAATGTAAATCTAAATAACTTTTACCACATGAATATTTTTTTACCAATTTTTTTATTTTTCTTATATTTAAAAGAGTGCATAAATAAACTGAAAATTTTTTTGCTAATCACTTCCAGTATTCGATTTTACACACATGAGGTAGTCTACAAGTCTAACTAAAAAAGAAAACAAAACTCTTTTTCTAATCCAAAATGTACATTTAGAGAC
Organism: Polistes fuscatus; assembly: GCF_010416935.1. NCBI lineage: Eukaryota > Metazoa > Arthropoda > Insecta > Hymenoptera > Vespidae > Polistes > Polistes fuscatus. The sequence goes on along the minus strand of NW_025113110.1, from coordinate 367,791 downwards.
AACAAATATTTTCGATTGCTAATTTTATCAATTTTGCAAATTGGGATTTTTGCAAAAAAATTTGCAATTTTTGGAAACTTTAACTGTCATTATATTCTTTATCTCATTATTAAAAAACTCAATTTTTTCAGTTTTGCAAACTTTGACCTGAGAAGAAATTTGCACGCAAATATTTTTTTACAAAAATCTAATTTCCTTCTTAATTCTAAACAACATTTATTATTATTAATTTTTTTAAAAACCTCTTTAATTTGAAGTTATAAGCGATTGAAAGTTTTTTGCCAATATTCTTTTTTGCGATTGTTATTGTTTTAAAAAGAGTTTAAATGACGTTCTTATTGATTTATTAAGATTTAAAAATGAAAATTTGCTTAAAATAAGTACACATTAGTACATGATTATGTTTTTTTTTACTTATTATTTTTTTATTATACACATGTGTACTTATTTTAAGCAAATTTTCTTTTTAAATCTTATAAACCAGAAAGAAGTCATTTAAACTCTTTTAAAACAATAACAATCGCAAAAAAGAATTTATTGTAAAAAACTTTCAATCGCTTATAACTTCAAATTAAAGGGGCTTTTAAAAAAATTAACAAAATAAATGTTGTTTAGAAATAAGAAAGAAATCAGATTTTTGCAAAAAAAATATTGGCGTGCAAATTTCTTCTCACGGTCAAAGTTTGCAAAACTGAAAAAAATTGAGTTTTTTAATAATGAGATAAGAATATAATGGCAGTTAAAGTTTCCAAAAATTTGCAATTTTTTTTGCAAAAATCCCAAAATTTGCAAAATTGATAAATTAGCAATCGAAATTATTTGTTGTCTCTAAATGTACATTTTGGATTAGAAAAAGAGATTTGTTTTCTTTTTTAGTTAGACTTGTAGACTACCTGTGTGTAAAAATCGAATACCGGAAGTGATTAGCAAAAAAATTTTCAGTTTATTTGATGCACCTTTAAAATAAAGAAAAATATAAAAAATTCGTAAAAATATATTCATGTGGTAAAAAGTTATTTAGATTTACATTTTGTTAAAAAATGATGGTTTTCTGCGCATATCTCGTTATTTAGGCCGATTAAGCAAAAATGCATGTGGAAAACCTTGATCCCCTAGGAGGTGTGTCTTTATCATCTGTTTAATTTTGGTCTATTATATTTGGGACACCCTGTATATGAAACCTATGTGTGACCAGGGGGTTAATCTCCACTTATGATGATTTTCTCATAACTTAAATTTTTCATTTTTTGTATTAATAAATGTGACTGGTAAAAAATACCAGGCGGTTAAACTCCACTTATAATTTAGTTTTTAAAAACACACATCTATTTTTTTTATTGATAAAACACTGAGATTTATGTGAAACCAAGGAGTTAACTCCATCAGTGGTAATTTTCTGACAATTAAAATTTTTTATTTTTTTGTTAATAAATGTGATTGGTAAAGAATATACCAGAGGGGTTAACTCTACTTATCGTTTATTTTTAAAAAAATTTATGAAAAGTAATCTTGGCCATGCGAAGCAAGGCCACGGATCCGCTAGTTACTTATAAATTTCAAATCCTTACATAAAATAAATCACAAATTTAACATTTTCCATTTTTTTGTAAATTTTGAGATAATTTTTTGTAAACTTACATAATACCATTTGGACTAGAATAAAAAATATAGAACTACTTACTCTTTGAGTGTCCGAATCGTTTTTTATGCGATTTGTCTACTATGAGAAACTAATATAATTTAGATTGACAGCCATCATCGTTATTTATAAATAAATACATAAACATATGTATATGACATGTCCATTCTTTGATAAAAACGTTTAGTTTCTGTCCAAAAACACGTACGGATATTTGTACGAACTGTAAATAAAAATATACTTCAATTATAGTATTTACATAAAATATCACATATGAATGAAGTTTACGTTTTTTAAACTAATAAAATTCTTATTTTACAATTTCGTACCGATTGGTTGCACCAGTTGTTGATCTTTTAATAATATTTTTCATTGGGCAAAAAGCTTTTTTCCGTTTTTGTCTATTTGAACTATTCTATCCATTTCGTCTTTTTAACATTTGTTGGCTTTGAATTAAACACTTTAAGTAATTGTTGGAAATTACGAATATTTTGTTTTTTGTAAGGTAGACAACCATTAAGACATCACTAACTATGAATTATCTAAAAAAAAATCATTAAAAAACTAAAAATTAAAATTATTTAACAAAAATAACAATAACCATAATACATACATTCGATTTTAGTTATATGTACCGTTTTCCCAAACGAAACCACAATATTATTATTAATTCGTTATGTTCCGCTTATTATATTTATCGGTCATCGTTTCTGTTAACTTACAGTGTCATAATGATTTTAACAATATGTTACTTGAATATGTGTTATACTTGTAACTTAAGTGTAATTCCTCATATTTATTGTGCTCATTCAATGTTTAACATCTAAAAAAAAATTATTGACATTTAGATAATTACTAAAATTTTTAAACATTGAAATGATTTTCTCCCATAAATGTTGAGCACAAAGTTTAAGTATTTACTAAAGACAAAAAACGGAAGCTAAAAATATTTATA
>NW_025113110.1:335891-363785 GCF_010416935.1 Polistes fuscatus | reverse complement strand
ACTATTAAAAATGAATTTCAATTTTTTTCTATTCTCCTAAAATCTACTTTTTACATCTCAAAATTTTTATAATATTGAATACCCTGAAAACAAAAATTTTATTCAAAGTTATTTAAAAAAAATTACTTTTACATAGTTTCATATTCAACTATCGAAATGTAATCAAAACGTAATGTACTAATTCAATTTTGTAATATTTATAAATTTTAATTTAGTTTTTTTTAAATAGAAACTATCAAATGAATAACTTAACATAGATTTAAGTTTTCAATTCCTCGTGCTAAACCATTTTGTGTTTAATTTTTAAAATTCGATTTGTTATTTTGCAACTTCTTGACGTTTTTCTGATAATCAAAAAAAAACACGCAAGTTTATATATACAAAAAATCCTGCCTAAATTTTAATCCGAAACAAAACTATTTCTAAAAAAGGCCTGAGTCTCTTATTTTTGAAATTTTTGAAGTAAAAATAGTAATCAGTCACTAAAACTTTATTTTCGTTGCGTTTAAATTCCCAAATAAATAATGGTAGCAATCTACTGGTATAAACTAAAATAGTGTATTTTTCCTTATTCTTTTAGAATTAAAAATTATATTGTGTTTTTAATTAATTTTTATCAAATTACATTTTAAAATAACAAATTGAAAATAAATAAATTAATAAAAATAAGCTTGTTAAAAAATACTTTGAGTGTTAAATCATATCTACAAAAAATGTACCCACTTTCTTGTAGACATTAATATACTTTAGTCGGATGTTAACATTACTTTTTCAATTACTAATTTATTAATTTGCCATTGAATTAGTAATTGAATTAGCTAATTAAATTTCTAAATTACTTTTTTCATATTAAAAATAATCAAAACGTATTATTTAAAAAGTTTTGCAAAATTTTTTGTACTATATGTCGTGTATACAACTTCTCTAATTTGCGGTAAATTAAGCCTGACTCTAAATTGAGAAACCGTACTTTATTTTTTTATTAACAGGCATCGTACTTGGAAACCCACTTAAGTGTTTTCACTCGCAGCAAATATAAAAGAAGTAATAGACTTGAAAAGACGAAAAAGATCCGAAAATTATTAGTTCAGTTCAATTCAATTGCGTCCTAAGAATAAGAGTTAGAATTGATCCGTATAAGAATTAGAATATAATAAAAGAATAAGTTCAATTAATTCATTAGTACAATTCAGTTCAATTCAATTCAATTAATTCCAATAAGATTCCAGTAAGTCTACTACAAAACGTACTTCGTATTAATATAAACGCTAGTGATAATAATTAATAATTAATTTATTGTACCTGGGTCTTATCGTAAATAAAGAGTTCATCAAATATATTCGACCTCATTACTCAACAAAGAAATCCTGGAGTGACCTGAATTTTATCAATATCGTACCAAAATTTGTAACAATTAGCACCCCAAAGCAATAACAATTATCGCTTGAACAAAACCCAAAGATATCATAACCGAACAAAAGAAATCATAAACAACAAAATTCAAGATAACAACAATCCAATCAACTATAATAACAATTAAAATCCAACCAAAATCAATCAAAAACAATTTTACCAAAGAGCAATCATTGACGAGCTTTGGTTAAATTGACCTGGGAAGAAAATCAATTCATTACGAAAAAACAAAAGTCATATTCAATCAAATATGAATTTGGTCACCTTCTGTAAGTCAAATTTTCACTTTTTTTAAGAAAAATGGGAAAGAATTTATAAATGTTAAAAATATAAGTTTGTAATTAATACTTTGAAAAAAAAAACTAAATAAATTCAAAATTGAGCCTTTAAAAGAAAAACTTTTAGCTTAAGACCTTGTAACAGAGCCACCAAACAACCAGGCAATTCTGTTTATTGCCTAAATGCACAAACGGTGCATGTTTGTTAAAGTAAAATTTCGGTCATAAACTGCTTTTTTTCAGGGTAGAATTTATTTTTCGCTTGTGAATGGGAAATTCCTTTCCGAGTTTCCGTTAGGTTATTTCCGTTAGGAGTTAGGCATCTAAATTTCCCGGTCTAACTGAAGTTTGGTCTCCTTTTGAAGATGGTTTGCCGACAGTGATAAATATGCGGTTTTGGCAAAATTTAGTTTAGTTGTCGATCAAACCAGCACAACGATCAGTGTTCAGCCGTTAGGACTTTACGAGCTGTGCTCGTGAACTGACCGGAGTGACTGAGACTGGTAGGTTTTGCGATACGCTCCGGATTACTCCCTGAACACTAGGAGCTGTGCTCGTAGCCTGACCATACCTGCTACCTCAGTAACCATTCGTTTGGAAACTAGGAGCTTAGCTCGTGACCTGACCATAACGGCGGTTATTTAAAGCAACATTTGTACGGACGCTAGGAGCCCGTAGAACACAGAAACTAAAAAGTTACTGAAATGTTACTTTTTTTGTTACTTAAAAAAGTAAACGCGTTTTATTACTGAAATTTTACTTTTTTTTTACTTTTAATTTGATTAAAGTAACTTAAATAAGTGAAATTAAGTTACTATTCTAGAGCGATTTCACTGCTGAAAAGTTATTAAAAGTTTACTTTTTCAGCTCTTCGCTCAAAAAAAATCCTATATAAGAATACCTTTTATTTTGTCAATCATTTATTGTGTCATTGTTATTAGTGGGCAAGTGCATCGAAAAATTTCAAAAATAAGTATTGATTTTCATAAGATTTAATTTTTAAAATAGGAAGGTTTTTAAAAAACAATAATTTATCACGAAGAACCATTTAGGCGTCTGAAACTACAAAAAAACAATATCTCTCAACAAGTGCAAATTTAATTTCTGTAGGTAATCATGAAAGAAATTCATTAGGTCCAACAAAACCTCGAGAATTTACTATCTACAAATCCATCAGAGAACGATATTGATAACGATTGAATTTTGAGGAAAATTTATTAAATTAATTAAAAAATATCCAACGGTACCGCGTGTTCTTCTAAATGAACTTATTAAATTATTAAATTTAAAAACAAATTAAATCTACCTTAGACCATTAGAACTTTATTAAAGACCCGAGAGAAAGTAAAACAAAAAGTCTCGCAGGTGTATTTATTCGTATTTTGGTTAAAAAATGGAATAATTGCTAATCAAATTTTTAAATTTGTGACGATGAAATTCTAATTGATGTTTAATATGATGGACTACCTGTTTGCAAATCATCAACTAATCTTCTGGAGTATTCTTTGCTGCATGTTTTCTTCTAAATTCAAAATTAGAAGTAAAATATTTACGATAGCGCTCTTTTCTGCAAAGAAAAAACCTAATGATTTTAATGCTTTTTAACTGACTTTATAGAAGAATACCAAGATTTATTTATGAATGGTTTAGAAATATAAACAAAGATTTTCGTATAAAAATTCGTGCCTTTATTGTTGATGCACCCGCTAAATCTTCCATTTATACATTGTTCTCATAACGCAAAACATGCCTGTAATAAATGCACCAAACTGGGTCCTTATGAGGCTTCTCAATCGTATACAAAAATGCAACAAATACACCTGTTTTATATAACAATCGAGATTTTAAATTAAAAACTAATCTGAAACATCATAAAGGGGTATCGATTTTAGAAAAACTAAATTAGATTTAGTCAACCAATTTCCAAATGATTACAATGCATTGTGTTCTACTTGGTGGTTATGAAAAAAAAATGTTAAATATATGGACAACTGGAAAAATAAGTGTTTTTCAAGTTAAATTCGTATAAATAATAGAATTTGATAATTTTTTGAAAAAATTTGACAACTTTATAAGTCGAATTCAAAGAAAACATCGAAGTATCTTACAAGGAAAGTATCCCAGATGATACACTCCGATTTTTTTCAAACATGGCTTATTTAAAGAACATATCCTCATTAGAGCATATGTAAAATTATAGCGGCCCTAATTCATATGGTGGTGAGTTATTCACCCCCAAAAGTCATACATGTAAAAATCTTTATTGGAGTATAACTTCACATTAATTGGTTTTTTTAAAAAATTACTTTTATAAATGGTATAGCTTCTAATTATTGCTATAACTTTCTTAAAATGTTTTTTAATTTACTTAAAACTCACCCCAGGAATTGTAAAATACTGTTAAAAATTGTGTTTTTTGGCCATAAAGCCCCAAAATATTTTGTTTCGATATAAATTTAATATACTTTAGGAGCTTTTGTTATTATACGTAATTGGACTAAAAGATTTTTTTTAATTTTTTGCTGGGGTGAGTTATAACAAAAAATTGATTTTTGTTTTTTCTTATGTTTTCAAAATGATAACCAGGAAATTAAAAATTTTATTTTAAAATAATCCTAGTTATTAGTATTTTCAATTGATACACAATAATTTCCAAAAAGGGATGAAAATTTTTCACCCCCCTAAAAAATTTTTTTTATTTTTTTGAATTTTTTAATTTATGCGTTTGGTTTATTTATTTAATTTAAATTAATAATCTAAAATAGTTTTTTTGATGTCATACACCTTCAAAATTGTATTAAACTATAACTCATATGTTAAAAATCTATTTTTGTTGAAGAAATTATTACAATATGAAAAGCCAATTCTTTTTCAGTATATGTAATTGGCTCTTTTTCGTTGTTTCATTTTTGAACGCCATTGATATCCAAATAACACATTAGCTATATTTACCAAAATACTTTTAATTCACTTGTTTTAATATAACTATTAAAAGTTTAGTTCGAATGACTAAAATCTAAAATTTTTTCTCTCCTTTTATATGTTTTATTCTTCTTTTAGAAAGTACTAAAAATGAATAGGGAATAATTTTAAAACAGCTTTAATTAACTGTTTTTTATAATAGTGCAATTTCCTATTATACAACAAAAATGTATACATTATTTTAAATTAATACTTTCGTTTTAATAATTTTAATTTATAAAAAGCAATTAATGCATTAAATAAATAAACCAAACGCATAAATTAAAAAATTCAAAAAAAGTTAAAAAAATTTTTTAGGGGGGTAAAAAATTTTCATCTCTTTTTGGAAATTATTGTGTATCAATTGAAAATACTAATAACTAGGATTATTTTAAAATAAAAATTTTTAATTTCCTGGTTATCATTTTGAAACAATTAAGAAAAAACAAAAAATCAATTTTTGTTATAACTCACCCCAGCAAAAAAATTAAAAAAATCTTTTAGTCAATTACGTATAATAACAAAAGCTCCTAAAGTATATTAAATTTATATCGAAACAAAAATATTTGGGGGCATTTATGGCCAAAAAACACAATTTTTAACAGTATTTTACAATTCCTGGAGTGAGTTTCAAGTAAATTAAAAAACTTTTTAAGTAAAAGTTATAGCAATAATTAGAAGCTATAATATTTATAAAAAGTAATTTTTGAAAAAACTAATTAATGTGAAGTTATATTCCAATAAAGATTTTACATGTATGACTTTGAGGGTGAATAACTCACCACCATATGAATTAGGGCCGCTATAATTTTACATATGCTCTAATGAGGATATGTTCTTTAAATAAGTCATGTTTGAAAAAAATCGGAGTGTATCATCTGGGATACTTTCCTTGTTAGAATTATCATTTTAGAAAGCTACTGAATTAAGATTATTTTTACTTTATTCTGGACCAATTATTTTAAAAGATTTTTTGCCGGAAATAACTATAAGCACTTTTTATCATACATTACATTGCTCGATGAAAATTCTTTGCTCACTTGAATTTTACAAATGCTATAACAATTACGCTAAGCAACTTATTGACTACTTCATTGAAGTTGCTTCTGAACTGTATGAACATTTCTGTACTTATAACGTACACAACCTTAGCCATTTAGCGTTTGATTGTCAAATTTTTGGAACCTTAGATCAACCTTAAATCTGCATTTCCTTTCGAATCATACATGCAGGTTTTAAAAAAATTACCTAGGCGTACTCAAATCCATTTCAACAAGTAGTAAATAGGCTTTTGGAAAATGAAATTGACAGTACGATTACAATTCTCAAATCAGTGGAAAAATTGAATTCTTAAAAAATATAAGAGATTCAAATAAGTTTGGTGAGATTAAATGTAAAAATTTTCATTTTATTAGCAACAGCGTATCTAACGGAGTTTGTTTACTAAATGATCAATCTGTTGTATTAATAACATGTTTTGAAATAATTGAAGAAAAATTTTACTTTACTGGGAAATATTTGAAGATAAATCTAATTTTTTACCAATTGATTATCAAAATAAAATATCCCATACTTTAATTTTAAACATATTAGCAATAATGAAATTTGTTATGAATTAAATCAAATAAACTCAAAAATATTTTGCTACTACTTCAATGAAGATAAGTCACTATTTACACACTACCTTTACCCATGGATTATTTGATTAGGTTAAAAAAGTCGTATCTTTTAGGAAACAGAAAAAGTAAATATGCCATTAGAGAATGATCTTTTTTAAAATTTAAAGTTAAGAGGCACTAAATCCACATTCTTATTTTAACAAATTGAGATTTTCAATTTTTTTCAATTTCAAAATATTGACCTTTTTATTTATATTCGTTGTTTTTTTAATCCGTTCTAATTTAACTTATTTAAGAAGGGGAAAAAAAATTCAGTTTCCTGTCAATCACATAAAAATATGTCATGCTAAAAAACTTCGTTTCTGCACGTGTTTACATTTTTTTAAGTAATGTGTTGTTGTGGTTCAATTTGTGAATGAAAAAAAAAAGAAAAAAAGAATTTGGGAGTGATTCCCTCAAATTGGGTAGAGAATTGTGAAACACATTGGCCCACGGATTCAACACACATTAAAAACATTCAATCTAAAACTCAACCCGATAAAATTGGCCTAAATTGAAAGTTCTGGTAATAAAGTTTTTGGGTAAGTGCTTGCAAATTAATGTATCTTTAAAACAAATTGTGACCAAAATTTTTAATTAAACAGAAACGTGGGATGAAGCAAATGCATTTTGCGATACACTAACAATAATGAAAATTTGACAAAAATATCTAAGAAGGGGAAGAGCACCCCTATACCAAAATTTGAAGAAAACGAAAATTTGTTTAAAACTACAATTGAACCGCAACACGGAAAAATAACCGCTCTTCCAGTAGACATTTCAAATCTAAATTTTTCATTATCAGATAGTTTTGGTGAATTGTTTAGCCGAAAATAATTCAATAAGCACTAAAGAATGCAAATTTTGAACCTGAAATTACGGATTTGAAGAATTGCTAAATGTATTAATGGAACAAAATAAGGAAATTGTTGAATGTATGAGTAATATTTCAAAAGAAGTTTCCATATAAATATTAAAATAAATCAAAATATTCACAAATGAAGCATTCGATTTTTCCATTTTTAATTTTCCAATAAAAGCCATAGATGATTTTGAAGTATTTGATGAAAAATTACAAAAAATGGAGGTACACACAATATTTGTAAGTAGTATTTAAAAAACACACCACAGCGTTTAGTTGCACTTTTAGATAAATCGAATGAAGTCAAGCCTTTGCCGTATCTTAATAACTTAAAGAGAACATGATTTTTTCAAAAAAATTTCTTTTGGATTGCAAAATATAAGCCCTTAGCTTTACTTTATAAAAGATTGGAAAAATTTTCTCATGGACTAAAAGATATTTGCAATTGAAAATGACGCGGTAGGTGTGACAAGACTTTTAATTAATATTAATTAAAAAATCATAAAATTTTAATTTCTGAATTAAAAATTTGGGGCATTTGATTACTATTAATGCTAAACATGTTCAGTCAAAAAAGTTATGCCTTTTGAAGCGGCCTCAAAAGTCTCACAAAGGAATTCGTGTGAGACTTATTTATGACAGTTAGGTCGGAAATGCGACCGACTGTCAGGTGAAATACTTGGGTTTCTTTCCAGTTTTCACCCAAAAATTATTAGCATATTTGAATTCTGTTGTTTTTTTTAAAGTGAAGGTTGTATTAAATATGAGCGATAAAGTTAGAAAACATTAATTAAACACATGCATATATTTATTACAAAAAAAATGTTCACATATATATATATATATATATATATATATATATATATGTTCAATTATCAAACTAACTGTAACTGTCAGAAATGATAGGCCACTCCAAACTATAAAATATCATTTTTTACATCCTCCGGCCAGAAGATTCATCGTTATATTCAAGAGGATATAATAGTTGAATCGGACGTCTTAATAGTTCCATTACTAATTCTAAGCTCAGCGGCTCTTATTTTCCCGTCTTTACCGGGAAAAACTTTAATAACTCTCCCTAATTTCCATGAAGATCTCGGGGCTATATCATTTCCGATAACAAACGTTTCCTATCTTTACAAAATTTCTCTTCCTTGGCTCATAAATGAGCTGAACGCAACTGATGCATATACTCAAATCTCCACCTTTTCCAAAAACAAGTAATGCATCGCTGCCTTTCTTTCCAAACCCTCATCAAGGATATTTTATTCAAATCATTTATCTGTCTCGTCTTAACATCTAACCATTGAGAACCCTTCTTTCCTAGCAAAATATCGTTTGGAGTTAATGGGTTTATTTTACCCGAGAAGTCTTCTATGTAAGTTAATGGTCGACAATTAATCAGATGCTCAATCTCCGTTATTACAGTGCAAAATTCATTACAAGATACATTCAAGTGTTTTACAGATAACTTGAGAGAGTTTTTTATAGTTCTTATTAACCGTTCCCAGAAGCCTCCCCACCAAGGAGCTCTTTCCACAATTCCATTCCATTTAATCTTATTGTAATTCATAAAATCATTGATCTCCGGTGATTCGCTCAATTCATTTAAATAATCGATTTCATATTTTGCACGCTTATACGTCTTAGCGTTATCAGATATTATGATTGATGGAAATCCTCTTCTGGCTACAAATCTTCTCAATGACATCATAAATGTTTTAGTGTCCAAACTATCCACCAATTCTAAATGAACCCCTCTAACTGTTGCACAAGTAAAAACAACTATATAAAGTTTTTTCGAAACTTTTTTTAGAACAAAAGGTCCAGCAAAATCTACACCCGTTACTTCAAATGGTCTTTCTGTAGATAACCTTACTTTAGGCAAAGGTGCTGTGACCTCGGACAACGGTTTAGCGAACAACTTACGACAAATGACGCATTTATTTATGATTTCTTAATCAATTGTCGAGATTGATTATCCAAAATCTTTCTCTCACTTGTGCTATAACTAAACTTATTCCACATGCTTATTACTAACGTGAATATGTTGAACCAACAGTGCTGACAAATCTGATTCATATGCTAAGATTATAGGATGTATAATTTCTCTTTCTTCATCGAGAAAATCCAATCTTCCTTTCAGTCTTAAAATGCCTTCCGAATCCAAAAAGGACTTAATTTAATAATTGAAGAATCTGACCTCAGTTCCCCATTCTTAAAAAGACACTTTATTTCCTTCCGAAAATATTTTAATTGATCTCGTTTTATCCAATACACTTCAGCCTTTTCAACATACTGTAAACTTAATAATTTAGTACAATCACTATGTCTCTTTAATATGTAATCAACAAACTTCATAATATAACCGGTAACGTTAATCAACCTCTTCCAATTGCTGAATCTATTAATCCCGAACAAGTCTTCCCCTACATCCATATATTCATTTTCCGAAAATTGACCCAACAAACAAATTTTTCAATAGCAGCAGATTTTTTAATATTGACTGCACCATCAATCCACAAATCGGACGATAAAAACTCCTTAGATGTCAAGCCACGCGTTAATAGATCTGCAGGATTATTCTTTCCTTCGCAATGAAACCACATTTCTTTTTCTGTTAATGAAAGAATCTCTTGAACTCTGTTCTTTTCATAAGTTTCAATTTTGAATCTCCATTCTTTATCCATGACAATGCAATCTGAGAATCAGTCCATAACGAGTAATTATCTATCTTCTCCAAAAAAATCTCTTTCAAAACTTAAATATTTTTGCTGCTAAAAGACATGCTGTTAACTCCAGTTTCGGAATCGTTAATTTTACTTTTTTATTAATTGGAGCTACCCTATTTTTTGAAAAAATCAAATTAGAACGTATTGTTTCAACTTTAGAATGTTTAAAGCTAATGTAAGCGGCTACTCCATATGCCTGAAGACTAGAATCGGCAAAAATATTAATTTCAATGTAAGAACAGAATTCAATTCCAATATATCTAGGGACTTTGAACCTTTCCAACAATGCAAAATCCTTTCTACATTCATTCCAGTATTCTAAATGTTCATCCGTTAGCTCTTGATCCCAATCAACGTTAGCTATCCATAATTTCTGAATCAATAGTTTAAATTTTAAAATACAAGGACCAAGTAACCCCAATGGATCATATATTCTCGAAACAAATTGTAAGTTTAGAAACTTCATTTAGGTAAATTAATCAATTAATTAGCAATAAAAGTTACATTTGATATATTCATTTACATAAAACACTTAGGTTGTAATAAAAATCACTTATTATTGGTTATTGTAAAAAACTTCCTTTATTTAAATTAATGTTTTAAACAAGTTTTAAATTGTGCTGCTATTTTTTTGCATAAATTTTTACTTATTTTCACTTTTTACAGCACATTGACACATTTTACTAATATGAAAAAAAATTGAATCATATAAAGTTGTGTATCTAACTAATTTCAAAAAAATTACAAATTTTAAAGTTTAATAAATCAATTAGAAGTCATTTAAACTCTTTTTCAAACGATAAAATCGCAAAAAATTATCTTTGCAAAAACTTTCAATCGCTTATAACTTCAAATTTAAGAGATTTCTGAAAAAATTGATAATAATAAATGTTGTTTAGAATTAGAAAGGCAATCACATTTTTGCAAAAAAATATTCGCGTGCAAATTTCTCCTCAAGGTCAAATTTGCAAATCTGAGAAAAATTGAGGTTTTTAATTTTGAGATAAAGAATATAGCAAATATAAAATTTTAAAAAATTCGCAAATTTTTTTTGCAAAAATCCCAAATTTGCAAATTGCAAAAAATTATCTATCAAAATTACTTGTCTCTAAATGTACATTTTGGATTAGAAAGAGAGGTTTTGTTTTCTTTTTTAGTTAGACTTGTAGAGTACCTCATATGTGCAAAAATCATATACCGGAGTGATTAGCAAAAAAACTTTCAGTTTATTTGATGCGCCTTTAAAATATAAGAAAAATAAAAAAAAATTCGTAAAAAAATATTCATGTAGTAAAAAGTTATTTAGATTTACATTTTGTTACAAAATGATGGTTTTCTGCGCATATCTCGTTATTTCGGCCGATTGAGCAAAAATGCATGGGGAAAACCTTGATTCCCTAGGTGTTCTTTATCATCTGTTAAATTTTGGTCCATTATATTTGGGACACCCTGTATATACAAAAATTATCAAAAAAAAAGATAAAATAATAGGTTCTCTACCACCTACTCCCTCTCTGATTTCTCACTTTAACACTAGCATAAAAAAAATTTCCAATTGCTGAGGGTCTACCATTCTTGAAATATTATCTACCTTAGATAAAAACTCGTGTATGCTTGCCGCATCAGTCCCGTCAAATCTTGGGACTGCATCAATCAACTTATCGGTTCTCAAATGCATTTGGGGTGGTGGTACCACAATCGGCCTTGGGTTAATAACTGCTTCTTCTGAGAATGAAGTATTTGCTTTTGGTTCATTAAATGAAATTGTGCCCGCTAAATAGCTCGGAACTGTCATTAAAATAGTGCCGTCTATTTGCATATCTTCAGGGTAACAATAATTTCCTTCAATTAATTCAACAACCGTGTCATCAGTAACTTCTTTTGGTATCTTATTTTCATTAAACATTTTTGTTAACTTCTCAGCTGAAATCGTTGTCTTATAGTTCTTTTCATAAATAGCTTTTATTTTTTCTAGTGCTTTGGTTTTTGCTACACGTACCTTAACAGCTCCTGGACTCATGTTACTTAAGAAAAGAGAGTAAGAGAGCAAAAATAATTTTCTTTCAAGACGGGAATTCAAAAGGAAAAAGAAAAAAAATTTTTTTCAGAAATATTGAAAAATTTGAACAAAAGTGAAAGAATAATAATCTCAAATTTTCTTTAAGTTTGCAAAAATTTTCAGCTTTCAGAAATTTCAAAACTTTTAACAAGGTCCAAAGAGTTTCGAAAGGTAAAAAAAAAAATTTCAACAGATTTCGAATTTTAAAACCTAAAAAAATATTATCTAAAAAATTTCTAAAGTTTCAATTTAAAAAAAAAATAATAAAGATTTTTGGACGTGGTAAATATTATAATTATTGTTTCATATATATTTAAAGTTTTCAAAATTAATCTTAATTGTGTTTTTTTTTTTTTTGAAAAATTTTCTAAAAAAATTTTAAGTCACTCACCAGAATATCAGCATTCTACTGGTCCGATAAATTGGTTCCGGTTTGTAGATTCTTATTAGGATCTTCTGGTTTGACAGATCCTACCGTCGACTGCGCCAAAAATATGTGATAACACGGATTTTTTATTTTCGTTAATGTATATATTTTTTTTAACAATAAAAATTTAATAAAAATATGCGGTGGTTCTGGTTTTTTCTTCTGGTTCGGCTTTTCTCGGCTCTTCCAATTGGTTTCGGAATGGTCTTATGAACGGTTCTTCCAAATGGTTTCGTTAAATGGGTTCGACACTACACCGTAGTATTTATCGAAATAATAAATATAACAACGATAATAATAATAATTCCCTTTTTTGGACCACTATTTATACCTCGGTTTTTCAAATTTGCTGCATCACGGTCCCAAGTTGAGGAAAACTGAGTTTTTTCTTTATTTGTTTTTCCGTGTTTATTTTATAAGGTTTTTCCGTTCGGATTGGGTACTGGGTGCTTCCTTAGGTGATGGAACCGATTCCAGTGGAAAGGAGAACTTTTCTTCTTTCCGTTGATCCCTCTTTCGCTGGGGTAGCTGCTCCTGTCATCCCATTGATCCGTTAAACAAACACAGACGTTTGTTTAAACTTCAGCCGTTCTCAAACATGTTTGGATGAGTGCCGATAGATACCGACACTCATCCATGTAGATTTTTAATTCGGAAACGGCATGAGTAGATGACTCTACTCATACCGTTTTGTCGTGTAATTTGTACTTCAACGGTTGGTGTATTATTACACTTAAAAGGCGAAAAGGTTTTTTCTTCATCGGTGATATTTGCAACTGTTGAGATAGCATATCAGTGTGACTGGGTTTCTAAAATAGAACTGGGTAAAATAATTCCTTTTTGAATTTCCATTTTATCACAGATGCCGATTTTAATTTGAGGGTTTAGTATTTTTACAGCAACTGCCGTTTTTGATCGGGGTTTTAATTTTATAGACTGCAAAGCATTTTATTCATATTCGTTAAGTTCGGTTTGAGATTTCTCGTTATCCGGTACTGAATAGGAATAAAATATTTACCAATTTTAATACGATCTAAGTCGTAGTCTATATTAACCCTAAAAAATTTTGCAAAATCATTTCCTAAAGCCCCATCATAATTAATATAAAATCGTTCGGTATAATTTGAAATTGATGAGATATAAAGGTATCTGGTTAGTTTAGTTGAATGTTAACTACACAGGAACCTAAGGTCCTTTGATGCGATTCAACATTATCTATTCCAACTATGTTCATTAATGTACCACAATAAATTGGAATTAAGTCAGATAAACATTTTTGCTTTATAAAAGAAATGTCAGCACCGGTGTCAATTAAAAAGAAATTATCAGCTTTCAAGTCTTTTGATTTAAATTAATGTATGAAGATATACCATCACATTCAGATATTTGAGTTCTGCCTATTTTTAATTAACCAGAAACTTGGCAGCTAGTTTCTGGGAGTCTTAGTTTAAAGATGTAGATGGAGCAGAAGGGTTAAAAGTTGGACTATTGTTAGATAAGTGTTGTGTATTCTGAGCTAAGTTATTTAATTTTAAGCTTTTATTTCATCGATTAGTGTTTTAAATTGATCTTGGGTAACGAAACAATTGTTAGAATTTGTGGAGTTGTTAGTGCGAAAGTTGCTGGGTGTTTTGTTTTCCTGATAGTTCGCAAACGTTGAATTTGGTTTATGATTGTTGTTGAAATTACTGTTAAAGCTATTATTGTTATTGTAATTTCGATTATAATTATTAGGTCTGTCAGCTCTGAAATTATTATTGAATTTTTGTGGTGTGAAATGTTGTTGGGTTTAAATTTATTTTGATAATATTGATTATATTGGTGTTAAGGCGATGTACTGTTTGAATTTTGGAAATAATTTGGTTGCTGATAAGTTCCTTGATAATTGTTATTTTGGTTATTAAAGCCTTGAAAATTTTGATTTTTGTTTGAAAAATTCGGATTAATAGCATGATTGTTAGTATTGAAACCTTTCCTATAGTTTGGGTTATTTTGTTGAGGGAAGTTTTGAGTCATTTTATCTAAATTATTTTACTTAAATTTAGTAATGCCAGATCAGTGCAGTTACTAGCCTCATGACCAGTTTGGTTGCAATATGTGCAGATTGGTGGTTGATCTGTATATGAGTTTAAATTACTTTTATTTAAAAGCATCATCTCTTCTTATTTTGCAATGATTACTGCTTCATCTAAAGTTTGTGTATTTTTAAAACGAAAAATGTCTTTAAAAGAATTTTTAAGAACATCAATGAATATTACCTTGGCTTGATCTTGTAATAAAACTTTTCCTGTCTCAAGTTGTTCAGGGTTCAGTTTGAGGATCATAGCCTTTGTGCATTTACGTAGCCTATCAGCATAATTTTGAACTGTTTCGGTGGTTTTTTGACGGCAAGATAAAAATTCATTCTGTCGAATTATGTCTGTCTTTTCATTACTAAAAATTCGTATCAAAAACGTCCTCAACTCATTCCAGTTATTAAAATTTTCACTTATCGTAGCTGTTCTTGCGTTACCATTCAGTTTATTCTTTACTAAAAAGAGGAAGGTTGGCCTTTGTACTTCTTGGCACTGATTAGTTAAATTATCAATTATTGTGCAAAACTCTGTTACATCAGATGTGCCATCAAAGTACGGAATTAATCCTTCCAAAATTTTATAGCTCAGAATAGCCTTATCATTAATCCTAGGAGCAGGGTTTATTCTATTATCATTCATATTTTCTTCTGTTTCGGTTACTTCAACGTAATTATTGGCGAAATAGTCGTATCTTGTTGCTTCAACGGATAATTCCTTTCGAGGATCAATTTGAATGAGAGATCCGTCAATACTAATCAAATTATTATTGAGTAGTTCTTCCTCTTCTAGTTCTACTTCTTCCGCCTGTCTCTCAGTTATAGGTTGGTTATTCAAATAGGATGAAATCCCAGAATCCCTGTATTCTTTCCTTAATTTTTTCCGAACCCTTGCACCATCAGACATTAATAGTGCACTTATTTCAAAACATTCGGATACACAAAAAAAAAATTAAATTTAATTATAACCCAAAAAATTTGATGCATCAGTTGAGGTCGATTTATGAATCAATTTAAATTGATAATAGAGAAGAGTAAAGAAATAATAATTTAAAATTCTTTCAGAAAGAAAAGATTACGTAATTGTTAGCGTGATAAGCACCATTTTCAAATTGGTTGGATGACCCATTCAGATGATTATTGTTGAGCAGCTTGGCTATATTGTTCACTTAAGTTTTAATTTGTTGGACTTGTACTGTCCTGTCACGGTCGCCAGTTGTTGTGACCCAGTAGTGGTTATCGTCAATTAAATAAATAATAATTCAATTTCTTATAACTAATAGTTTATTAATGTTAAATAATATTAATTGAACAATTTATAAGAATTAGAATTAATGAACAATTTTAGGAATTGATTGATTATTAAGTTTTGACACACACATATATATATATATATATATATATATATATATATATATATATATATATATATATATATATATGAAAAAATGAGTATATTAGCGATTTTTATGTCCTAGTTCTTTTTATTATTTTTGAATTTGCAATATTTTATATTTCTTTTGAATTGGCAATATTTTATTGCGAATTCGTTTTTTGCCAAGAAACTAGGTTTCTTGGCCGGCTGAGCAAGCTAATATAACAATTGTTTACAAATTAAAAACTTTCAATATATAAATAATGCAAGAATTTCTATATTTATTTTCTAAGGGATGTAGAATTTGAACCCATTTCACACTTTTTACTGGACCCATTTCAAGATATTAGTAAAGAGGCACAAGAAGAAAAAATCATTTAATTTTTAAATAAGTCATTTATAATTTTAGTTTCAAAGGATAATAAGGGAGATAATAGATGGATAACAGCACTTGATTTTAGGAAGTTGGAAACTTTTACTTTAGAATTTACAATAAAATTAAAGAATGTTAACCAAGTATATGATCAATTAGCCAACGCAACTTATGCATCGATTTTTATCTTAGCTCAGGGTCCTAATGAATATACAAGACACGCTAAAGGACTCTCATCATATGATAGTATATTAATTTCTCAAAATACAAATATCGTACTTTCTGGTTTAACTTCATTAATATCTATTATATTCTTTCAAAAAATTATATGTATTAGTACAGATTTAAATACTCATCAAAAGGACATTTCGAAAGTTTTTAAATTTTTAGAAGAAACTAAAGTGCAAATTCAACCAACTACGTCAATTTTATTTTCCAAAGAAATTATGTACTTGGGTCATAATATCCAGGACCACAATGTTATCCCTAATCCAAATCTTTTAAACTTATTAAATAAAATTGAGCACCCCAAAACTATTGAAGAAGCAAAATTCTTCTTTTTTGCTTGCAAATATTTAAAAAATTCACTCCATCTTTTGAAAAAATCTCTCAACCTTTCACAACAATAACACAAGTCAGAGAAGGGAATCAAGATTTTAAAACATTTGGAATGAAATAATCGATAATTCCTTCTATACATTAAAGAAAAATATTTGCAATATGAACTTCCTCTCACCTTATCAAAAGGGACAACACATTATCCTTAAGGCAGGGGTACAAGAGAAATCTATTAAAACAACATTGAGTCAAGGAAATCTATTGAATCAAAGTGTTGTTTTTAATAGTGATAGAATATTATCAGATAAGGAATTTGAACTATCAAAATTAGAACAAGATTTTATCGCATTAGTCTGGGCCATAAAAGAATTTCACCCATTCTTGAGGGATGAACAATTTACCTTAATAACTACTAATAGATCAGTAAAGTGGAAAATTGAACAAAACCATATAATGTCACATTTAATCAAGTATAAAATGGAGTTAGGTCAATATAATTTTACAATAAGTAATCATAATCCTATTAAAACCTATACTATAGACGTATAAGACCTGTATCAAGAAGCCCAACACTCGATAGGGCAAGTTCAAGTATAATCGGAGATGCAAAGGCAATGAAAAGTATAACTAGGATTCAACCCTTTGTAATGTACTTTCACTAAAAAGAAAACCATAAACATTTTCTTTACCTAACAGTGAAAGTGTGTTAACAGACCTTCAATATTTTATTAAACTTTGCAATACCTAGGACCAGTCTTTAATAAAATCAAATCAAATAAAGTAATTTTTATTGACAAATTAATGGGATTTCAACATTTTTTGAAGTTTTTAAAAAACATAAATTATAAGGATTTGGAACAGGAAAATATACGCAAAAATACATAACTTATTAGTGAAAGTAGCACGAAATCCTTCAAAATATCCAATAGGATTCATGAAAGTTGTTTCCACTGGATAATTTGATTTCTATGGTTCTTATGGGAAAAAATCATATAAAAAGACAACAAAATTTTAGAAAAAGTGCTAGTTCTTAGTCTAAATTTAATTATCAGATTCTAATAGTAAAAGTATAATTGCTAGTAGTATCAATTATAATTAAACAAGAATTTGTATTAACACTTTTTGTATCAATAAAATTTGGGTTAAGCATTAAATTTCGATTAATCAATCAAATAAATCAACGAGAACCCGTAATATTATCGGTACCCAAATCAAGAAGTATTCCTGCGTTTGTAAATTTCTATCAATCGAAATCAATTCCAACTCGGACATTACAATTTAATTGGCGCTGCGGACAGGATAGCGAAAAATTCATTGCTATCTTACTTGTGTTGGTGAAGCTATTGAAAAAAAATTTTTTTTGGAACTGGATAACGAAAATTGATTAAAAAGCCAAGCGGATTAATCATTGTGAAGTCAAGCAGATCTGTCATTAGAAGTTACAATCAAGCATATTATTAAATCAAGCAGATTAGCCATTGTGAAGTTTTGGTCAAATAATCAATCAAATAATTAGTATAATGGAATTTATTGAAGCATTAATGGTAAAGTTAACATTGATTTTATTGTAAGATATATAAATTCTAATTTTAGTTACTAACTATAGTATTTAATATAATTTTTTTTTTTGGATTTCTTGTATGTTAAATTCATCTAGGAAATCTAAAGAGGAAGCAAAATTAAAGATATAACATTGTTAATAAATTTAAATATCGTCCAAGAATAAATTTAGAAATGGAATCTAGAAAGGATCAATCTACAAGTAAAATAGAAGGACAGGGAACTAGTCAACAAATAATTGAATTTAATAGAAATAGGAATTTAGAATGGCACAATATTTAGAAATACGCGATGTTATACCATTGTTAATGAATTTGATGGTACAAAAAACCAACAAATTCATGAGTTTATAGCAAAGGGAGACAATGTAATACAATGCCTTCATCCAGATAGACATAATTTGTTCTTTTCTGTAATTAAGAATAAACTTATTGGAAGTGCAGCAAATTTAATTTTAAATAGAAATGATCTAAGAAATTGGGATGAATTAAAATTTTATCTATTAGAACAATATACGAGTAAAAAGGGAATTAATAAGAGGATTTAGATATGGCAAAATGTGTTCAAACAAAGCCCTGGAATATCAGTAAATGAGTATGCATCTGAATTGAAATTAAATTATGAGGGAATTAGAAGAGTGTTAGAACATCAGAATCGGCAGGAAATTGAAGGAGAGGTTGTGGCTGTTAATGCAAATTTGATAGAAGATCTTTTATTAAGAACCTTTGTAGATGGTTTACTTTATGAAATCTCAATTGTTGTTAGGGCACAAAGACCAAGAAATTTTGAAACTGCATTAGATATAGCTTTAGAAACTGAAGCTGAATTAGGATATTTAATTAAACCAAAAAGAGGATTAGTATATTGTGATCATTGTTCGACTTCAACACATTCAGGAAAAAATTGTATCTATAGACCCAATCTAGTTACAAGATCAATAAATCCAATGAATAATAATTTAAGAGGACAAAACAATAATAATTTTAGAAACAATAATAACTTTGGAAATAGAAGTAATGATAGAAATTTTAATAATTGGAGAAATAACAATTGGAATTCAAATGGAGGTAATCGAAACCAAAATAATAATAATTATTTAGGAAATCAATTTAGAAATAGAGAAAATAATAACATAAATAGTCAAAGAGGAATCAATATTATCAATAGAGGAAATCAAAATAATTCTAATATGGATTCTAAAAATAATAGTAAACTTGTGGATAGAAGCAATAATAATAAGAATATAGTAAATTGGGCAAAGTCAAAGTTACCAAAGTTATAGGAATAATAATAATAATGCTCAAATAAAAAGTTTATCAGGAAATATTGTTGGAAATGATGAGCATTTAAACTCTCAATCGACTCTTCAAACTGCCGCAGATTTGAGTCGAATTGTAACACAGACGGCAGATTTATCGATGTTACATTAAGACCATTTCTAACAATATGCTCACCTCAATCAAAAATAGGAACATTTGAATTTCATTTAGATTCAGGATCAGATTTAACTTTAATTTTTAATTATAGACTAGTTATCTTATTTAATTGTTTGTTTGTTTTTTTTTATGTAGGAATATATAATAAATATTTCTATTTAATATTTTCCTATTAATCTTAATTGGACTCTATAATTATTTAGGTTGACCTATTACCTGAATGGAATCTTTAATATGCAATTAAGAAATTCAAAGGATTGTATTTGACTTTCGGAGATAATATTTTTTTTTTTTAAATATTTTCTTGTTTTATATTTTGTTATAGTTTTAGGCATTATTTTTATTATAAATTTTGAGTCTATTGAGGTGTAATTTTAATTTTTTATTATGTTTATATTGTATTGTACAATTTGGAGGTTCTATTTCTAGAATTTTGCAAGGTCCTTCATATCTAGGCTGCAATTTTTTAGATTTATTAGGTATAAATGTTTCTTTTTCAAGTAACACCATATCACCTATTTGGTAACTTTGTTCTTTAACCTTTTTATCATAGTAACTTTTATTTCGCTCCTTGGAATTAATACATCTTTCGCGAACTATATTAAAAGTATGGGTTAATTTCCACTTGAGCTCTGTTAAATAATCTTCGTATGTATAAATAAGTTCTTCAATATTTGTAATTAATGAAGGCAAATTTGGTTTTTGACCAAACACTAATTCATAAGGTGTAAATTGTGTAATTGTATGTGGAGTTGTATTGTATGAGAACATAGCAAAATCTATCCATGTATCCCATGTAGTTTTATATTGTTCAGTGTAATGTTTTATGTAATCAAGTAATCCTTGGTGACTTCTTTCAAGTGCACCGTTTGATTGAGGATGATAGGCTGTAGTATGGTATTTCGGATTTTAAATAATTTTGCAATATATTAAAAACTTCTGACATAAATTCTGTTCCTTGATCAGTAACAATAATATTTGGACTACCAAACTTACAAATAAATTGTCTTACAAATATTTCTGAAATTGTTTCGGCTGTATGATTAGGTATTGCATAAGCCTGTGAAAATTTACTAAGATCGTCCTGTAGGGTTAATATGAATTTATTATGACATTCTGTATCATGTAAAGGTCCTACAATATAAAGAAAGATTTTATTAAAACTCTTTTTAGAGGTCGTAGTTATTTCCATGGGTTGTAAATTTTTCTTTCGTACTAACTTATTGCGTTGGCAACTATCGCAATTGTTAATAAATTTTTCAATATCTCTTTTCATAGAGGGCCAATAATATTTTTCCTTTATACGAGAAATAGTTTTACTTATCCCTGAATGACCTGATGTTATACTAGAATGGTATTCCTTCATTATGTTAGGAATTTCATCGGGTTTGGGATTAATAGTTAAATTTTTATATATATTTACAAAAATATTGGAATCTTTAAAAATAAACTTAATCATTAATCTTATTTTATCCCACGACAAATTTTGAAAATTTTCAGATAGTGTTGGTATATTAATTGTATTTTCATTTTCAATTGTTAATTTAGTTTTAAAGTTTCAAAAATATCGTATATTTGGTCATATTCATTACTATTCCATTCATTTTCCTTATAAAATACATAGTAGATCTTTTCATCTTTAAAGGTTTTAATTATTATATCTCCTAATTTAATTTTGTTATTTTCAATTTCATTTTTTAATTCTTCTAAATGGTTATATTTTATATCATAATTCATTAATAATTCGTTTGGTTCTTCTAGATTTAAAGGTAGAAAGCAAATTTTTGATCCTTTAGCTTTGAAAATCATTCCATTAAATTCTCTATAATCGTTATTTTCAATTATATTCCTTTTATTAAAAGATCTGAACTTTCTAAAACTTAAACTTATGTTAACTTGTGCAAAATTTTGAGATTTTATTAATATAATTTTAATATTTGTTCCTTCAAAAATATATTTTAACATATTTTTTAATATTTCATCTGATATTTCAGCATATTCTTCTCTAATTAAAGAAATTTCATTTAAATTATTCTCCAAACAATGTAATTTGAGATTTTCTAATCCAATATACAACAGTTTTTCGTTTAATTTTTCATTTAAATTATTTGTTAAAATAATATATAATATTTTTGGTTTCTAGTTTACATGCATAAATTTTACCCAAATTTAATCGATCACATCGCAACTTATCCAGTTTAAATATTAATTCGTGAAAATTATCCTTAAAAATTTTCTTAACATATTCATTAGAAGTTTTTAAATTCAATGTAATCTTACTACAAGATTATTCTTAAAATTTTCAATAGGGATATTAATTTCTTCAATATTAGTATTTTGATAAATTTTTAATACATTCGAATTTGATTCTTTAAAATCTTCATAACATTTAAATTTTAATTCTTTTTGTTTTTTATTATTTTTCTTAATTTTAATTTTAGTTTTCATCTCTTTTGAGGATACTTTTGGAATTCCATTATTATCAATATTATCAATATTATTTTTCTTATTATTAGTTTCATTTTTATTATTTTCGTTTTTATTAATATTATTAATATATTTTTCCTTATAAAACTAATTTTAGAATCATTTTTATTACTAACAATTCTATTAACCAAATTTTTAATACTAATATCATTTTGATTATGTGAACTTTCTTTTGACTTGTTCTCAATCTGAGATACACTAATGGTTGTTGGATTACGGCTTAACGCGTCAGCATTAGAGTTAACGCGACCGGGTTTATACACAATAGTATACTCATATTCTTCGAGTTCAAGTCTCCAGCGTACTAGTCTCGATTTAGGATCTTTTATATTAAAAAGTCAAGTTAAGGGTTGATGGTCTGTGACGATTTAAAACATCTACCATATAAGTACGGTCTAAAGTGACGTACTGCCCAAACAATAGCTAAAAGTTCCTTCTCTATAACTGAATAATTCCATTCAGCAGAGTTTAAGCATCTACTAGCATATGCAACTGGTAAATCATTAGGATAATTTCCTTGGGATAAAACAGCACCAATTGCAAAATTAAAGCGTCTGTTGTGACATTAAAAGGTTTTTCGAAATCTGGGAATTGTAAAATAGGTTGCTCGGTGAGACATTTCTTTAACAAATTAAAAGCTAATTCCTGTTTTTCACTCCATTCAAAAGAAGCGTCCTTCTTTAAGAGAGTGGTTAGGGGTAATGCCTTTTTGCTAAAGTTCTCTATGAACTTCCTATAATAACCTGCCAAACCAAGAAAAGATTTAATATCCTTAGCAGTTCTAGGTCTTGGAAAGGATCTAACAGCATCTAACTTTGACTCATCTGGTTGTGCGCCCTTTTCGGAAATTTTATGTCCTAAATAAATGACTTCTTTTTGCAAGAATTCACTTTTGAAGGTTTTATTTTCAAATTATTCCTTAAGTTTCTTAAATACTTCTATTAACTTTTTATTATGATTTTCAAGATTTTCAGCAAAAATTACGATATCATCAAGGTAAACTAAACATCTTGTTCCTTGTAGGCCAGATAAAACTGTATTCATTAACCTTTGGAATGTTGAATGTGCGTTTTTTAAACCAAAAGGCATACGATTAAATTCGTAATGACCAAAAGGAACTGAAAATGCGGTCTTTTCTGAATTTTAGGATGCATTTCAATCTGATGGTACCCAGAGGCTAAATCTAAAGTAGTAAAATACTTTGAACGCCCTAACTGGTCCATAATATCAGATATATTTGGAATAGGATAAGCATCGCCTATAGTTTGTTCATTTAATTTACGGTAATCTATCACTAAACGATACCTTTTTTCTCCTGTAGCATCCATTTTCTTTGGAACTATCCACGCAAGTGAATTCCATGTCGCAATTGACGGTTTTATTATATTTTGTTCTAATAAGTTACGAATTTCGTTATTAACAACATTTTTAAATTATGTGGGTATCTATATATTTTTGAAGAAATAGGTACATTTTTTTGTAGGGATTTCATGTTTAACAATATTAGTAGACGTTAAAGTCTCTCCTTCTAAATGAAATAAGTCTTGATATTTGTTAAAAATTTTATAAAGAGAATTTTTTTCTTCTATACTTAGATGTTCTAATCTTAGAGATTTTAAATATTTTTCATTCTTTCATTTGTATCATTCCCTATTTTATCTTCAGTAATATTATATATTTTAGAACATTGAGATATTTTAAAAGGTTTTAATTCAGCTTTTGTATCTTGAATTAGAATATCTTTTTCTGTTGTATTTAATACTGTAATATATGCCATATTATTTGAATCTGCTTTTACTAAGACATAAGGACAATATAATCCTTCTATAATGGATTTACCTTCGATAATACCTTGCTTTAATTTAGTAATTACTTTTACGGATATTACCATTTCAGTTCTTGGAGGTATAATTAAATAATTCTTATTACCATTTAAAGTCTTAGTTCGTACCATGTCAATTACTTTATTATTTATAACTATTTTATTTGAATTATAATTAATTATAGCATTATTAATAGTTAAAAAACCATTTCCTATTACTCCATCAGCATTTACTGGGAATGTATCCGTCACTATATGAAATTTATGTAGTAGTATTTCTGAAGAAATATGAATTTCTAAAATTATTTCTCCTAAAGTATTAACTGGATTGTTACTTATTCCTAATAGGGTTCTAGTATTACTTTTATCTATTGTTGCTTGATTATAGTTTATAGCACTTTGTTTGATTAAGGATAAATCACTACCTGTATCTATTAGAAATAAATTTGATTCACTATTTAAATTTCCTATGTTTAATTGTAAGAAATGACGATATACATATTCATTGTATTTGCCGTTTATAGATGTTGACCCATAACCACGGCATGAGTTTGAGTCATTATACGGTTTAAATTAATTCTGTTCTGGTTATCAACTACTTGAGTTTCATCATTATCTTTCTTTGTATTATTAATTTCGAAATTCTTATTATAATTACCTTTTGTATAGGAGTGTTTAAATTTGTTTTCCTCGACTTTCTTATCATCGTAATTAAAAAATCTTGAGCTGTTTGTGTTTCGAAATTGCTTGTTATTATTATCTCGTGTATAATTAAGGTTACGTGACCTATTATTCCCATTGTAACGATTTAAATTATCTTTGTTTTAATAGTTTGTCTCATTATAAGGTTTGATTTCTCCAATCATTATAATTATTATAATTTCTTGTATTTGTATATCTGTTTGAATTCTGATTAAAGCTACTTTGATTTTTTCCTTGATTTATCTGGTTTCTATTATTGGATTCATAAGTAACTAATGTCCTATTTGATTTATGCATAAAACGACAATCTTTCGTATTATGATTTCCTTTCTACAATAACTACAATATTTTCTAATGATTCGTGGAGTTATTTCTGCTTCTGTTTCAATAGCTAACCTTAATGCATTTTAAAAATCATTTGGTCTTTGGGCTCTAACTATTAGACTAATCTCACGATTTAGCCCATCGAGAAAAGATTTTAATAACAGATTTTGAATAAATTCAATATCCATATTTTCTTCTCTTGCAGCATGTCTAATTCCTGTACAAATTCCTTGTAATTCACCTGCAAATTTTGAAACAGATTTTAAACCTTGAGTACATACTATTAAATCTCCTATTCTTTTATTAACACTTTTCCTAGTAGCAAAATGATCTAATAAAATTCTTCGAAGTTCTGCCTTTCTGGTCTTTGATTTCGTATTATTGTTCAGCATCATTAGTCAATTTATTTAAAATTAAAATATTAAGAAGATCAATTTGATTAGGGTCTACTACTCTGAAAATATTGTCAACTTTTTCTACAAATTCAAAAAACTCTTTACTATCGGTACCACCAAATTCAGGAACCATTAATATAGCATGTCTAGCTTCTAATTTAGCTACTTTTGATTAACGGTTGTTGTTGTTGGGGTAATCTTCTTAGAAATTGAGAATTCAAATTTTTATCTTGTTCAATTCTCTGTCCTAATGACAAATTTTGAAACATACTTTGCATTTCATTAGCTTTCTTTTCATATTCAGGAATAACTCTTTCATAACAGGGTTTATCATGTTTTGTTGATATGGTTTTTCTACTGATCCTGTAGTTTGATTTTCCTTACTTAATTTTTTATTAGTACTAGACTCAATATTTTCGTGTTTTTCCATTGTTAGTTTCAAATGCTTCATTTGTTACTTTATTAATAAGATAATGAGGAATGTTAAGAACAATAGTATCTTTTAATTCGGTATCAAATCTTAAAAGTTTCTTTTCTCTAATTAATTCTGCAATACTATCATCGTAAACATCTTTAGGTATCTTACTGTCCTCAATCAATTTTTCTACATCCTTATTCGTAACATGTTTTAGTTAAATTTTCGTAATATATTTTTTTCTCAAAAGCATCAATTTTGCAACTCTAACTTGGTTCATTCTCCATATTTATAACAATTAATATGATAACTAAATAATATTTGTATAAGTTACAGCAATTTGTAATGAAATAATTGTAGCTATTTAAAACAATTATAAGATTGTAAACAATGAATAATTATAGAGTAAATATTTCAAATCTCTATATTGGAAATAATTTATATATGATTTTGAAAATCAAAATTCTTAATAAATATTGAATAAATGAATTAGACTTACAAAGAGGTGATTACCATCGATACCATTGCAAATGTTCTTAATATCAGGAAATGTAAATCTATAAATAAAGTTAAATTCCTTTTTTATAATTCTGACTTTGAAATAAGATTCTTTAAATCCCGTATCAATCGAATTTCAGAATTCTATATCAGTTGAAATTTAAAATACTTTCGATCAAATTTTGGGAATCCTACCGGCTGCGCCAATTTGTGATGTTAATATTGACAATTTATTTTGAAAAACAAATATAAATCCTGTCAATACAAACAACCAAAGTCAGAATTATTATAGGATTAAAATTTATTAATTAAAATAAATAAAGAATAATAAATACCAATAAAATAATACTATCCCGAACTTACAGCTTGGTTAAATACTTGTGCCTTGATTGAACCACTTTAAATTCTTAATATTCTATCCTTTCTTATACTTATATTTTCTTTAGTTTAGTCTTTTATTTATAATCTTTAAATTATCTGTCTCTTATATTTAGAAACCTTTTATAATTAAAACTCATAACTCTGACTATTTATTAATTAAAACTGTTGTTTTTATAACATTAAGACTCCTATATCAACTCTTATTTATCTCTATTTTTACAATTAAGAACTCTATTAAGAACTCCCTTAAGAACTCCATTAAGAACTCCGTCCGATCATTCTAAAACATCCTATTTTATATGTTTTAGAATGAGGAAAAAGAGTAGGTGATCCCACTGAGACAGTTGTGAGAGCATGTATAGAAGTAATGTGTTCTTACAACTATATCACCTTCTACTGTTTTAGTTATGTATTGAGAGTTGCCTATATAGGATATTACAATACACTCTAAAAACGGTACTATCACATTTATTTATATATATCTATAATTTAGGTGCAAAAAGAACTTTTTTGGTTTTTTTTGATCGGTTTACCATTTGTACTTGCGCTGTCGGCGTGTTCGTGGCGGCCGGAACTTGTTCCACCTGGTCGGTTGTCAGCGGTCCGAGAAGCGGCCGCTGACGTAGACGGCTGCAGGGATTGATTCATGTTGCGGTGATTAATAAATTCGCACTGTTATCTTTTAGAACTGCACTGTTTGCTAGACTGCTTTTATTGCATGTGCAGTACATTGCAGTCTTCCCTCCGGAATGTTTTTAGGGGCACCTAAAAAGAAATCATTAGTCCGCGGAGTCGGCGCCGGACGAATCCGGCTGGTATGTTGCATCCGGGAGTCGTCACTCGGGGGGCTACCGTGATCGAATACGATACGCCGACGCGGCCGTAAACGCGGAGGGGCATGAGGAACTCGCTCTAAGCTGGATGCTCGGCGTGGTGTCGAATTATCACGCAAAGTCTCAGCGGCGCTTGGAGGAGCTTGTTTCCTTATTTACCGGTCACCTAGATCGACAGGGTTACAGACTGTCAAGGAAGACTCGTCCGCGCGAGGCAAGATTCTGCTACCGTTCGATGGTACGGATGGGACAGAATTCGCCAATTGCGTGGTGG
>NW_025113110.1:324028-335050 GCF_010416935.1 Polistes fuscatus | reverse complement strand
GAACATTACGAGAACTTGATTCGGAAACAGGCCACTAAATGTTTTTTTTTTGATTGGACTGTGTGAGCCATTAAATATTATGGGTTAAATCTCAGAAAACCAAGTTCCTTAGAAGCCGCTATAGAAATAGGCCGTAGCTGAGGAGCGTGAGTTTCATAGCCGTAGAGAAAACGGAAAAATTCCAAAAAATAAAAGACAACATTTCAAATATGTGGTAAAAATAATCACACAGCTTTGACATGTTACAAATATAGAAACAATGAAAAAACAATTTTTAACTTTGAAAGAAGTAAAATATTGTACTTTTTGCAAAAGGTCAGACTTATGAAGAGTGTCCGAACCAAATTGAAAAACAAATAGTAATCGTCCTAATAATTACAAAAACCGTACAATATGCCTAGCAAATATAATGACAACCCAAACAATTTAAACACGGTAGCTTTCTTCAGGGAACGGCGACCAGAAGAAGGCAAGTCAAATCAAAGCCGAACATCAATTGTAGATATACACCTTACCAATAGTACTAACCCTTCTCAAACTCAAGTACATTCGCCAGATTTTGAAAAGGAAACCCTTAATTTTAGAATCGATACTGGCGCGGGTATTAGTTTAAATAAGTTGGTGATTTAAAGGATGATGTAGACTGTATCGTGAATAGAGTATTTATCTGAGAGGAATAAATAACCATCTATACCAAACATTAGGGGAATGCTCACTACAATTGTTCTTTAACGATAGTGATTCGCCAGACATTTCATGTGGTTAAGAATGATTTCCCCATTGAGCAAATGGTATTCTTGGTGCAGATTTTCTAGTAGACAATGATGCATCAATAAATTAAAGACATGGTAAATGTATAGTACAAATAGTAGCAATTTTACTACCAGCCCCGTTCTGAGATGATCATTCCAATCAATATAATACATAATAATTCTACCAACTACGGTATTATTTCAAAGGCTGAAACTACCACAAGTATACACATCCGATAGTATTATTAATGTAGCAAATCCTTTGGTAAGCGTGATAAATACTTCAGAAAGTGATGTTGAAATTGATATTTCCATCCTTCGAACTAGAACCATTTTATGAGGAAAATATTTATGCATTTGTGAGTTAACGTCTAAATCAGAGAGATTATAATATAATAAAAAATAAATTACGAATTGAACATTTAAATCCTCAAGAGAAAAGAAGAGATTTTAAAGATATGTTTCGATTTTAGTGATCTATTCTTGTTAGATGGTGACCATAGTCGGATCTACAAATGCTACCATCATAAATAGAGACGACTACAATAAACGATTTAAGGTCAACCTTATCGTATACCGGAATCACACAAGAAAAGTGAATCGACAAATATCTGACATGGGAAAAACAGGGAATAATCAAGAAAAGCAATAGTTCCGGTGGAATGCTCCTTTGTTTCGTGGTGCCGAAAAGAGGACGCATCCGGATTCGCAAATGGAGTAGTCATTGATTTTCGTAAACTGAAGATATCACAGTGGGTGATGCTTTCCTCTTCCAAATATCACAGATATGTTTCGAACCAATTGGGTAATAGCAAATATTTAGTACTTTGGATCTTGCATCAGGTTTCCATCAAGTGCCTATTGCGCCGGCAGATTCAAACAAAACTGCGTTTAGTACTCAATACGTGCACTATGAGTTCAATAGGATGCCTTTGGGTTTAAATGGTGGCACCTGCAACCTTCCAAAAGACGGTGAACTCGGTATAACAGGTTTGCTAAGCTTGAGATGCTTCGTTTTATCTTGAATGACGTTGTAATTTATGGTCTTCTTGGGAAGACCATAATTTAAAATTGAAAGATGTTTTAAAACGACTCGCAATAATATCTCAAACTTCATCCCGATAAGTGTGAATTCCTAGAAAAGAGGTCAACTGTTAGGGCAACATTGAGGCCAAATGGTATAAAACCAGACCCTAAAAAGATTATCTCTTTTCGTTTCGGTGGAAACTATCCCAGACTCACGGAAATAACGAACAAATTAAAAAGCCTTTGTTGAGGCCTGCTGGCTACTAAAAGAAAGTTCATTGACGGATTTAGCCGAATTGAATCGCCGATAAGTAAGCTTTTGAGAAAAGGTATATTATTCACATGGGGAAAAGAACAGCAAGATGCGTTTTGATCTCCTTAAGAAAAAAATTAACTACTGCTCCTATTTTGCAAATTTCCAAAATTTCACAAAGAATTTATTTTAAACAACGGATGCAAGTGGAAACTGCTCTAAGTGCAGTGGTATCGCAAGGGCGATTTAGGAGATGATCTTCCATCGCTTATGCAAGTCGGATACTAAACAAAGCGGAATACAATTATTCGAACAATCGAAAAGAATTGCTCGCTATGTTGGGGGTGTACAACACTTCAGACCCATTTATACGGTCGTGAATTTATCATCTACTCCGACCACAGACCCCTAAAATGGATTGAGAACAACAGAGATTTGAGCTTGAAGCGGCCTCAAAAGTCTCACAAAGTAATTCTTTGTGAGACTTATTGTATGACAGTTAGGTCGGAAATGCGACCGACTGTCAGGGTGAAATACTTGGGTTTTTTTTCGCAAGTATTTCAACAAAAATTCTTAACAGTTTGAATTTTTTTTGTGATGATTTGTTTTTAAAGTGAGGGTTGCGCCTATCGAAAGTTCAGGGCTATAGTAAGCTCTGAATTTCGATCCAGACTTCACGTTTTGGTCTGAGATTTTCAGAGCGGTGGTTCTGAGAGAGTCGGGATACCGATCGAGACGTTGGACGATCGGTCGCCTACTGCTACTCTCCATAACCACCACAAGATAGATAGGGAGTAAGGAGAGACCAAGCAGGTTACCGATCGAGACGTTTGGACGATCGGTCACTAGCTGTTGCCTCTGCTTTAACTGACAACGGAGTCAGCTGGTTAGAGATATACCGATCGAGACGTTGGACGATCGTCTTCGATACCAGCTGCCCCGTTCAGGTCCAGGGTGAGGAGGGTAAATAGACTGGGATCAACCGTATCACCCTAATAATGGCGCAGCCTCGACACTAAAATTTAGATGGAAATAAAAATTTAATCGTCAACTCACACCTGAATTTTAAATAAAGAAGCAGGGCATGCGCCGCTACAAGCTCAAGACTTCTTAAGATGAGGATTAAAATTGGAAGAGTATCATATAAAATTGAGTACAAAAAAGGAAAGTATAATACTAATGCAGATGCACTTAGTAGAGCTAGATCCGTAAAAATTCTTGCCAGTCAAAAACATAGAAACAGGGGGCGATTCTAGAATATTCTAAGAAAACGTCATAATTAATTCCAATGTTATTGACAAAGAAAACGGCAACATGTAAAACTATTGTTCAATTCGGAAAAAACCAACGAAAAATCAAGAACAAATGTAATATTAATCTCTATTGAATCTTACATAAATAAAACTATGAAGATATATTCAAAAGGTTAATTGAATTAAAAAACAAATTTGTTAGTGAAAATATCACGGAAATCAACATTATACGAATAATTTAATGAAATGGAAAGTAGTAGAATGATAATCAGATTCATATTTAAAGCAACTAATATAAAAATTTATTAGTAAACAGAAGATTATTCCCGATCCTCTAAAAATTAACGAAATATTACACGAGTTCCATAACACTCCAACTGGAGGACATAATGGTGTCAAACGTACTTCTAATAAAATTAAACAAGTGTATAAATGGGAAAAAATGAATAAGGATATTAAGAATTACGTACGTAGTTGTAAAAGTTGTCAAGATGAATAAACTGACCAGAAAAAAGACAAAGATTCCGATGGAAATCACAACAACATCCAATGCGCCTTTTGAAAAGATTTTTATGGACATTGTGGGGCCATTACCGATAACTGAATTAGGGAAGAAATACATGTTAACTATTCAAGAACGATTTGTCAAAGTATTCATTAGCGATCCCAATTCAGTCAACTGTAATAATACACCAACCGTTGAAGTACAAATTACACGAATTAAAAAATCTACATGGAGAGTGTCGGTATCTATCGACACTCATCAAACTTGTTTGAAAACCGCTGAACGGAAAAGCAGCGATGTATATTTACTTAAGGCATCGCTGGGGTGCCAGGAGCCGCTACCATATCGAAACAGGGCTCAAAAGAAAGAGGAAAAGTTTCTTTTCCTAACAAAAATGATTTCACCTACGATGAAGGCACCCAGTTCCCAAGCCGCATCAAAAACCCGGCCAATGTAAACACCTAAAACTAAACAAAGTAAATACATTTTTGGGACTTTGTATTCGAAAATCATCCGATTTTCGAACAAAGAAAACCAAAATCATATAAATAGCAGCTCTCCGAAAATCGAATTCAATTCCAGTTTTTACATAAAGAATTCAAGTTATAACAAATTGGAATTCAAGTTTTAACTTTTAACGTAACGAATTCAAGATTTACTACGATATATCAGTCGTAAAATTTCAAGTGATTAAGTGGAAACAATCGAGCCGTTAGCAACAACCGTAACATAAGTGCCGCAGTTAAATCAAGCCGTTAGCAACAACCGAACCGTATTCCAAATTCAAAGTCGTAACTCCAGATCCAAGCCGAGTCAAGCCGAGCCAAGCCAAGCCACGCGAACCAGCCTGAGCGAAATAAAATCAGAAAAAACCATTGAAAATTTAAAATATAATATTTTTTTTATGTAGAAGAAATCGCACAAAACACTTTTAATTAAAGAAAAACACAAAAACAAGTTAATCGAAAACAAAAACTTAATAATAATCGTACTCAAAAACGTGGTCGATCGCCATCTCTAACTACTTGCGCTCTTCACAACTCGGCCTCCTCGTCGTCAGGTCGTCCTCTGGCCTGAACTATTCTTAACCACGGCTTTACGTTGAAAACAGGAACAATTCCATCGTACGGTATTTGCGTCGTCTGAAATCCTGCAATGTCCTTAATCACCAGCCTATCTTTGTCGAACACTTTGTCTACAATATAAGGCCCTTGTAGAGTGGTATCAACTTCTTCGAAGTGTGGTGTTACATCCACGTTTCGAACCATCACCCAATCACCTTTGTTGTACTCAGTTGCTTTCTTACGTTTTCGGTCGAATGTTTGCTTATTAACTAACTGAGATTTTCGATTGGTTTCAGCCGCATGTTCTCGAACGTTTTCCAAATCAACTCGCTCCAAACAATCTCGCAGAATCTCTCCAAGGCAATCTTCACCGCGCTGACTCTCTCCGAACAACAAAATACTTGGTGTATAACCGGTCGCACGACATAACGTATTGTTGATAGCGAATTTAGCCTTCTTAAGCACAAGATCCCAATCAGTAGCGGAATTGATTCTATCATCCTCATCAGCAGTCAGTTTAGCTAGAATCGGTTTCAATGTTCGATTTAATCGTTCAACCTGTCCATACTCTGAGGAGAGCCCGTGGCGATCAAGACATGTTCAATATTTAAACCACGACAAAACTCTTTAAATTCATTCGATGTGAAACATTTTCCTCGATCGGATACAATCCTTTTCGGCTTACGTAATATCAAAATATTGCTCCATACATTCGATGACTTCCTTCGCTGACGTGGTTTTAACGGCATAAAAATGCACAAACTTTGTAGTTGCATCGATCACAGACAGTATAAACTTATTTTTCTTTTTCGTTACATTCATCGGTCCGAAATGATCAATATGAAGTGTACTAAAAGGTCGATTACCCTTGTCGATAATATTCAGGAAACCTTCTTGTTTACCTGAGTTGTTGTTAAAAGAAATGCATCGTAGGCAGTTCTTTACGTACTTGTTTATTTCGTCCTTCATTCTCGGAAACCAGTAAGTCGAACGTATTGCTTGGTATACTTTTTCTACCCCGACATGACCCAAATCATCATGATACTTTTTAATTACATGAATAACCATTTCTTTGGCACGTACAACAATAAGTCTTTTTCATATTTACGATACAAAACACCATCCAATAGGTCAAAATCAGAATGCTCGGCCGTCTCCAGCTCTTTCGCTAATTTCGTAATCTCTTCATCAGTTTGCTGACATAATCTAAGGTTTCGGTTGAGATCGTTGTCTTCAATGATGTATATTTGCTCAACTCTCGAAAGTGCGTCTACGTGGCGCATTCGGTCATTCGTTCGGTGTTGTATGTCAAAATTGTAATTTTGTAACTGCAATATCCATCGGCTAAACCCGTGGTGTTACGTCTCTTTTACTCATCGTTTGCTTAACTGCCACGCAATCGGTAACAATAAGGAATTTAATACCTTGTAGATAGATTCGAAACTTTTCAACGGCGTTCACAATCGCTAACATTTCCAACTCGAAACTATGAAATCTAGACTCCGCATCTGTCGTCCTTCGGCTAAAGTAGGAAATCGGTCGAAACCTGGAATCGCTTTGACGTTGTAACAAAACAGCACCATATCCATAAGAACTAGCATCACAATGAAGTTCGGTCTCAGCAAGTGGATCATACATCGCTAACACTGGGCGTTCAATTAAGCGTTCTTTAGGGTCTCAAAAGATCCCTCAGCGTTTTCAGTCCAAACGAACTCATTCTTCGATTTAATAATGTCGTACAATGGTTTCGCAATAATGGCAAATCTTTATAATCTACGGAAATAACTCACCAGTCCAATAAATCGGTGTAGTTGATGTAAATCTTTCGGTTTCGGATAGTTTCTAATCGCATCCACGTGCATTCGGCTCGGGCTTATACCTTTTTCGTTGACCTCGTAACCCAGGTATGTAACATTCGGTTGTAGGAATTTGCATTTGTCTAATCGAAGCTTCAAACCATTTTTCGCCAGAATTTCAAGAACCTCGCTCAGTACAATGATATTTTCTTCGACAGTTTTAGTTGAAATCATTATATCATCGAGATACACCTGTACTTTTCCTTGCATAGATTAGGTCGTGGAGTAAGTTGTTTAAATACCGTTGAAAATTCGCCGGACCATTCGCCAGACCAAATGGCATTTTCAGATATTCGTACTCTCCAAACGGTGTCGCAAAAGCGGTATATTTGACACTATCTTCGTGCATTTTAATGTGATGGAACCCACTCTTCAAATCTAAACAAGTGAATACTTTCTTCCCTTGCAATTGGTCTAATTGGTCATCAATCAACGGCAAAGGATAATGATCTCTTTCGGTCATACTATTCATTTTCGATAATCGACGCAAAGTCTTCGTTCGCCGTTCTTCTTTGTAGTTATCACGATCGGACTACAGTATTCGGATTTGCTATGTCTTATAATGCCCTCGTTTAACAGATGATTAATAGTCTTCATAAGGTCTTCCTTATCTTTGAAAGATAGTCTTCTCGGTTGAAAATGAAACGGTTTGTCTTCCTTCAACGACAGTTTCATCTCATACTTCAATTTATTTTCGGATTCTTTCACAGATAAGTACTTTTCAACATATATCTCACTTAATTTATTTCGGACATCTAACGGCAAATAATCCGGAACATCGAGTTTATCAGTATCGCAAATCAGATCGCATTCAATATTTAACAATTCGTTCCAAACAACGTTCATACTCTTTTGTCGTTCGTCCTCACCGGGGTTACACACCTTATCATTGAGTTCAGAAAAGCTAAGTGTCGTTCCACCAGCTTTCGAAATGTTCAGGATCTTCAAGTCATTCGTTTGTATCCCAAAAAACAATTTCGAATCTTTAATGAACCTTCGACCCAGTAGGAAATCATACCCCATTGTATCGTCACTCACCACGAAAATTCAGTCTGAAATCGAGTATTACATACTTCAAGAGTTCGCCGAACAACGCCCCAGACACACCCTCGATGAATTAACTCCTGTGTATTGACCAACGTTGTCTGGCAACTTCAATAAAGTTCCGTTCGTTACTCTTCCCAACTTCGCCATATTAATAGGACTACCTGGATCGAGTATACCCCGTAATTTACATTTTTCTTCCTCATTCTTTACCACTAAAAAGTCGACAAAATATGGAGAATCAGACTGATCATGCAATAAAAGTGTTGATTCTGTTTTCACACCAGTCGGTTTTTCGGACAGTTCTTCCGCTGATGAGTCGTTTGACCGCATTCGTAACAGGCTCCTTTTGGTCTTCGTTCGGATGTACAATTGGCAGAAAACATGTCCCGTCTTACCGCAATTATAACATTGATTCGACTTGTTCTGTTTTCGGATGTCTGCACCGGCGGTTTCAATCTCTTAGTAGTCGGTTCGCTTTCGTTTTTCTTTTTCGCGGTCGGAACAATCGACAATCCCGAAAGAGTTCGGTTCATGTATTTTAATAAATCGGTCGGTACTTCAAATGCTTGGGCCGCAACCTGAGCCTTTAACGTGAAATCATCCATCGCGTCAACAATGTAAGTTGTTAAAAGTTTGTCGGGAATACCTAACTTGTTCCCATAGATGCATTTATCGTGGAAAAATTTTCGAAAATCTTCGCCAAGCTTCCACTTTTCGTTTCGTAAACGGTCCATCAGTTCAACATGACTTTCGTACGCTTCGAACATATCACTCAATCTCCGAACGAAGTCTTCCCACGTTAAATTAACGTAATTTCCAATGAAAAGTAAAGTCCTGTGCCTTACCCTTTAATTTGCCTGTCGCCAACAATTTTTTTAAATTATCAGGCATTCGTACAGAATACAAATATCGTTCACTGCCTGCACCCATTTCTTACGTCTTCCCCTTGCTCACCACCAAACGGTTTTATTTGTGACGAAATTTCCGTGAAAGACGGACGACCCCAATTCCCGACATTCATTAGTCCATCATTCCTCCCGACTTCTGGAAATTCGGATTTTCATTAACGTTCGGATTCGGGTTCATACTCGGATTAACAGTCACAATCTGGTCAACATTCGGATTTACATTCGCGTTGTCACAAGCTTTTCTTCGTGATCCCATCCTGTCCGCAGAAAGTTGTAGAAGAAATCGCACAAAACACTTTAATTAAAGAAAACACAAAGAAAACAAGTTAATCGAAAACAAAACTTAATAATATAATCGTACTCAAAACGTGGTCGATCGCCATCTCTAAACTACTTGCGCTCTTCACATTATAATAATACGTGTGATCACACAACAGACGCTCAGACTGTAGCTGAAAGTTTGTTGAATATTTCGTAACAAAATTTGGCATGCCACAAATCATATTAACTGATCAGGGCAGCAATTTCACATCGGATCTTTTCAAAAACATGTGTAAACTTTTTAAAATCAAATCAATGATTCATCAGTTTATCATCCACAAACAAACGGTGCGTTGGAGTGTAGCCATCAAACGTTTAATAGATTACTTAAAACAGTTTATTAGTCCCACACAAACGGATTGGGATAAATGGCTACACCTTTCGACATTCTCCTTTAACACAACGCATCATACATCCAGTACTTATACCCATAGAATTAGTGTTGGAAGCCAAGCAAAATCGACTTCATTAAAACAAACGCTAAATTTGTCATACTTACGACGATACATAACCGATCTCACAAGGAACCACTCCAACCTTGACACTCAGATTTTAATCAAATATACTTCATTCGATAGCCAAGGGATTTAAATGAACACGTATTTTTTTATAGCTGCCCAAATTCATATGGTGATGAGCAGCGCCTCCTCAAGTGAGCAGTGTCCCAATCTATTTTCCCTTCTACAGCTTTATAAAAACATTATAGGGGAA
This sequence comes from Polistes fuscatus, assembly GCF_010416935.1. Classification (NCBI taxonomy): domain Eukaryota; kingdom Metazoa; phylum Arthropoda; class Insecta; order Hymenoptera; family Vespidae; genus Polistes; species Polistes fuscatus. The sequence goes on along the minus strand of NW_025113110.1, from coordinate 325,354 downwards.
AATTTTTTTAATAAAAGTTGTGTGCCCTTAAATGTACTTAAAAATGTTGTTTATCAATCCACCTTGGTTTTTCAATAACTTGGAAAACTGAAATTTATATCAAAAAACGAGGTTTTTTCATTATGAAATTTTCAATAAGCAATTTTATTTAAAGTTTTTGTAATTTTTGACACCTCTTTATGTTTTCCAATAACTGTCAAAAATCAGAATTTTGATAACTGCTACAGGGAGCTATAAGTGAAAAAGTGATTTTGGTTTTTGCTAATAACTCGTCATAGAAATGATTTGCAATCAAAATTTTTCTACGTTGATAACAGACACTTACCAGCTTTTAAAATATGGAAATTTTGGCCAAGGGATGAAAAAAATTCCACACCCCTTGAAAAAAATTTTTTTTTAGTTTTTCATAAAACCCTAAAAAATGACTTCTGATCAAAAAAAAGCTAATCGTTTCTTTAACTTTTTAGAGAAAAGATGAACCTCCTCCAATTTTGTAAACAATTTCAAATGATTTGTATTGTTGATTTGACAATTAATAACTATTTTTAAAACTTTTTAAATAAAGCAAACTTTTTAAAAGGTTTTATAAAAGAGGGAAAGAAATTGAACTTAATAATAACGTGGTTTTTGGATTTTGAAATATGAGCAGTTTGAAAAATTTAAAAACATTTTTTCGAGTATAGTGTATTTATTAAGATCTATGATATGCTATGCATGGAAAAAATGATTAAAAATTAAGTTTTGTACAATATCCACACTTTATAAAAGCACTTCGTCACACAGTTCACATTTGAATTCGCTGTTTTCGTTGAAACTGAATATTGCTGGTGTTTAAAGGATCCAGGATGTTTTTCGATGAGTCCATTTTATACCAAGCATACTTAAAATATTGACGTATTGAGGGGCTGAGAACTGATTATGTGTCAACGATTGCATTTTCAATATAATATTCTATCATGAGAGTTAGTTGTATTCATAAATCATGATCTTATCTGAAAACTTCTTAATAAAATCCTTCCATTGACGGTATGTGAACACTATCTAATGGCTGTACATATTTTGTGCCTCCTTTCAGTATTCGTCATTACGGTTATATTTTTTGTATTCTGGCTTCATTGATTGTATTGTATTTTCACACTGGCCTCTCCATGGTCTAAATTAGAAGCGTGTTATTGTTGACGTTCGGGCAATACACTTCTTGAGTCATTCATCACATGCTGTTTTGAAGTTGCCAGATTTAGATGCCATTATGTGTAAATTCTCAGCTTTAAACAAATTTTTTTGTACGCGCGGGTCCCAAAAATCCCTTCACCTCATGTAGATTGA
>NW_025113110.1:291604-321727 GCF_010416935.1 Polistes fuscatus | reverse complement strand
CCTATATAGAGCAACTCTCAATACATAACTGAAACAGTAGATGGAGATATAGTTGTGAGAAAACATTACTTCTATACATGCTCTCACAACTGTCTCAGTGGGATCACCTACTCTTTTTCCTCATTCTAAAACATATAAAAGAGGATGTTTTAGAATGATCGGACGGAGTTCTTATGTTATAAAAATCAAGAGTTTTAATTAATAAATAGTCAGGAGTTAAGGTTATAAAATTAGAGTTTTTAACTAGAAAATAGAAGTTCTTCTTAAATAAAATAAAGGGGTTTTAATATAAAATAGGTTTCTAAATATAAGAGACAGATATATTTAAAGATTATAAATAAAAGACTAAAACTAAAGAAAATATAAGTATAAGAAAGGATAGAATATTAAGAATTTAAAGTGATTCAATCAAGGCACAAATATTTAACCAAGCGGTAAGTTCGGGATATTATTATATTTATTGGTATTTATTATTCTTTATTTATTTTAATTAATAAATTTTAATCCTAATAATAATTCTGACTTTGGTGTTTGTATTGACAGGATATTTATTTGGTTTTTTCAAAATAATTGTCAATATTAACATCACAATGGCGCAGCCGGTAGATCCCAAATTGATCGAAAGTATTTTAAATTTCAACAGATATAGAATTCTGAAATTCGATTAATACGGGATTTAAAGAATCTTATTTCAAAGTCAGAATGATATAAAAAAAGGAATATTAACTTTATTTAGAGATTACATTTCCTGGATAAGAACTTTTACAATGGTGTCAATGGTAATCGCCTCTTTGTAAATCTAATTCATTTATTCAATATTTATTAAGAATTTTGATTTTCAAAATCATATATATAATTATTTCCAATATAGAATTTGAAATATTTACTCTATAATTATTCAGTGTTTACAATCTTATAATTGATTTAAATAGCTACATTATTTTTTAAATTTGAAACTACCTTGGACTATATATCATTACATTACGGTAACTGATACAATAATACTTAGTCATTTGTAATTAAATATTTCTTAGAATATGGAACCAGAACCTAAAGTTAGATTTGCAAAATTGATTGCTTTTGAGAAAATTAGGAAATATTACGAAAATTTAACAAAAAAACATGTTACGAATAAGGATTTAGAAAATTGATTGAAGACAGTAAGATACCTAAGAGTTTACGATGATAGTATTGCAGAATTAATTAGAGAAAAGAAACTTTTAAGATTTGATACCGAATTAAAGATACAATTGCTCTTACATTCCTCATTATCTATTAATAAAGTAACAAATGAAGCATTTGAAACTAACAATGAAAAACACGAAACATGAGTCTAGTACTAAAAAAATTAAGTAAGGAAAATCAAACTACAGGATCAGTAGAAAAACCATTATCAACAAAACATGATAACCCTGTTTAGGGCTTCTAAAATAGTTTAGGAGTCTGAGAAATTCCAATTATTTTGTACAAAATCATGACTCTCCAATTGGTGGGTACCAGGGAGTGATTCGTACATACTAACGTATTTTTTCAAACTACACCTGGCCTCATATGCTCTCAGACATCCGAAAATAAATTAAAAGTGTGAGGTTTGCCACAAATGCAAACCTAAACGTTTTAAACATGTCCCTATGCAGATAACTACAACTTCTGAATATGGTTTTGAAAAAATTACTCTTGACTTGGTTGGTCCATTACCAGCAAACGCAGAGGGGAAACACATATCTCTTGACTATTCAGGATGATCTTTCCAAATTTCTTGTTCTAGTACCAATCGCGAAGCAAGATTCATTGACGATTGCTAGAGCTCTTTTTAAAACCTTTATTTCCTTCTTTGGGATGCCAAAGGTCATATTAACGGATCAAGGTAAAAATCTTATCAGTTCTGGGTTTAAAGAGCTTGTAAATCTCGGGGTATTCAGAAGATCAAAGTACTGCATATAGACCACAAACACAAGGTGCTTTCGAGCGTTCGCACAGAACGTTGAATGAATATTAAGAGCTTTCATATCTAAGCGACAGAGTAACTGGGATGATCGAAGTTCATTTGCGTCATTTTGTTTAATACCTCAGTAAATTCATCGACAAATTTCACTCCATATGAATTAGTTTTCAGCCAGACATGTAGAATTCCTAAATCTCTGACTCGACCTCCGTTAGATAGATATGACGCTAACAAGCCATCAGAGGTTATTATTAATGAATTGTGGGGTATTCACAGAATTGCAATGGAAAACCAAATCCATCAATGCAGAAGAATGCCCTTCTTTAAAAAAGTTAAATTTTAATTAAAAAACGGCCTAATGAATTCAAAAAACACAGCGTTAAAGCTTGTATCGGCTTATCAAAAATCTAATAATTAACATATAAATTTTTTAGACTCGAATCTCTTACTGGTTCATAAGACATCTAAAAAAGATAAATTTATTCCTCTAAAGCAACCATTAGCTCGTAATAGGCATAAAACTAAAAAGAATCTAATTTTCCTTATTTCTCTGTATACGTAGCACGCACAAAGACAATGTTACATCATTAGATTGCGTTTAAAAAGCTTCTTAGGACACGTTAAAATTTAATCCTAAAAAAAGCGCATGCTCTAGAAAAAGGATAATATCCTTAAAAAATGTCTTGCAAAAATATTACCGCCATTTCTCTGCAAGTGTTAAATGGATGGTTCGAAAATTGGTTTGCTCAATGCAGAGGAATGTCCTTCTTTAAAAAAAGTTAAATTTTAATTAACTATAATTAACTAATCTCCCTGTATGTGCTAAATACACTCTTAAAACGGTACTATCACATTTATTTATAATATATCTATAATTTAGGTGCAAAAGAACTTTTTTGGTTTTTTTGATCGGTTACCATTTGTACTAATTACCATATGGATTTCGTTTTGAGATTAGTGACTGATTTGATTCAATTACTCTTGAAACACGCTATGATTCTTCAATGGTTCATCTTAATTGTTCTAAGTTCTCTCGAAATAATTTTACTTTACACGGTTTCATTGCTTTTAATTTTTGCTCGATCCGGTAGATTCGTCGTTTAGCTAAGATCTTTTTTTTCTCCATTCGATTTTCTACCATCTATAATTACAATTATAGTTTTTAAATTCTGAAAAAAAAATTTTTTTTTAATGAAAAAGAGCTAGAATTCAAAATGTGTTTTAACTCATTTGGATTACTATTTTATAAGTTATATTTTTTCACAATAATTCTAAAATGAAAATCTCTCAGTTTTTTTGATTTTTAAAAAAAATAAATTATGTTATAAAATAATTAACTAACCTCCCTGTAAGTGCTAAATACACTCTTAAAACGGTACTATCACATTTATTTATAATATATCAATAAGTTAGGTGTGTTTGTGTGTGTAACGGCATCACAGCTGAACCGTACATCAGATCTTTACCAAATTTTGTACTGTTATCCGTGAGGTATCGGGACAAGTTATGGAATATTTTAAGTATATAACCCTCTGGGTATGGATTTTGTAGAAGTTGATTATCTCTTACTGGAGTAAATATAATTATTTAAATTTACTACAGTTGTAACTTATGGTGTATGGAATAGTATAAGTAAGATTTTTTGGTATTTAAGTGCTAACTTCTTAGTTATATTGAATTTTGAAAAAAATATTTAATTTAAAAGAGATTAAAATAACGATTTTTTTATCAGTTGTCGTTTTAATGTTAATGTTTGTAAGTGCGAGCATGGTTATATTAAAAATCTTTACTAGGAGAGACGGGGTTAACTGCCGATATTTAAATTGTAAAAATTCAATATTTTTTTAATATTCAACTTTTAACTCTTTATTGAAATAAAGCTCTGAGACTTAAGTGAGAACAAGGGGTTTACTCCACTAGAGTAGTTTTCCGACAAATAAAATTTTTTATTTTTTCTGTTATAATGTGATTGGTAAAGAAATATACCCAGGTGATTGACTTCACTTATAATTAAGTTTTTACTTTAAGCTGCACTAATTTAGAGTCGTGAATTTTTTGGGAAGACAAATTTTGCAAAGAACTTTTTTTTGAGTTCTTACACTGAGTTTTAGTTGTAGTCCTATAAAATAATGAGATTATTTCAGAGCTAACAATCATATAATTAAGTTAGCCCTAATATAAGCCCTTTGATTTATCAGGAAAAAAATTTTGAAAGAACTTTTTTTTGAGTTAAAAAACTATTTGAAAATTTTTAAGGAACTCCTTTATATAGTTTTGAAATAGGTCAAAACTTTGTTTTTTCATATGTCAATAGATTTCTATTTACCTAAGTAATTAAATTGATATTTTGAATTTTTTTTTGTAAATATGAGTTTCTATTTATTTTTCATGTTTTTTTAATAGATAAAAACTTCATAAAAGACTACCACTGAATAGGAACACTTTTTGGGCCTCAGACTCAGATTTGGACAAAAATTCTTATATAATACTATTATATGAGCAATTAATTTTTAGCCCGAAATGTTAAGTTTTACTAGAGTTAGAGCCCCAAGCGGACCAAAAAACACGGGTTGCTATTTTTATCGGCTTAGAATTTCGTAATAAAAATTTGGTCATATAAAAATTCCTCAATGTTAATTAATAATTAAAATAAAATTTGCAAAAAATGTATATGAAACAAAAATTATAATAACAAATGGAAATGGCTGAAAAATTTTAAATTTTTTTTTGATTGTGAAATAAATTTTGATAAGGTATTTTTTCTAGACTTTTTCTAAGCACAAAAAAATTTTTTTTAGACTTTTTAAGTTAATTTCCAACAAAAGTTATAATTAAATTATTTAATTTATTCATAAAAAATAGACAAAAAATTTTAAATTTTTTTGATTCGAGATAAATTCTGATTAGATATTTTTCAAGATTTTTCTAAGCCCTTAAATATTTTTTTAAGATATAAAAGTTAATTTTTAACAAAGTTTCAATTAAATCAGTTTCTTTATTTATAAAATTAAAATATACAAATGAAAATGGCAAAAACTTTTTAATATTTGTTTTGATTTTAAGTTAAATTTTGAAAAGATAGATATATTTCTAGATTTTTTCTCAGCCAAAAAAATTTTTTTTATAGATTTTTTTAAGTTAATTTCCAACAAAGTTACTATTAAAACAGTTAATTTATTTATATAATTACAATAAACAAAGAAAAATTTCCGAAAAATGAAAATTTTTTTTTAATTTTAAATTACTTTTTAAAAGATATTTTTTCTAAACCCAAATATATTTTTTTTAGAATTTTATAGTTGATTTCTATTAAATGTTACAATTAAATTGTGTAATTTATTTATAAAATTATAATAAACAAAGGAAAATGGCAAAACTATTAAAAAATTTTTTTTTGATTTTGAGATAAATTTTGATAAGATATTTTTTCCAGATTTTTTTTAAACCGAAAAATATTTTTTTTAGATTTTTTAAAGTGAATTTATAACAAAAGTTACAATTAAATTATTTAATTTATTCATAAAATGATAATAAGCAAAAAAAATTGCCGAAAATGTTTCAAATTTTTTTTTTGATTTTAAAATTAATTTTAAAAAGAAATTTTTTCTAGATTTTTTCTAAACTCCCAAAAAAATTGCTTAGATTTTTAAAGTTGATTGAATGTCACAATTAAATTATTAAATTTATTTAAAAAATTATATTAAACAACAGGAAATAGCCGAAAAATTTCAAATTTTTTTTTGATTTAAGATAAATTTTGATAGATATTTCTTCTAGAATTTTTCTTTGCCCTATAATATTTTTTTTAGATTTTTACAAATAATTTTTAACAAAAGTTACATTTAAATTATTTAATTGAATTATACAATTATAATAAACAAAAACAAATGACCAAAAAATTTCAATTTTTTTTGATTTTAAGATATTTTTAATAAAATAATTTTTCTTAATTTTTCAAACCCTTAATATATATTTTTTTAAATTTCAATAGTTCATTTATAACAAAAGTTGAAATTAATGTTGTTAGATTATTTATAAAATTACAAAAAAAAATAGCCGAAAAATCTTAAATTGGTTTTTATTCTATAAATAAATTGTAAAAAAATATTTTTAGATTTTTTTCTAAACCTAAAAATATTTTTTTTAGATTTAAAGAGTTAATTTTTATTGAATGTTGCAATTAAATTATTTATTTTATATAAAACTATCATAACCAAAAAATAGCAAAAATTTTAAATTTCTTTTCGTTTTGAGATAAATTTTGAAAAGATTTTTTTGAAATTTTTTTAAGCCCAAAAATATTTTTTTTAGATTTTTTAAAGTAAACTTATAACAGTTCAAATTAAGTTCACATTTAGTTATAAAATTATACCAAGCAAAAATATTAGCTAGAAATTTTTAATTTTTTTTGATTTTGAGATACATTTTGATAAGATATTTTTTCTAAAATTTTTCTAAGCGCCAAAATTTTTTGAAATTTTTTAGAGATAATTCATAACCGGAGTTACAATTAAATTATTTAATTTATTTATAAAATTATAATAAACAAACAAAAATGGCCGAAAAATTTTAAATTTTTTTATTATTTTGAGATAAGTTTTGATAAATTTTTTTTTCTAGAATTTTTCTTAGACCTAAATATTTTTTTAGATTTTTTAAAGTTAATTTATAACAAAAGTTACAATTAAGTTATTTAATTTATTCATTAAATTATAATAAACAAAAATAAATGGCCGAAAAATTTAAATTTTTTTTTGATTTTAAGATAAATTTTGATTAGATATTTCTTCTAGATTTTTCTAAGCCCTTAAATATTTTTTTAGATGTTTTAAGGATATTTTAACAAAAGTTGAAATTAAATCAGTTAATTTATTTATAAAACTAGCGGACCAGTAGCCTGCTTCGCATAGCCAAGATCACATTTTCGAAAATTTTATAAAGTCGATTAACGATAAGTAGAGTTAACCCTCTGGTATATTTTTTTACCTATCACATTTATGAACAGAAAAAAAAATTTAAATTATAAGAAAACCATCATTCGGTTTTATGTATATGTTTTCAATGAAAACAAATATTTAAAATTTTTAAAAAATCAAAATACGATAAGTAAAGTTAACCCCCTGGTATATTTCTTTACTAATCACATTTATTAACAGAAAAAATAAAACATTTTAATTTTTGGAAATTATCACTGGTGGAGTTAATCTTTGGTATATTTCTTTTCTAATACATTTATTAACAGAAAAATAAAAAATTTAATTGTCGGAAAATTAGTACTGTGGAGTTAACCCCCTGGTATATTTCTTTACCAATCACATTTACTAACAGAAAGAATAAAAAATTTTAATTGTCGGAAAATTACCACTGGTGGAGTTAACCCCTTGGTCTCACATAAGTCTCAGAGCTTAATTTTCAATAAGGAGTTAATGGTTAAATTTATAAAAAAATTAAATTTTTACAATTTAAAATATAGGCAGTTAACCCATGTCTCTTAGTAAAGATCCTTATACAACATGCTCGCAATAACAAACATTTAACATTAAAGTAACAACTGATAAAAAAATCATTATTTTAATCTCTTATTTAAATTAAATATTTTGTCCCAAATTCAATATAACTAACGTAGTTAGCACCGAAATACCAAAAAATCTCACTTATACTATTCCATATACCATAAGTTACAACTGTACCAAATTTCAACTAATTATGTTAACTCCAGTTAGAATAATCAACTTTAAATATTTTTACCTTAGAAAAAATCCATACCGAGGTGGTTATCTACTAAAAAATATGCCATAAACCTGTCCTGATACCTTACGGATACTGTACAAAATTTGGTAAAGAAAATTTCAACATCTAAATTTTTAATTAATAGGTCTCTGTCACTTCGTTATATAGATTAATTTTCTACGTAGAACATCAAAGTTTATTATATTGAACATGTTCAGTATCTTGTAACTATTGGCCATTGGACTTTCATATAAGGATATACTCGAATCGAAGAATTGACTTGCTTTGCTGGATTGAACTTGAATAATAACATCGACTCCGAAATATCTTGATGAAGGTCATCAATAACCAATAATAAGATAATTGGACACTGACGCAGTAACATTTAATACTTTTTACTTTGGTAATTTGTTATGAATAAATTTTAAAAGAAAAACGCAATATCGTTAGTTATCTTTAAAATAAAAAGTTTATTATTTTAATACATAAATTATAAGCATGTTTATATTAAAAGAAATTAAATTATAATTAATATCTTATTGTATTAATCGATTGAGTTAAATTCGTTTACATTCCTTAAAAACACTTTAATGTAGCTTCCCGTAGAACACAAAAAACTAAAAAGTTACTGAAATGTTACTTTTTTGTTACTTAAAAAAGTAAACGCTTTTTCTTTACTTAAATTTTACTTTTTTTTTACTTTTAGTTTGTTTAAAGTAAACTTAAATAAGTGAAATATAAGTTTCTATTTTAGAGCTATTTCGCTGCTGAAAAGTTACTAAAAGTTTACTTTTTTCAGCTCTTGGCTCAAAAAAATCCTATATAAGAATATCTTTTATTTTGTCAATCATTTATTTGTCAGTCATTGTTATTAGTGTAAGTGCATCGAAAAACTTCAAAAATAAGTATTAATTTTCATAAATTTTAACTTTTAAAATGGGAAGGTTTTTAAAAAGCAATAATTTGTCACGAAGAACCAATTATAGGCGTCTGAAACTAAAAAAAAAAAAAAACCAATACTTCTCAACAAGTGCAAAATTTTATTTCTGTAAGTAATCATGAATGAAATTCATTAAGTCCAACAAACCATGAGAATTTACTCTGTGCTTTTTTGAATCGATTCTTAAGAAGCTAAACTTAAAAAGTATTTTTGATAAAATATTTATTTGTCGAATAAATATTGTTTTGCGAATAAAGAGAATCGTTACGAGAAAACGATTACAAATATTTAACGTAATATTTTTGGAACAAGTTTACTGTGGAGTTATTATTAACAAAACTACACAATTCAAATAATCTCAATAATAGTTTACTTTATTTATTTCTTAAAATTACTTTTTTTAACAAACACCGTTCACAAACAAACAAAAAGCAAAAGCATTATCAATCCTATTATTACAATTTATAGTGTTATAAGAGTTCCACCTCGCCACCAATAAGTGTACATCATACTAAGTATTATCTTAGGGAATGATCACACAAGGGTCCCGAAGTGCCACTTTCCAGTGACATATCTTACTTTAGATACCTCACCTCCCGGCATGTATAAAATAATTGTAGCTAATCAAAGCTGCAATTATTTGAGATGAAAAATAAATAAATAAATTAGGTATAATAAAATACAAAGTAAGAGAAAAATTTACATAAATTTCAAACAAACAAAATTAACCAAGAAAGGAAAAAAAATTATTTTCCTTTACAAATGTTCATTTAAAAAAAAATTTCTTCCTTTGCTCCATAAATGTTGAAACGAACTACCCTATTTATTTATATATTGTCTTTTTTTAAAATGAAAATGCTTAAAACAGCTATTATGTACCATAACAGGTCTGTTATTAATAATGATTTTGGAATTGGAAAGAGAATAAATGGATATGATTTCATAGGGCCCTAACCACACTGGACAAAGCTTTTTATTGGTCTTTAATTTTGGTTGCTCGTCTTTTAATAAAACGCGATCACCGACTGAAAATGAGACAGGAACGACCTTTTTGTCATAATTTAATTTCCGTTTTATCTTTTGATGGATTTGGTTTTCCATTGCAATTCTATGAATACCCCGCAATTCATTAATAATAACCTCTGATGGCTTGTTAGCGTCATATTTATCTAACGGAGGTCGAGTCGGAGATGTAGGAATTCTACATGTCTGGCTGAAAACTAATTCCCTGATGTTAGGTTTATTACAATTCACCTTAGGGATAGCTAGGAAATCTCTTATCATTTTAGAAACGATCAAAAAGGCTTTTCGTAATTACTCGATAAACACTCCCAAGCCGCTCTATAATTTTCGTCAGTCAACGGAAAATGCTTTATCAAATCTTCTGCGCTGCCATCTAGCAATCCCATCAAGTGACTCAGTTTTTCCGTTTCGGACAAACTCTCGTTCTCATCCACGCTATTTAAAAATAGATTTCTGAATCTCGTCCATTCAGAAAACTCTCCCGAAAACCGAGGGACTCTTATTACCGGAATTCTCCTATCAATTCTATTTCGTGTTGAATTGTTTCCAAACTGTTCTAGAAGTTCATTCTGCTTTTCTAGTATAGCTACTAGGGATCGATCCGTAGGTCTACCTGTATCAAGCGTATCATTGACCGTTCGCTTCAATTTCTTATTTATAGCCTCTCCGAACTTAGACATAGCCTCTAAATAACGCTCCTCGTAATCCCCAAACTCTACTAACGCCTCTGTCATTTCAGCATCACTCGCCTCTAAAGTTTCATAATATTTACGAAATTCATCGAAAGCCTTATATAACTCATCGGCAAAATGCTTAAATGAGTATTCCGTTATATTATCAATATCGTTGGATTTAATTAGATATTTAGTTATTAATCCCTTTAAAAATTTCACATTTTTAGTTTTAGACATTTTGGTTTGGCCTGGAAGGATTCAACAAATCAAAAATACAAATTTTTACAATAGATAAATTGAAACAATAGATAAGTTCAAACAATAGAATATGTATATATATAAAAAAACTTGGTAAGCGACTAAATAGATAGACACGTCTTCGTAACGGTAGTTTGTACCCCAATATTCCAATATATGATTACAATCAGCAATGACACCCAGATAGATAACTTCGCAACCAAATTGGCTCGAATAGATGATAGTTTTTCAGAAACAAGATGATTACTCTCAACGTTTAACCCAATGATCGGAAACGAAATGATTACGTTTAACCAGTGTTCGGAAACGAAATGATTACGTTTAACCAATGTTCGGAAACAAAATGATTAGCTCTCTGTCGGATATATCCGGCTCGAAGGACCAAAAATTATGATATAGTTCGATAAGAAAACTTTAAATTTTTAAACCTTTATTTACACTCTAATAGCTACAGTCATAATAATAGAAAACAAACAAATTTATTATACAAAACAAAACCTCGATTATTTTTCTTTTCCCCCTCCGATCCAAACCAAAGTCCAACATTATTGTTTTAAAAAGGGTTTAAATGACTTGTTATTGACTTATTAAGATTTAAAAATGAAAATTTGTTTAAATAAGTACACATTTGTACATTATTATGTTCTTTTTACTTATTAAGTTTTTTACTAATTTTTTTGTATACACATTACTTTTTTTACATTTTGTTTGTTTATAAATTACTGATTTAAATGAATTAATCAATTAATTAGGTATTTGGGTTATATTTAAAATAGTAATTCATATTCAACACCTTAAGTTGTAAAAAAAATCACCAGTTTACAATTTTTGTAAACTACTTATAAACATTAAAGGAATTTCTTTCGCCTTCTAATTTAAAAAATATGTTTTTTTTTTGTATTTGGTATTGGTTGAGCAGGGTACTTAGAGGTGGCAACTGCTTGGGGGAGCTATGGTCTGGATTTTTAATGTTGTCGATAAGAGAACAATAGGGGCTATTATCCGACAATATATGTGTTTGTTTTAAAATTATTATTATATATCAATACAACTATTATCGTATTAAAAGAAAAAAAGAAAAAAAAAGTGTCGTATTTTAAAGTGTTGGCAAAAAAAACAAAAAGAAAATCTCAAAAGGTTTATAAGAACTCACATAAAAATTTTGGTGACCCCAACGTGATTCTGGTTTGGCTGGTCAATTTGGAGAATTGGTGTTCACTTCAATCCAATTCTTAATATCATTGGAAACTCCGGTAAAATTTGTGCAGTCTATTGGGTTCGATTTTTTAGCATCTCATTGGGCAAATTTTCTCTGGGTTTTTTAACAAATAGTCAAGGACGATAAGAAATTGGAAAACAACGATAATTATAACAACGAGTAACAAGCTGCTGATCAAAGTTCATCGATAACACTGTGGTATCAATTTTCGTGCGCTGTACATCATTTAAAAACTTTTTTTATATAATCAAAATTTTATATTTTGCTTTTGTTTTTTTTGTAATGTCGGATCAAGCCAGTCTCGTTAGAGCACAAGGGAGCATTAAAGGCGCTTTAACTAGAATAGGAAATTATGTCAATAGTTTAGAAGGAAATATCGACAAATTTAGAATCCAGGCAAGGCATAAGACTTTTCTGACCTTGATTGAAAAATTTGATAAAGTGCAATCAGAATTAGAGCTTACGCTGAAAAGCGATGAGTTGGAGATTCAGGAACTCGAAAGAGAAAAATTCGAAGATGAATTTTATGACATATAGGCAAAGTTCTGTAGTCTATTCGAAAAAATAAATGAGACCGAGTTTAATATAGATAGGACAAACCATAGCTCCCTGAATATTGCCTGTCGAGATAATCTTAAGCTTCCCAAAATTGCTTTGCCAACTTTTGATGGGGAAATAACGGATATAGAGCGTTCATTGAATTATTTGATTCGTTAGTTCATTCTAACGAAGAATTATCGACTATTAATAAACTTTATTATTTAAAATCGGCTCTTAAGGGTAATGCTTTGAAGATTATTGAAAGTTTGTCTGTGGTAGGTTGCAATTATTTGGAGGCTCGTAACTTATTGAGAAAACGATATGATAACAGGAGATGTATAGTTCAGGCCCACATGAAGGGATTATTCTGTCAGGAAGAGATACGTTCGAGATCGGCGGCTTCATTGCGTCAGTTTGCTTGATAATACCAACAAACACCTTGCCGCATTGCGTTCAATGGGTGAAGACGTCGATCATTGGGGTACTATATTATTGTATCATATATCGGAGAATTAGATGTGGAAACAAGACGCCAGTTTGAATTGCATTATGCGGATGATGAACATGTAACGTTCGAAAATCTAACAGATTTTATTCAGACCCGATGTCAAGCGTTGGAACGAATAGAAATGCCTAAACTAAAACCAAAAACACTTTCAGTTTCTTTGGATGGATCTCATGGCAATAAGTCCAGATCTGATCAGGAGTCTTGTACGTTGTGTAAAGGCTCGCATAGAATTTCTAAATGTTCAAAGTTTCAAAGAATGTCGATTAATGAGAGGCATAAGTGTGTAAAGCGATTAGGCCTTTGCATGAATTGTTTGGGTGGAAAACATCTAGCTAAGGACTGTAGAAGCAGATGTTGTCTGAAGTGCAATAGGAAAACAATACTCTATTGCACTTCGTGTTATACGAGGCCGGAGGAAGTGATAAGAAAGAAAAAGAAGCACAAGCTTCCGAAAGTACTCCGCAGACCTCTGTACCGACTGTTGCAACCGGAATACAGTCGGTTTTCAATAACAAACTGGTCTTACTCTGCACCGCCGTTGTCTCCGTTCGGGATGTGAATGGTCACTTTTTGAACGGAAGAGCCTTGTTGGATGGCGGGTCGCAGGCTTGTTTTGTAACAGACAGTTTCGTTAAAAGATTGAAATTGATTCCAAAACTCATCGACATAAACTATAATGGGATTGGTCTTTCAAACGGCAAAGCCAATAGATACGTCGATATTGAAATTCGATCAAAAGTTGAGAGATACTCATGTTCAGTGCAGGCCTTGGTTGTGCCGGTTATTACTAGAAATATGCCGCAGTTACCGTTAGATTCATCGTACACTTCACAGTTACTGAATCTAAAATTGGCTGATCAGAGCTTCTCTCAACCGGGTAGAATAGATCTACTTCTGTCTAATGCGGTCTTTCTTGACATCTTAAAAGGAGGGATGGTTAGGAACCAAAAGGCGAACTGCGTGCCATCGATACCAAATTTGATTGGATAGTTGGTGGAGAAATGAGTGGAGCACAGTGTAATTCGGTAACAACTGTAACACTTAATGCGACTCACGATATTGAAAATATTAACTTCAATCTTGAAAGATTTTGGAACTTTGAGGAAGCTCCTATGCTTGAACCAGCAAAGGTTTCGGACGTATGCGAAGACTACTTTTTGGAAACCTTGGAAAGAGACAAAGTCGGCAGATTTCAAGTGGAGTTGCCCTTTGTTTCTGAACAGTTGATTTCTCATATTCTCGAGACTTTGCTTTTGGTAGATTTCTCATGTTGGAAAAACGTTTAAAAACCAATGAAAAACTAAAAACATTATATTCAGGATTTATTGAGGAATATTTAAGGCTAGGATTCGTTGAATTTGCTTCGGATATGGGGGGAGGGTTGGAATCACATTATTATTTGCCTCACCACGGAGTAAGCAAGGAGTGTTCGACTACAACAAAGTTGCGAGTTGTTTTTGATGGTTCTGCGGCTCCAGCGGGTTGTAGATCATTGAACTCGACATTATATACTGGTCCTAAGGAACACAACGATCTGTTTAAGCTTTTGTTGCTATTTCGAACATTTGTTGTAGCATTGATGGCGGACATCGAGAAGATGTTTTGCCAGATAAAATCAAAGAAGTCCATAGAGATTTTTGAGATTTTTCTGGCGCTTCGGTGAGGGGGAGGAGGTTAGAGTGTTGAGACTGACATCGCTTCCATTTGGATTGCGTAGTTCTCCCTTTATAGCGATCAGATGTTTGAAAGAATTGGCTAATGATCTATGCAAATCTTTTCCTCGTGCATGCAATCTTATTCGTAATCACTTTTACGTGGACGATTTCATTGGTGGTGCTAATAGCGTTCAAGAAGCCCTAGAAATTGTGGGGGAACTTAAGGAGGTTTGTTCACGGGGTTGTTTTAATTTAAGAAATGGACGTCGAATAATGATGACATCTTAAAAGAATCGACTCTACCAAGTTGGAGGACGATTATTTACTTGGAGCGACGGAGGAAAATACCAAAGTTTTGGGACTCTGCTGGTCGCGTAAACTCGATAAATTCACGTTTCAAATAAAAATGCACCCCGTTTCATTCGGAACTAAACGCAGCATACTTTCTCAACTAGCTAGTATATTTGATCCGTTCGGCTGGTTGAGCCCAATTACAATAACGGGAAAAATACTAATACAAGAACTTTGGTTGCTAAAGGGTGATTGGGACGATAAAGTACCAATTCATATTCATTTGACTTGGTCAAAGATCGTGGAAGAATTGCCTTTGCTGAATCAGATTAATATAGATCGATACGTGGGAAGCCTGTACGGATGTTATTTATGTGGCTTTGCAGATGCTTCGATGAAAGCATATGAAGCGGCTATCTATTTAGTTAGTCCAATGGGTAAAAGTGTTTTGATCGCATCGTAATCTAGAGTAGCACCATTAAGAACGATAAGTTTGGCTCGGTTGGAGCTTTGTGGTGCATTACTATGCGCAAAATTGTTGAAGTCTGTTGGTGAAATGTTGAACATATCCTCTGAGTTTTGGAGGTTTTGGTCTGACTCAACAATAGTTTTGGCATGGTTAACAAAACCTAGTTATAACTGGAAAACATTTGTTGCCAACAGAGTCTCCGAAATCCAATCTATTAAGGCAGGCAGTGTTTGGAAACATGTCCAATCACACGAAAACCCCGCGGATATAGTCAGCCGTGGCATAAGACCAATAGAATTAATCGAAAACAAGCTCTGGTGGAATGGACCAGGTTGGTTGCCTGCTTTAAACTTTGAGAAAAAGGCGGCTGGGACGTTTGAAACTATGTCAGAACTGCGAAAACTTAAAGTAGTTAGTAATTTAAGCTATATATCGGATACAATGTATAAAAGCGTGTCGCATTTTCAGAAAATTGTTGGTATTCACACTTGGATATTACGATTTCTGAACAATTGTCGAACGTCTTCTGAGAATCGGATTCATGGCTTATTAACCGTAGACGAAAGAAAGTCGGCGTTGGATAATTTGGTAAAACTTGTACAAAATCATCATTTTTCAGATACTTTAAATCAATTACAAAAAAAATTGCCGCTGAGGTCTAGAGACCGTCTCATATCACTGATGCCGTTTCTGGATAACAGTGGACTGCTGAGAGTTGGTGGAAGATTGATACATAGCATAGCATCCTTCGAGATTAAACACCCGATAATATTGCCGAACAAGGAGCGTTTGGTTGATTTGTTGATTAGCTACGAACACTGCAGAAATAAACACGTGGGATCAAATGCTCTTATTGCTATTTTACGTCAAAAATTTTGGATATTAAACGCTAAGACTACAGTTAAATCTGTCTTAAACAAATGCATCGTATGTTTTCGATATAGTCCAAGGGGCTCCGAGCAATTGTTGGGACCTCTTCCAAAAGAAAGATTGGAAGGTATTATACCTTTTTATAATACAGGCGTAGATTTGTGTGGACCATTCGACGTGCGACCTACGAGAAAACGCGGAAATACTACAATGAAAATTTACGTTGCGATTTTTATATGCTTTGCATCTAAAGCAATACATTTAGAAATGGTTGGTGATTTATCTACTGATACTTTCATTGCGGCATTGAGACGGTTCATTTCGAGACGTGGCAGACCGTCGACTATTTTTTCGGATAACGCTACAAATTTTAGCGGAGCTAGAAATTGTCTCCGAGAATGGTACCGACTAGTGGGTCTGGAAGAGTTTCGTAACAGATTCAATTCCGAACTATTAAAAGAGAATATTCGTTGGAGGTTCATTCCTCCAAGAAGCCCTAATTTCGGAGGATTGTGGGAAGCCACATTAATTCTATGAAGGCGTGTTTGATCAAAAATATAAAGAACGAAAGACTATCGTTCGAGGAATTTCAGACGCTATTGATCCAAATTGAGGCGGCGCTGAATTCCAGACCGTTGTGTGCCACGTCTGATGTTAAGGATGAGCGTGACATCCTTACGCCAGGTCATTTTTTAATTGGAACCAGTATAAATGGAATTAGTGATAGAGTTGATCAAGAATTTAATGGCAATCTAAATAAGCGATGGAATCACTTACAACAGATTTTTTCTCACTATTGGAAACGATGGTCCTCCGAGTATTTGAGCAATCTGAACCAACGGAATAAAGCGCGAAAGATTAATGAAAACTTAAAGATAGGGGACATAGGGTTGTTAGTTAATGAGACTTTACCCCCATTCAGATGGCCATTATGTATAGTTAGGGAAACGGTGCGTGGACTGGATGGGCTGGTGCGAGTGGTAGTCGTAGGAAGGAGAAATAAAATATTTAAAAGAGCCATTTCAAAGTTCTGTAAACTTCCGAATTTCAACTGAAGTTGAAATTGCCGGGCAGTATGGTTGAGCAGGGTACTTAGAGGTGGCAACTGCTTGGGGGAGCTATGGTCTGGATTTTTAATGTTGTCGATAAGAGAACAATAGGGGCTATTATCCGACAATATATATATATATACAGGGTGTCCCAAATATAATAGACCAAAATTTAACAGTTGATAAAGAACACCTAGGGGATCAAGGTTTTCCCCATGCATTTTTGCTCAATCGGCCTAAATAACGAGATATGCGCAGAAAACCATCATTTTTTAACAAAATGTAAATCTAAATAACTTTTTACCACATGAATATTTTTTTAAGAATTTTTTTTATTTTCTTATATTTCAAAGGCGCATCAAATAAACGAAAATTTTTTTGCTAATCACTTCCGGTATATGACTTTTGCACATATGAAGTACTCTACAAGTCTAACTAAAAAGAAAACAAAATCTCTTTCTCTAATTAAAAATCTACATTGCCAGAAAAATTCGCAATAAAAACTTTTTGGAATTTTGCAAATTTTGGGATTTTTGCGAAAAAAATTTGCGAATTTTTTTGAAATTTTATATTTGCTATATTCTTTATCTCAAAATTAAAAATCTCAATTTTTCTCAGATTTGCAAATTTTGACCTTGAGGAGAAATTTGCACGCGAATATTTTTTTTGCAAAAATGTGATTGCCTATCTAATTCTAAACAACATTTATTATTATCAATTTTTTCAGAAATCTCTTAAATTTGAAGTTATAAGCGATTGAAAGTTTTTTGCAAAGATAATTTTTGCGATTTTTATCGTTTAAAAAAGAGTTTAAATGACTTCTAATTGACTTATTAAGCTATAAAATTTGTAATTTTTTTGAAATTAGTTAGATACACAGTTCATAAATAAATGATTAAATTTTTTTACTTATTCGATTGTTTATTAAATATTTTTATTATTATACACATTCATTTTTAACATTGTGTAAGTTTAGAAACTTCATTTAGGTAAATTAATCAATTAATTAGCTATAAAGTTACATTTGATATATTCATTTACATAAAACACTTAGGTTGTAATAAAAATCACTTATTATTGGTTATTGTAAAAAACTTCTTTTATTTAAATTAATTTTTAAACAAAGTTTTAAATTGAGCTGCTATTTTTTTGCATAAATTTTTACTTATTTTCACTTTTTACAGCACATTGACATATTTTACTAATATGAAAAAAAATTGAACTATGTAAAGTTGTGTATCTAACTAATTTCAAAAATTTACAAATTTTAAAGTTTAATAAATCAATTAGAAGTCATTTAAACTCTTTTCAAACGATAAAATCGCAAAAAATTATCTTTGCAAAAAACTTTCAATCGCTTATAACTTCAAATTTAAGAGATTTCTGAAAAAATTGATAATAATAAATGTTGTTTAGAATTAGAAAGGCAATCACATTTTGCAAAAAAATATTCGCGTGCAAATTTCTCCTCAAGGTCAAAATTTGCAAATCTGAGAAAAATTGAGATTTTTAATTTTGAGATAAGAATAAAGCAAATATAAAATTTTTAAAAAATTTCCAAATTTTTTTCGCAAAAATCCCAAATTTGCAAATTTGCAAAAAATTAGCTTCCCAAAATTATTTGTCTCTAAATGTACATTTTGGATTAGAAGAGATATTTTGTTTTTTTTTAGTTAGACTTGTAGAGTACTTCATATGTGCAAAAATCATATACCGGAAGTGATTAGCAAAAAATTTTCAGTTATTTGATGCGCCTTTGAAATATAAGAAAAATAAAAAAAATTCTTAAAAAAATATCATGTGGTAAAAAGTTATTAGATTTACATTTTGTTAAAAAATGATGGTTTTCTGCGCATATCTCGTTATTTAGGCCGATTGAGCAAAAATGCTGGGGAAAACCTTGATCCCCTAGGGGTTCTTTATCAACTGTTAAATTTTGGTCCATTATTATTGGGACACCCTGTATTATATATGTTTGTTTTAAAATTATTATTATATATTCAATACAACTATTATCGTATTAAAAAGAAAAAAAAGAAAAAAAGTGTCGTATTTTAAAGTGTTGGCAAAAAAAAAACAAAAGAAATCTCAAAAGGTTTATAAGAACTCACAGGTATTATAAATTTATTTCTTAAAATGTGCTTTTTATGCCTCTAAACTTTGTGTAGATTCAGTCTTTAAAATGTTTTCTTTTAATGAATATGTTGATATGATAATATATACGGACGTGCTAATTGTTGTTTATCGAAAACAATTGAACTGTACAAGAGTTTTATCCTACTAGGAAAATACCTTCCAACAAACACATTGCGTGTATATACAGGTTTGTAAATTTAATAATATTTAATGATTATAAATAAATAATAAATTTTAAATTATTAGATTACGGGAGTCTGGTAGTTTAGCCCCTGCTAGAAAGAAAACTATTAAAAATTAAACACTAATCAGAAACGTTTTAAGTATTTTAAGAAATATCCGTCAGAAAGTGTAAGATATGCTGCATCGGTCCTGAAGTTTAATCGGCAATTTGTTCCTAACACTTAAAATAATAATTTTAACACCATACCATTTTGTTAAACTTTAGAAATTACTGGAAAGTGATTTTGAAAAAAGACGAGAATTCTGTGAATTATTAATCGATTTATGCTAAAAAAAGGAAATTTTTTACAATATTATCTGGACCGATGATGAGCGACATTTACCAGAAAGGGGATATTAAATAAGCGAAATTTTCATTATTGGTCAACAACGAATCCAAAATTGATAAAAAGTTTCAATTACCAACATGAATTTAAAGTAAATGTTTGGATGGGCCTTCTGGGATGGAGCTATTATTGGACCATTTATTTTACCACAGTCACTAAATTCAGTGAATTTTTAGAGTTTTTAAAAGCAAAAGTATAATTAAATTTTATAATAGTATATTTGCCAATATTTTGGATATTTTAGATTGAACCTATTTTAGATGATATACCTTTAGCTAAATTGAATAACCTATGGTTTCAATTAGATGGGTCACCCATTCATAACAGCAAACTTGTTCGAAATTGGCTAAAAGAAAACCTTATTAATCAGTGGATTGGTCGAAATGGTCCTATTTATGGCCACTCAGAACTCCATATTTGACACCTTAGATTTCTTTGTTTGGGGTACATTGAAATCTTTAGTATACTCTGTTGAAATTAATACAGTGCACCAACTAAAGGCACGTATTGAGAATTTTGCAAACAATCTATCAGTAGATATGTGTCAAAAAGCTGTAGGAAATGTTTTAAAACGACTACAACTGTGCCAAGAAAAAAATGGTGATATTTTTAAGAATTGTCTTTAGGTGTTTAATATAAATAATTGTCAAGTGTAATGTGTATATTTAAAAAAAAAATTAGTAAAAAACTTAATAAGTAAAAAGAACATAATAATGTACAAATGTGTACTTATTTTAAACAAATTTTCATTTATAAATCCTAATAAATCAATAAGAAGTCATTTAAACTCTTTTTAAACAATAACAATCGCAAAAAATAATATTTGCAAAAACTTTCAATCGCTTATAACTTCAAATTAAAGGGGTTTTTAAAAAAAATTAATAATAATAAATGTTGTTTAGAATTAAGAAAGAAATCTGATTTTTGCAAAAAAAATATTTGCGTGCAAATTTTTTCTCAAGGTCAAAATTTGCAAATCTGAAAAAAATTGAGGTTTTTAACAATAAGATAAAGATATAATGGTTGTTAAAGTTTTCAAAAATTTGCAAATTTTTTTGCGAAATTCACAAAATTTGCAAAGTTCCAAAAGTTTTTATTGCGAATTATTTGTCTGTCAATGTAGATTTTTAATTAGAGAGAGAGATTTTTTTCTTTTTGGTTAGACTTGTAGAGTACCTCATATGTGCAAAAATCATATAACGGAAGTGATTAGCAAAAGAATTTCAGTTTATTTGATGCGCCTTTAAAATATAAGAAAAAAAAAAAAATTCGTAAAAGAATATTCATGTAGTAAAAAGTTATTAAGATTTACATTTTGTTAGAAAATGATGGTTTCTGCGCATATCTCGTTATTTACGCCGATTGAGAAAATGCATGGAGAAAACCTTGATCCCCTAGGTGTTCTTTATCATATGATAAATTTTGGTCCATTATATTATGGACACCCTGTATATAAAATGTTGAAGTTTTAAAATGGTAAATAGAATGCAAGTTTTTAAAACACGAAGCCATATATACATAAAATATTTTCTGAATCTGTTCCATAAGAATGTTCTATCTCTTAATAGAATTTCAGATAAGTCAATAATGAACACGTTTTCTTATATCGAACTTTATTAACTAACTGCGTATGTACATTAAAAATACACAATGACATCAATATGCCATGTTGCCAGACATCTTCGCATAATCATGCTCCGAGAATACATCATTCCTCTCCCGATACTTTTTGATTGAGCCTACATGTACTGCACGCGTTCGTCCATCAATTTCGACTAAATATCGAACCTTACTGAAACATTTCACAATTTTCCCAATAAGCCAATTTACCCCACCTTTCTTTGGGTTAAAACTCTAACTTTTTCCCCTATCTTAAATTTCATAAACTGTGTATCTTCATAATCACACGAGAAAATTTTTTTAGACGTTCTCAACATAGATAAGTCATAGTATGTGCATAACCAAAAAGCATTTCATTCGGTGTCTTATTTGTTACAGTACAAGGCGTATTTCTATACTTAAATAAAAAACTAAGGATCTCAATATCCAAATTTTCTAACCTATTACTTTTGCGTAATTCGTGGAAAACTTGCTTATTCCTTTCTTTGCCGCTCCAACTCCCTTTCTGCAATTCCGTTCGATTGAAGATGATTTGGAGGCGAAAATACGTGTTGTATCTTTTTTGCTTTAAAATAATCATTTAATTCATAACTATTCAATGGTGGTCCATTATCTGACACTATCATGTGTGGATAGCCAAATAAAGCTATTTCTTGTTTTAGAAACCTTAAAACTGTACTGCTGTTTTTACTTTCAATTCCTTTATATCAATGTATCGTGAATATGCATCGACCCATATTAAAAATTCTTTCCCAAACTTTGAGTAAAAATCCATATGAACTCTTTCCAATGGATAGCTTGCCTTGGCCAATTAGATAAACCTGTATCTTTATTATTTCTATTTTCAAAAATTTGACACGTCTTACAAGATGATACATAGTCCTCAATATCTCTATCCATATTGGGATACCATAGTTCCTTACGAGCTAATAGCCTCATCCTTGTAGACCCAATGTGTTGATCATGCAACAGTGTCAAACATTTCAATTGTAAACTTTTAGGAATAACGACTCGGAAATTCCAGAATATGCAGTCATCACTACGTGCAATTCTACTCTCTTATTATAAAAATCTTTAAATTTCTTATTCAAACTATGAATAAATCCAGTTTCAATGTTGTTCTTAATTATTTTTAAATCCGGATCCTTATTTGTCTCTGAAGCAACTTCTTCCAGATTAATAAGTTTAAAATTAACTTCCAAAGCTTTAAGCTCTACTTCTGAACTTTCATTTTAAACTTGCATACTAGGCGCGGGCAATCTAGACAAACAATTTGCGTCCCTTATTTCAACGCCCTTACGATGCCTAATCTAAAAATCGTACCCTTGCAAAAATATCGCATAGTGTTGCAATCTATTGATTGTATGCTTAGGCAATCCCTTGTTTTCACCAAATATTGAACGTAATGGTTGGTGATCAGTTATCAAGGTAAACCTATATCCGTAAACATATTTGTGAAACCTTTTCACTGCATCAACAATTGCTAACGCTTCCTTGTGAATTTGCGGTAACTTTTTCTCCGATTCACTTAATGTTCTAGAAGCGAAAATAACTGGTTTACATTCTCGCGATAACACTGCCCCTATTCCATAGCTTGATGCATCAGTCGTAATTATCGATTCTTACTTGAATCAAAGAGTGCTATTACATTGTTACTTGTGATATGTGTAATTACATCTTCAAAAGCCTTCTGACACTTAGTACTCCAACTAAAATTGACCCCCTTTTCTCTAGCTCATATAGAGGGTTTAATAACATAGACATGTTGGGTACAAACTTTCTGTAATAATTAACAAATCTTAAAAAGGATCTCAATTCCGTAATAGTTTCAGGTATTTTCGAATTGATTAAATCTTTAGTTTTGGATTTGCCAGGCAAAATACCTGTGATAAGATTGATGTTACCACAATTAATTTCGAAGGAGACCAAATTTTGTTAGAATTCAATTTTTTTAAATAAACCTCAGGTGACATTAATTATTGCTCTCGGATCGGTTTGGTTAGTTTGGATGGATATGGTTGTTGAATGGACTCGTTCGGTAATGAGTAGAAACTGACTTGAAGAGCTGGATCTTTTTGCCGATCAATGTTAACGGACGAGAATGTTCTTAATAGTACTGATAATAATGATACACTAACTTTTAGATTTTCTTCCTTTTCTTTTTTAATGTGTAAAGTATCGAGTTAAAAATAATAATTCTGTCTACAATAAGAAATTATAGTCTTTTATAGTGGTAGTGTGAGAACGTTAAACATTACATGTTCTCACATTACATGCCTCAGCTAAGTAAACTGCTGGTGACTAATATTAAACAAAGCTGGGAAGTCAAGATAAAAATAAACAATTTATTGTTTACAATTCCCATGTTTTTAAGTTTTGGGTCTTGGGACCCTGAGGATATTACATACTCTTATCACTTATTTCATGTCCCAAAAATTCTACCTTACTTTCTAATATTTACTCTTACTAAAATTAACCTTGACATTAAATTGCCTTAAACGTTCGCATACTCGTTTACATTTACAAAACAATGATTTTTATCACAGCCTATGACATTAATATCATCCATATACCAAGCCGTATTATCTAATCCTGATAAAATCTTATCCAATTGTTCTTGAAACAGTGTCGGTGCCACGCCTATTCCAAAGGGAAGTATATTATATCTAAAAAGACCCTTATGAGTGTTAATGGTTAATAATTCCTTAGACTTTTCATCAACCTCTAAATGTAAAAATGCGTTCTTTAAATTTAAAACCGTAAAGATTTTGCCATGTCCTACCTTAGCAATTATTTCATCAATTAGTGGTAGCGGATAGTTATTTTTCTCGATTCTCAGATAACTGTTTTTTTAAAATCAACACAGATCCTTAATCCACCATCTTTTTTGGTACTGCGACTATGGGACTAGCCCAATTTGAAAATCTTACTTTTTCTAATATAACTTAAGAAACCAACTTTTTTAGTTCATCTTCAACACGTTCTCTCTTAGAAATTACTAACTCATATGGTTTAGAAAATGCACGAGCTACATTGTCTTTTAACTTAATGCTTATCAAAACATCCTTAATGCTTTCCTCAAAATTACCGTTAAATATTACCCCAAATTTTTTCATTATTTGCCTTTGAGGTCGCTATCAATATTACTTAATTCAAAAGTTTTCCTCCAATTTGGAAAAACAATATCTAATAGATCACGTCCCATTAACGAACATCTTAATCCCTTTTTAATAATAAGTGCGTGTACGGACTTACCATCAAAAAATATCGGTACCTTACCAAATACTATGTGTTCATCACCACATTCTGTTCGGACTTTCATACCATCTGAACCGCATTTAATATTACTCAGCTTCCTTGATTAGTTCCATGGAGTTACCGTCGCTTCTGCTCCACAATCCACTTCAAATTCGATTGGTTGACCCATTACATTAATAATCTTCTTAATTTTTGGATTAACGGAACTTAATACTTGATTCAATTCAATAATTTTGATATTTTTTGTTTCTTTCTTAAATGAGCGATTTTTATCTGTTACTTTACAAACAGCCATCAAGTGACCTACCTTATCACAACAGTTACATTTAAACTTAGCATACCTGCAATCCTTCGCAGTATGATTTGTCTTCCCGCATCGAAAACATTTAACATTACCATATTCGATTTGTCTACATTGTATGTGCTGATATCTTATCGATCTCGCTCCTCCATGATTTGTGCTTTCCTAATAGCTACTTCCCATGTGATTTCCTCGTCAGCAACCAATTCAACTACTCTCTTATTGCGAATGCTCGAAGCAAATTTTTGTAACAATATCTCTTCAAAAAATGCTTCAGGATAATTGCACCTTGCTGCAGCATCCTTAATCTTTGCAACAAATTCACTAATTGATTCGGTGATTTGCTTGATCTCGCGAAATTTTACTTTTAGTTACAATTTTGTTTCTTTAATTGCAAAACGCTTTAAAATTATCTCTTTTAGGTCTTTGTAGAATTCGCTGTAATGTCGCCTTTCTTAAAATTCATTATTGTAAAAACGCGTAAGTGCCAACTATTGCAATTAAAATGCTTGCCCATTCTGTTTCGTCAATATTAGTTACCTTGAACCAATTTTCCAACCGCACTAAATACATCTCGATGTTTTCGTTCTTTTTATACTCGCCAGGCGGAGGAATTCTAGCAAGCCACGCTTTTTTTGACTTTAACGCATCCGTTTGACAAATTGAATTCTCGTCATCATCCATGTGACTGCGACTCACGTTTTTGATCTTTTAATCCTCGTCGCCATTTGTTCTATCTCTTACAAGGATACCACACGAGATTCGACACTCCGATTTTTTTAAATATAGCTCATTTGAAAGAGCAAATCCTCTTGATTACAACGGTAAAAAATTACGTGCGGAGATTTAGTTCCCAATGAGTAATAAGACCCGAAATGGAGCGATGTCAAAATAAATAAAGCCCATTATCTTAATGGGATTGCAATGTTTTAAAAATTGCTTTAAGTAAATATTGTAGTAACTAATGAGTACTATAACTTTTATTTTAAAAAAATTTTTTATAATCTTACCCCTAATAAATTATTTACAAAAAACAACCAAAAACGTGCTTTTTTGCAATAATTATTAAGTTTTTTACTTTTAAAAAATTAATTTTGCTTTTTAAAAATGTATTTTGTTATATTACATTATTTTCTAAAAGATTTTTTTAAATTTCTGATTTAGGGGTGAGTTATAGTAAATAATTGAAAAATCGTGTTTAAACGTTCTAGACTGATCTTTAGTTATTTATTTTACTCAAATATCATCTATTTCACTTGTTTATACAATAAATTTTAAGGGGTGACAATTTCAACCCTTAAAAAATTTTTTTAAAGAAATTTTTTTTAACTTTTTATTTGATTTTAATATTAATCTATATAAATAAAAATGGATGTGTGTTTGTGTGTTTGTGTGTTTGTGTGTTTGTGTGTTTGTGTGTGTTGTGTGTGTAACGGCATCACGGCCGACCCGTACATCAGATCTTTACCAAATTTTGTACAGTTATCCGTAAGGTATCGGGACGGGTTTATGGCATATTTTTAAGTAGATAACCCCCTGGGTATGGATTTTGTCTAAGGCATGAAATATTTAAAGTTGATTATCTCTAACTGGAGTTAATATAATTAGTTGAAATTTGGTACAGTTGTAACTTATGGTGTATGGAATAGTATAAGTGAGATTTTTTGGTATTTAGGTGCTAACTTCCTTACCTATATTGAATTTTAGAAAAAAGATTTAATTTAAAAAAGAGATTAAAATAATGATTTTTTTATCAGTTGTTACTTTAATGTTAAATGTTTTGTTATTGCGAGCATGTTGTATTAAGGATCTTTACTAAGAGAGGGGGGTTAACTGCCTATATTTTAAATTGTAAAAATTTAATTTTTTTATAAATTCAACTATTAACTCTTTATTGAAAATTAAGCTCTGAGACTTATGTGAGACCAAGGGGTTAACTCCACCAGTGGTAATTTTCCGACAATTAAAATTTTTTTTTTTCTGTTAATAAATGTGATTGGCATAGAAATATACCAGGGGGTTAACTCCACAAGTGGTAATTTTCCGACAATTAAAATATTTTTTTTTTTCTGTTTAAAAATGTGATTGGTAAAGGAATATACCAAGGGGTTAACTCCACCATTGGAAATTTTCCGACAATTTAAATTTTTTATTTTTTCTGTTAATAAATGTGATTGGCATAGAAATATACCAGGGGGTTAACTTCACCTGTAGTAATTTTTCGACAATTTAAATTTTTTATTTTTTCTGTTAATAAATGTGATTGGAAAAGAAATATACCAGGGGGTTAACTCCACTTATAGTAATTCGATTTTTAAAAAATTTAAGTATTCGTTTTTTATTGAAAACATATATGAAACCTGTGTTTGACCAGGGGGTTAACTCCACTTATGACGATTTTCTCATAATTTAAATTTTTCATTTTTTGTATTAAAAATGTGATTGGCATAGAAATATACCAGGGGGTTAACTCCACCAGTGGTAATTTTCCGACAATTAAAATTTTTTATTTTTTCTGTTAAAAAATGTGATTGGTAAAGAAATATACCAGGGGGTTAACTCCATGAGTGGTAATTTTCCGACCATTAAAATTTTTTATTTTTTCTGTTAAAAAATGTGTTTGGTAAAGAAATATACCAGGGGGTTAACTCCACCAGCGGTAAATTTCCGACAATTAAAATTTTTTATTTTTTCTGTTAATAAATGTGATTGGTAAAAGAATATACCGGGGGGTTAACTCCACTTATGACGATTTTCTCATAATTTAAATTTTTCATTTTTTGTATTAATAAATGTGATTGGCATAGAAATATACCGGGGGGTTAACTCCACCAGTGGTAATTTTCCGACCATTAAAATTTTTATTTTTTCTGTTAAAAAATGTGATTGGTAAAGAAATATACCAGGGGGTTAACTCCACCAGCGGTAAATTTCCGACAATTAAAATTTTTTTTTTTTCTGTTAATAAATGTGATTGGTAAAAGAATATACCGGGGGGTTAACTCCACTTATGACGATTTTCTCATAATTTAAATTTTTCATTTTTTGTATTAATAAATGTGATTGGCATAGAAATATACCAGGGGGTTAACTCCACCAGTGGTAATTTTCCGACAATTAAAATTTTTTATTTTTTCTGTTAAAAAATGTGATTGGTAAAAGAATATACCAGGGGGTTAACTCCACTTATGATGATTTTCTCATAATTTAAATTTTTCATTTTTGTATTAATAAATGTGATTGGTAAAGAAATATACCAGGGGGTTAACTCCACTTATAATTTAGTTTTTAAAAACATACAAGCACATCCATTTTTATTTATATTGATAAAGCTCTGAGATTTATGTGAGACCAAGGGGTTAACTCCACTTATGATGATTTCTTCATAATTTAAATGTTTTATTTTTTCTGTTAATAAATGTGATTGGTAAAGAAATATACCAGGGGGTGAATTCCACTTATCGTAATTTGATTTTTAAGAAAATTTATGAAAATGTAATCTTGGCCATGCGAAGCAGGCCACGGGTCGGCTAGTTCTAAAATAAAAACAATACAATTTTTTCTAATGAAATAACATAGCTTACAAAAATTTTCAATTTTCAAATGAACGTGATATTCTGTAAAAAAATGTTTAAAACATAGTGTTTTATTACACCACCCACATCTTATAGTGCTACATTGCCACAAATGTCACAAAATATTTTTTATTGAAGTGAAGCTGTAGTCAGATGGTGTTAAATTCACCAGGATGTGTTTCAATATAACCACTTTTATACCAGGCATACTGAAACATGTTTCTGTATCTTGGAGCGGAAAATTGGTTATGTGTTAGTGATTGTAATTTTAATATATTATTCTCAAATACAAAATAATTCATATTCGTACATTAATACTATATCTGAAAACTTTTTACAAAATCTTTCCACAGTCTAAAAGTAAATACATCAAGTGGTTGTATAAATTTAGTTGTGCCTCTGGTATAGTTTTTAAAGTTAAATTTTTATTCAAAGGCTTTTGTGAAAGTATAAATAACTCACACTGTCCTCTCCAAGCATCTAGATTATGAGTGTGTAATCATGATCCTACAAACAGAAAGATGATAAAAAATGTTAGGTCAAAATGAGCAAATATAGTTTAATAAAATATTTATTATTATTTATATTATTTTCACAAGAAAACGAAATGATTTTCGAACTGAAAATTTTTTTAAGGTTTTCGCCCTGAAAATTTATCTGTTGTTTCTAAAAAATAGTCTTAACTTATAAAAAAAAAATTGTACTGTTTTATTTTAGAATTAATATTAAAATCAATAAAAAGTTAAAAAAAATTTCTTTAAAAAAATTTTTTAAGGGTTGAAATTGTCACCCCTTAAAATTTATTGTATAAACAAATAAAATAGATGGCATTGAGTAAAAATAAATAACTAAAGATCAGTCTAGAGCGTTTAAACACGATTTTTCAATTATTTACTATAACTCCCCCTAAATCAAAAATTTAAAAAATCTTTTAGAAAATAATGTAATATAACAAAATACATTTTTAAAAAGCAAAATTAATTTTTTAAAAGTAAAAAACTTAATAATTATTGCAAAAAGCACGTTTTTTAGTTGTTTTTTGTAAATAATTTATTAGGGGTAAGATTATAAAAAAAATTTTAAATAAAAGTTATGGTACTCACTAGTTACTACAACATTTACTTAAAGCAATTTTTAAAAAATTGCAATCCTATTAAGATAATGGGCTTTATTTATTTTGACATCGCTCCCTTTCGGGTCTTATTA
Source organism: Polistes fuscatus (assembly GCF_010416935.1). Lineage (NCBI taxonomy): Eukaryota > Metazoa > Arthropoda > Insecta > Hymenoptera > Vespidae > Polistes > Polistes fuscatus. The sequence goes on along the minus strand of NW_025113110.1, from coordinate 291,891 downwards.
CCATTGGGAACTAAATCTCCGCACGTAATTTTTTACCGTGTAATCAAGGATTTGCTCTTTCAAATGAGCTATATTTAAAAAAAATCGGAGTGTCGAATCTCGTGTGGTTTCCTTGGTTAGTAGAATTTTAGGATAAGTCAATAATGAACACGTTTTCTTATATTGAACTTTATTAACTAACTGCGTATGCACATTAAAATACCAATATGCCATGTTGCAGACATCTTCGCATATCATGCTCCGAGGATACATCAAGAGTTGGGCCTCTGTGTTATTTCTGTGTTATT
>NW_025113110.1:271762-288260 GCF_010416935.1 Polistes fuscatus | reverse complement strand
TTTTTTACAGACAAATTTATTTATATGAATAATTAATATTGTAAACGTGTTAAGTTTTTCTGCAATTTTCAAAAAAATCAAAATGTCTAAAATTGATCACTAACGAATGATTTAATTTATTGATTCTCGTTTACCAAAACATCAAGCAAATTTTCCTTAATAACTATTTTTACTATAACTGAGGTTCTCTCCTTGAATTTTTCGCTAACAAGAAATTTTCTATAAAAAAAAACTTTCAATACTTTTTTTATCTATAATGTTTATTTCATCTTTTTAAAAAAATTTTACTTACACTTGACTTTTCCAATGATGATATAATTATCATCAATGTTATATGTATTATCAAATGATGAATAAGTATTATTTACTACTTCTGATTTGACGAACGGTTCGCGTCATCTTGCATTTTATCATTGTATATTGGTTAACATATCTCATTGATGGTAATGATATTGAGCTTATTTGTGGCACTTTTATAAATGTTTTTAATTCTTTTAAAAAAATACATCATGTATTTTCTTAATATCGAGTAATGGCCGTTGTTAATTTTTCACCGGTTCAAAATATAATTTCAAAAGTTATATTTCTAAAAAACATTATATTTAATTATAATTAAAGAATTCATGTTTTGAGACAATTCAATTTCAAAATTTCACAATAGTAGATTTGATTAATAATATGCGTATAAAAAAATACAATTAACATGTAAAAGATTTGAATTATTTTTTAGCATAGATCTATATTATGTGTGATTCAACAAATGGTGGAATATAATTTTCATTTTCTTCCATTTGTAATTGTTTCTTAGTTTTGATAACTTTATTACGCTCCTTCTTTCTATTGCAATTAAACCTTCTTTATTTTCAATTTCCATTTCGATATTTTCTTCATTTTCAAAGAACATAACCTTAGCTTTTTCGTTGCATTTCTTCAAGTTCTTTTGAATCTCATTCTTTTTTATTGTAACAATTTCTTATACTGTTTTTCTAATTCATCTATACGAATTTGAGCCCATTTTTTATGTAATCAAAATGTTATCATTTTTTTATTTTATTTTTATTTTAGAACTTAATATTCAACAAATAAAAGTTAAAAAAATTTTTTTAAAAAAATTTTTTAAGGGTTGAAATTGTCACCCCTTAAAATTATTGTATAAACATGAAATAGATGGTATTTGAGTAAAAATAAATAACTAAGATCTCTGCATCATCTAGAACGTTTAAACACGATTTTCAATATTTACTATAATCACCCCTAAATCAAAAATTTAAAAAATCTTTTAGAAATAATGAATATACATACATTTTTAAAAGCAAAACTTAATTTTTTAAAAGAAAACACTTAATAATTATTGCAAAAAAGCACGTTTTTTGGTTGTTTTTTTGAATAATTTTATTAGGGTAAGTTATAAAAAAATTTTTAAATAAAAGTTATAGTCCTCATTAGTTACTACAACATTTACTTAAAGCATTTTTAAAACATTGCAATCCCATTAAGATAATGGGCTTTATTTATTTTGACATCGCTCCTTTCGGGTCTTATTACTCATTGGGAACTAAATCTCCGCACGTAATTTTTTTACCGTTGTAATCAAGAGGATTTGCTCTTTCAATGAGCTATTATTTAACAAAAATCGGAGTGTCGAATCTCGTGTGGTTTCCTTGTAAGTCTAACAAAAACAGTTTTAAAAAATATTCAAACCAAGAAGAATGAAAATTCAAAAACAAAAAAGAAATTTTATAATCATAACCGTTAAGTTAGCTCTAAAAAATTTCAAACTATTTGGCCTAGTATATTATAAATAAGTCTAAAAAAACAGTTTTAAAAATATTCAACCCAGGAAGAATAAAATTCAAAACTAAAAAACGGTTATTTTTCATTGTATGCTTACGTTGTTTAAAGATTTTTGCAATTAGAGGACATCTTAGGAATCTTTATAATAACTATTTAATTTAAAACTTCATTTAGTGCCCTTTTCTTCAAAAAGAAAGGAAAAAATTATATTTTTAAAACCGTTAAATTATTGAAACTTTTTTAAATTCAAAATTAAAAATGCGTGCGGGCTTATTCGAATAAATGCCAAAATCGGTGGCCGGGGGTATACCGAAAAAAGTGCCCAAACCTTGAATACAATCACTCACAAATTGATTACATCGATTAATCGATTGATTCTGATATCGCCAACTAATTAGAACTTCATGTTATTTTCGACTTCAACAAGTTTCCCATAATACACTGCATTACATATGTCTCGCTTGATATTATAGGACCTCTTGATTCGTGTAAATCTTTAATTGGCACCCAAATTGACATCTTATACACTTTTCACAATTGAGATAACAGTACGTGCCACTATTATCAAAACAAAAATAAAAAAAATAACCATCAAAATTCAAATTTAAAATGTACGAAACGCTTTTGATTATAATTTATAATTACAGATTCTAGGATGTATTTAGTTTAAGCCGATTTTTTTGCCGATAATATGCTGAATTTTATTTAAAAATTTACTTAAAACATAAGTTTTTTATTTTAATTTTGTAACAGACCCAAACCCCACCCTACTACTTTATGTCCTAAGTGGTATGCGCGAAACATGTAAACGGGAGGTGCGGTCATTTTACGCATCCCCCAACCCGTAAGAAGAAAGATCGTCTAGTGGTTTTTATAAAAATTAATTGTTTATTTTCTTGAAATTAAAATATACTAAAATTAATACATAGCAGTGTGCGGTCTAGGGCTGTACTTTACCCTGTCGGATTTAGGCGGCCCCACTCGGCTTCAGGTCAGGAGGCTTCTAATTGGTTTAAACAAAACCTTAGGAACATACTAGGTGACGAATCGGATCTCTCTTATCAGACTGGTTATTTTATACAAACTGAAACAATCTTACATATTAAATAATCATAAATTACCCTCTTAATCTGATGCCAAGGAGCATCAGTACAGTCAGTCACGAGCAGGCTCATAACGTCCATACGAATACCCGCTATAGCATCTTACAAAGTTTGTGGTGTGGTCAGTCACGAGCAAGCTCATAGCGTCCACACCGGTGATCAGGGGATCATCTTACAAAATACGATTGGTACGGTCAAGCCACGAGCAAGCTCATAGCGTCCATACCGTGAATCGTATACAGCCCCCTAGATTATGCCAGCCTGGTCAAGCCACGAGCAAGCTCGTAGCGTCCAACTGGTTATCTATAGTGGGAACTGGATGCGAGGGAGATTAAGCTCGGGGTTAATACCGTGCCGACACTCGCTATGGCATTTTACAAAGTTAGGGGATAGTCAGTCACGAGCAAGCTCGTAGCGTCTACCCCGATGATCGCGAGATCACCTTACATTGATTGAGATACGGTCAGGCCACGAGCAAACTCATAGCGTCCGCATCTGTAATTATAATTATGATTTTTCATAATTTTAATAGATCATTTTTCGATCTTTAATTTCCGAGACATAGGGGGCCAAGTCCTACGCTCGATATCGTGACGTTAAAGGTCACGGATCATACTACGGTCTGGCCGCGAGGATCGCTCGCGGTTGCCGACTTGATGATCATGTACCGATCATTTACAGAACGGTATTTAAAGCGGCATGAGGTTAGTCAGGCCACGAGCAAGCTCATAGCGTCCACACAAATGCACATAAAGAATGACATAAAGCCATCAATTATATCCGCGGTCCAAACACGAGGTAAACCCGCGATGGCCGGGTCCATTACAAACCGAACAATTTCAGATCGGTGTTGGGCAAAACATAAGGGCAGTCAGGCCACGAGCAAGCTCATAGCGTCTACTCAAATGTTTGCCCCTATCTAGAGACAATGTATCATAGGTACGGTCAGGCCACGAGCAAAGCTCCTAGCGTCCGTACAAATGATGGTTTAAATAACCACCGTTATGGTCAGGCCACGAGCTAAGCTCCTAGCGTCCAAACGGATGGTTACTGGAGTAGCAGGTATGGTCAGGCCACGAGCAAAGCCCCTAGCGTCCATTTCCCTACTAGCTCAAGGCAGTTTACCACGAACGGGCTCGTTCATATACCCCCTGATCAACCACGAGCAAGCTCCTAGTGTTCAGAGTGTACATCCGGAGCGTAATCGCACAACTACCAGTTTCAGTCGCTCCGGTCAGTTCACGAGCAAGCTCGTAAAGTCCTGACGGCTGAACACTGATCGATGTGCTGGTTCGATCGAAAACTAAAAAACTTTTGCCAAAACAGCATATTTATACGCTGTCGGCAAACCAGTCCTCAAAGGGAGATCAGAATTTAGTTAGATCGGGAAATGTAGAGGCCTAAAGTTATAAGGAAATAACCTAACGAAAGAAAATCGAAAGGGATTTCCCATTCAAAAACGAAAGCAGCTTATACCCGGAAAAAGCAAGTTTAAAATCAAGAATTGCTTTAAAGAAAATATAAATGCACCGCTTGTGCATTTCAGCAATAAACAAGGATTCCTTGTTGTTTGTCGGCTCTATTACACACTCCCCCGCGCGGTTTGGTCCGTTACTAATAAGGACAATACCGCACTATCAAATTAACTCCACGAGTTATGAAATGAATATTTATTTGAAATAAGAAAAATTATTTACAAATTCGGTTTATTGCCGGGTTTCTTTTTTCTGTATTTCTTGATTGCTTTTATTTCGCTTGATTTTTGCGCTTTGCCCGGTTATTCTAATTTTACGGCTACGCGGCTTGGCTCTGGCCCGGAATTCTTCAATGCTGATCTGTTTTAAAGATGGTTCGATTAGATCAGCTGCAGGTATTATTTCTAATGAAATCAATTGTACCTTTTTTTTCGACTTGGCGGCTGAGTCTTGTTTCATCTGGGCAATGCTTACTGCTAAATGAGCTTTAATTCGCTCATCCCAGGGCTCGTTTTCGAACACTTGGTTCACGAGCCCGTGTTTCTGATCTTCTGTCATGTCGGTGTTGTTCAGGATATCTGCGTGATTTTCTCTAATCGGGTGCACATTTTAAACTAACTTTCGCTTTTGATTTCGGGTGCTATATATATAGCTTTTCCTAGATCGAAAACTGGCCTGGAAAAAGTGGTTTTTTTTTTTCTTGTTTTTTTTCATACGGGACTTTTGCTGATGTCGTTTTTACTTTTCTCTATGAGCCGAGTATGGCTTTTAAATTATAAAAATTGAAGTTTCCTTTTAAAATGCCGTCAGCGTCGGTTAATTGTGCGACATTGATGTAAGGCAAAGCGGTGATTTTGTAAGGACCTGTATATAATAGATTTAATTTCTCTGCACTTTTATCGGCGGCATTCGACAAAGTTGGAGTTTTAATAGTACTAGGTCGTTAATTTTAAAATTAGATCGTTTTATAAATCGGTCAAAACATTTTTTCCTCTTTTCGGCTCTCGATAGTAAATTATTTTGTATCTCTTCGTTAATGAGAGTTACGGGTTCTAATTTTGTGACGGGAAAAAGATCTAATATATATTGGTTCAACTTAGTGTCGCAATTCGTTGGGCATATTATAGCTTTAGCGCTAAAACCGGTCGATTCGTGTTGCACTAAGTTTAATATTCATTGATTTCCCCAATATACTTAAACCAACCCGCGTGGTTTTCGTGGCAATAAGTCCGCAATAATCGGCCAACTTCTTTCATAACCCGTTCAGCGGGGTTACTTGCCGGGTGTCTAATAGAAATTAGCGTGGCCTTAATTCCTAATGCATTGAGAGAGTTTTTCCAGCGTTTAGACGTAAATTGACTCCCGTGATCGGAAAGAATACTTTGTATTTGGATGATAGAGTTAAAGTCTTTAATTTTTCTAATAGCGGCGTTTGTAGTAGCGGTTCGAAGTGGATACAGTTTTACGAATTTGCTAAACGTATCTACAACTACGAAAATGTGCCGTGATCCATAAGTTGAAGCTGGTAATGGCCCAAAGAAATCGACGGCAACCAATTCTCCCGGATTTGTCGTAATAATTGGTTGCATCGGGCCTCGGAAATTTCTATTTGGGTATTTAGTCTTTTGACAAAGGTCACAGGCACTCACTTGCCTTTTTATTTGTTTCCACATACCTTTCCACCATACATATCGCTTTACAACGGAGAATACTTTTTACTTCCAAAATGACCCAATTCTTCGTGATAGGCGGAAATTAATTTTGATGTTAGCTGTACCGGGATAACCAATTTATGACCGTTTGGGCTTTTTCGATATAGAATTCCATCGATTTGTAGATAATGTTGCTGGAGATTTTCATTGGATGTGAGATTGGTTACGATTTTTCTAATTCCCTCATCGGTTTGCTGTTCTACGGTTAGAGCTTTAAAATCGTGTCGGATACTGGGATCAGTTGGTCCAATCAGGACGTTAATCAAAAATTCTTTTGCCTTTAAACCCCAAGTCGCATCCCAATCTATAGGATTACGAGATAGAATATCGGCAACTAAATTATCGGATCCTTTAATATATTCAATTTTGTAATTAAATTGTTGTAGGAAAATCAACCAACGTGTCAGGCGGTCATTCCAGGTATTTTCGGGTTTCAGGAATTTAAGAGCCTGATGATCGCTACGTATTATGACGGGAGCGCCGAGGACTATCGTTTTAAATTTCTTAAGCGAGTTAATGATTGCTAAAAGCTCTTTTTCAGTAGTGTGATATTTAATTCTGGACCTCTAAAAGCTTTACTATAAAAACATAGCACTCGTTTATCACCATCAATTTCCTGATATAATACCCCTCCGATCCCGTAGTGTGAACCATCAGTTTCTAGGATGAACGGTCTGGAGTAGTCAGGAAAATTAAGAATTACCGTTTTAAGAAACATTGTTTAATTTCTTCAAAAGCTTTCTGCTCCGTGTTTCCCCAGGACCATCGAGTACCTTTTCTTAACAAATGAGTGAGCTTACCAGTGAGATGGCTATATTCAACTTTAAAACGGCGATAAAAGTTACACAAACCCAAGAATCCCCTTAAATCTTTTAGACGTTTCGGAATTGGAAATTTTTGAATTGACTCTATTTTACTCGGATCCGGGAAAACACCTTGTGGAGAAATAATATGCCCTAAAAAGGATATCTCAGTGGACGCAAACTGACATTTTTGAATATTTACAGTTAAATTAGCTTCACTTAATCGTCGGAATAGCTTATCTAAGTGACTGAGATGTTCCTGGAAGTTATTAGAGAAAACCAACAAATCATCTATGTAGACTTTTACAAAAGAGCGAAATTCCTCGCCAAGAATATAATCAATAGCGCGGGTGAAACTAGCAACAGCAGTTTTTAAGCCGAATGGGAGACGTAAATATATATATGTTTTGCCATTATAAGTGAAGGCAGTACAACTTTGGCTCTCTTTAGAAAGCGGGATCTGCCAATAAGATGCAGTGAGATCAATAGATGTCAAAAATTTGACACCGGTAAAACCGTATAAAATTTCCTCAACTGGGATAGGGGTTTCAACATCGTCTACCATTAACGAATTTAAATATCGAGCATCAAGGCAAATACGGACCTTTCCATCTTTCTTTCTTACTACTGTCATAGGACTTGAATAGCATGAAGAGCACCGTTTAATAACTCCTAATTCTTCCATGCGTCTCAATTCTTCCTCTACTGCAGGCCTCAATTGTAGGGGTACGGGATAAGATCTTTTTACAAATGGGATAGCACTACTGAGAACGATAGAGTGCTCGTAAAGAGCAGTACACCCTGGCTTATCGGAAAATATGTGGCTGAATCTCTTAATACAGGACAATAAAAGGGATTTTTCATCCTTACTAAGATTAGAGTTAGCAAAATAATCCTGCTCTGTTTCTTTCACTATGACTCTACAATTAGATGCTTCAGACGGGCTCTTAAAAGTTACTGATACTGTTTGTGGACCTAACTTCAGTTCTAGAACATGAATATCGTATCGTACGATAGCGAAATATTTATTTAGGAATTCTTCCCCGAGAAAAATAGGTATAACTAATTTGGGACTACAAACCCCTCGAATTCAAATTGTTCTTGAGAAATAAACAGAGGTAAACCAACGCGCTTATTAATACGTTTACTTTTCTGCCCAATAGCAGTTTTAATAAAAACGCCAGCAACAGGTAAAATAAGGACATTAATGCTTTGACTTACCAATCAAATAAGGATTCAGAAATACAATTAGTCTCACTTCCAGTATCTACCAGGGCCGGGAACACGGAGCCAGCAATGACGACACTAATTATGGCTTGAGTGTTTGAATTTGTTTCGTCGATTTGAACGGAAGTGATAGTCGCTACTTCTTTGCAATCGTTTGGACAATATCGCTTGTATTTCGATTTAGGGGCATGTTGCATTGGTTTGAGTTGGATTGTTTCGTTGGAAGCTCCGGTTCTTTTGCCAAGGACCGGAGCCTTGCCAGTTTTTTTTCTGTTTGTTATTTGAAACCGCTGGCTACTTTGACCATTATAATTTACATGATTAGTATTTGTCGTATTTGTGGGACGTTGGGGAGGCGCTCTTGAAGAAGAATAAAGGAGATCTTCTTTTTGTAAAAACGTTAATGCATTTCCAATTGTTTGCTCCGTCTGGTAAATCCATTTTCCACGTGTCTCCAATGGGAAATGGTTAATAAGTGTTGATGTCAGTTCTTGCTCTGAAAATGGATATGTTAATTCTTTAGCGATTCGAGCATGAAACGAAAAATGGTCTAGCATACTGTCTCCGGGATTCCATTTAGCAGTCATAATTTCATCTTTACTTGTTGTTGTAATTCAAGAGACCAGTAAGTTGCCAAGAAATCACGACGAAAGTCAGCATAACTGAGCCATGATGTTTCTTTTAAAGCAGCCCAATTTTCAACAGCCCCAATCAAACTATCGGATAACATTTGCAGCTTAGTAGCTTCATTCCATTTCGCTTTTCTAGCGTGATTTTCATAAGCTGTTAAGAACTGAATAGGGGCATATAAGCCACGACCTCGAAATTTAGGTGCTTCAGGCAGCTTAGAGAATTTAATGGTTTCTCCATTAAATGCGGCTGTAGAAATAGCCGTACCATTAGTCTGAACCGGAGAACAAGTTGGCATTGTAGTAACAGGAGCTGGAGCGTTGTTAAAGCTAGGTTGTGTCAATGTTTGCTGAGAAAGAGTAGTAGATAAAGCTGGAGAATTTCTATTGGCAACAAGATGATTACGCATATAATCACGTCGTATTAGACGAACCAACCTCTGCTGTTTTAATTTTTGAACCGGTTGGGATTTAGCATTACTACTTAATGCTAGTTGTCGTTGTTGGGATCTTAATATACGTTGCGAAGGCATTATTAAAAACTTTTTTTTCTCTGACTTTACTATTCGAATTGAAAACAAAATATAAACTCAATGAAGCCGAGTAAGCTCTTATATACCTAAATCCTGGTCACGACACCACTCTGTAACAGACCCAAACCCCACCCTACTACTTTATGTCCTAAGTGGTATGCGCGAAACATGTAAACGGGAGGTGCGGTCATTTTACGCATCCCCCAACCCGTAAGAAGAAAGATCGTCTAGTGGTTTTTATAAAAATTAATTGTTTATTTTCTTGAAAATTAAAATATACTAAAATTAATACATAGCAGTGTGCGGTCTAGGGCTGTACTTTACCCTGTCGGATTTAGGCGGCCCCACTCGGCTTCAGGTCAGGAGGCTTCTAATTGGTTTAAACAAAACCTTAGGAACATACTAGGTGACGAATCGGATCTCTCTTATCAGACTGGTTATTTTATACAAACTGAAACAATCTTACATATTAAATAATCATAAATTACCCTCTTAATCTGATGCCAAGGAGCATCAGTACAGTCAGTCACGAGCAGGCTCATAACGTCCATACGAATACCCGCTATAGCATCTTACAAAGTTTGTGGTGTGGTCAGTCACGAGCAAGCTCATAGCGTCCACACCGGTGATCAGGGGATCATCTTACAAAATACGATTGGTACGGTCAAGCCACGAGCAAGCTCATAGCGTCCATACCGTGAATCGTATACAGCCCCCTAGATTATGCCAGCCTGGTCAAGCCACGAGCAAGCTCGTAGCGTCCAACTGGTTATCTATAGTGGGAACTGGATGCGAGGGAGATTAAGCTCGGGGTTAATACCGTGCCGACACTCGCTATGGCATTTTACAAAGTTAGGGGATAGTCAGTCACGAGCAAGCTCGTAGCGTCTACCCCGATGATCGCGAGATCACCTTACATTGATTGAGATACGGTCAGGCCACGAGCAAACTCATAGCGTCCGCATCTGTAATTATAATTATGATTTTTCATAATTTTAATAGATCATTTTTCGATCTTTAATTTCCGAGACATAGGGGGCCAAGTCCTACGCTCGATATCGTGACGTTAAGGTCACGGATCATACTACGGTCTGGCCGCGAGGATCGCTCGCGGTTGCCGACTTGATGATCATGTACCGATCATTTACAGAACGGTATTTAAAGCGGCATGAGGTTAGTCAGGCCACGAGCAAGCTCATAGCGTCCACACAAATGCACATAAAGAATGACATAAAGCCATCAATTATATCCGCGGTCCAAACACGAGGTAAACCCGCGATGGCCGGGTCCATTACAAACTGAACAATTTCAGATCGGTGTTGGGCAAAACATAAGGGCAGTCAGGCCACGAGCAAGCTCATAGCGTCTACTCAAATGTTTGCCCCTATCTAGAGACAATGTATCATAGGTACGGTCAGGCCACGAGCAAAGCTCCTAGCGTCCGTACAAATGATGGTTTAAATAACCACCGTTATGGTCAGGCCACGAGCTAAGCTCCTAGCGTCCAAACGGATGGTTACTGGAGTAGCAGGTATGGTCAGGCCACGAGCAAAGCCCCTAGCGTCCATTTCCCTACTAGCTCAAGGCAGTTTACCACGAACGGGCTCGTTCATATACCCCCTGATCAACCACGAGCAAGCTCCTAGTGTTCAGAGTGTACATCCGGAGCGTAATCGCACAACTACCAGTTTCAGTCGCTCCGGTCAGTTCACGAGCAAGCTCGTAAAGTCCTGACGGCTGAACACTGATCGATGTGCTGGTTCGATCGAAACTAAAAAACTTTTGCCAAAACAGCATATTTATACGCTGTCGGCAAACCAGTCCTCAAAGGGAGATCAGAATTTAGTTAGATCGGGAAATGTAGAGGCCTAAAGTTATAAGGAAATAACCTAACGAAAGAAAATCGAAAGGGATTTCCCATTCAAAAACGAAAGCAGCTTATACCCGGAAAAAGCAAGTTTAAATCAAGAATTGCTTTAAAGAAAATATAAATGCACCGCTTGTGCATTTCAGCAATAAACAAGGAATTCCTTGTTGTTTGTCGGCTCTATTACAATTATAAAATTTAAATTATCTATTTGGTTTTATTATAAAATGTGATGAAAAATATAATATATAATAGAGATTAACTTCATATATTTTAATTTGTATAAATTTAATTTATTTTTCCGCATTAAAATACTTTTTTTAAAAAAAAAGATGACTTCGATTTTTATAAATTATAACAATTACCTTTAAAATAATAATGGTTATTTTATTTAATTTTTAAGAAAAATAAAATAATATAAAGAATTACTTGTTAATTTTCATAGCTGTCTACGCTAGACAAAATCGAGCCACTGGTACAACTGCCGTCCTTTTTCGATAATAGATAAGGCGTTGTTAATGGCGAATCCGCAGGGTAAACCGTGTAATGCCTTCTCGAATTAAACGGAAGATTAGGAGATTGATTAATACTCATTGGCACAAAGTAACGAGCATATTGTTCGCCGAGACTATCTTCAATCATAGATAAACTAGATATGGTTTTATTATTGGCCGAATCTTCGGAGCTGGAATTGTTTGCGTGACTTATATCAATAGCGTAATTGAAAATTAGGTCAAATTTATCGTTTGAGTTAATATTTGTCGAAATTTATTCACCATATGAGTATCGTAGACGCTTAGTGCTAAATTTTCCGGAATTTTCGGAGCGCGTCGCATTCTTTTAGGCGTTTTTAGACTGCAAATCGTAACCAATCAAAAAAACCAAAAAAGTTCTTATTGCATCTAAATTATCGATATTATAAATAAATGTGATAGTACCGTTTAAGAGTGTATTTAGCACATACAGGGAGATTAGTTAATTTTTTATAACATAATTTATTTGTTAACGTTTAATTGGAAATTATTTAAAAATACACGTTATTTTTCGTGAACAAAACAAAATCTTTATTTCAACTATATCTAATGGTTTTAACTCAGGCACATTTATAGGATTTCAACAATACCTATAAACTTGCCCGAGCTATTAGAAATTGAATTTTCTTTTTCTAACAGTAAAAAAAAACACCGGGTAGTCCGAATTTGCCTCGAGAAAGTTTTTCCTCGAAAGCTAACGCTGTGCAACGTTCATTATTTTTTTAAAAAATCAAAAAACTGACAAGGAACATCCCCAACTGTGTCACGCCGATTTTTTCTAATATGGCTCATTTGAAAGAGCATATCTTCAAATAAATAGGGTGTTGTCAGTTTTTGCCCTAATGACCCCAGTTCGGAGGAATTGACCCCAAAATTGAACCTTGTCAAAACATAAAATGTATTCTAGTTTCAAATAAAAGAAGTATCCAAAAAAACTTTTTGAATAAAAGTTATAGACCTAAGTTGTGTTTATTAAAATAACAAAAAATATTTTCAGGGGGTGATTCCGTTACTTGTAATTATCAAAAAACCCCTTAAATTAAGGTTTTTTGCATGTAATTTGCGTATAATACCCATTTTTAAACATTTTTTTACTAGAAAAACATTCTCTTAATATCACAAATAAACGAACTTAACTTTTTTTTTATTCTCGAAAATAGGGGTGAGTTTTTGAAATTTAACGTTTTTTTGATTTTATTGTAAAATAGTGGTTTTTTAATACTTTTTTTCATTATTTAGGATCTAGATAGCTTATAAAAACATGTAATTCATTTTAGGGTTGGGGGTGAAATTTTTTAAAGATTAAAAAAAATTTTAAAAATTTTTTTACTTAAGTTGAAAAATTCAGTAAGTGACAAAATGTTTTTTATAAATATATTTTTGTAGTTTATATTTTGGGTATTAATATTGTTTTTTAATCTTTGTATGAAAAAGGCTAACTGTTTTTAATCGAAGATATGTGTTTCTAAATAGTTAGTTGTTTAGCTTTTTAACTTTGAGCTTTTGGTTTTTATAATTTGTTAATGAGTTAACTTTGATAAATATAATTTGTGTCATTGGAAAATAAATAAAATAAAATAAATTGTTTATTGTGAATTGCTTATGTTAGAAAACCCCAAATTACTCCCTTTACAAAATTAGAGAAAAACTAATTAAAATTCCATTAGGGATTTAAATGAGTTTAATTTAGAAATTTGGGAATTTTCCTATCAAAACGTTCGAATTTTATGACTATATTTGTTTGTATTTTTTGAACGTTTAAAAGTCCCAATTCGTATAAAAGGGACTGGATTTTCATTTTTTCAAGTAAAAGTATGTTATATAGAAAACGAATGTCTTCTTATGAAAAATCCGTTTTTTATATAAAAAAAAAACAAAATTTCTTAATTTCACTTATTAATTTAAGTGCCGAAACAACATAATTAAGTTACAATCTTTGACTCATAATCAATTTAGTGCTCCTAGATATATAGATATGTTTAAATATGCATCGTATCAAAGCGGATATATTCAAAATCATGGAAATCATTTCTTAACACCAACCGATTTGAGCTTTAAGTCTCTTCAAAACACAGTTTGTGATGTATGTGGAAAAGTGGATTTATAGTATGTGGTTGGTGTAATAAAACTTTATGTTTCAATAATTTTTTTAATAAATATCATTATCATGACCAAGATAATTAAAACTTAAGATATGATTTTAATTTGTATTTCATAATCTTTAAAATTAAATTTTATAAATTTAATAAATTATTTATTAATAGCAATAATAGATATAAAAAATCAGACTGGTAGAAATTCTCGCTAAAATAGTCGCTAATTTTATAATATTTATTGACGTTAAATACGAAATTTTTTAACTAAATTAAAAAAAATTTTTTCAATCTTTAAAAAATTTCACCCCCAACCCTAAAATGAATTACATGTTTTTATAAGCTATGTAGATCATAAATAATGAAAAAAAGTATTAAAAAACCACTATTTTACACTAAAATCAAAAAACGTTAAATTTTAAAAACTCACCCCTATTTTCGAGAATAAAAAAAAAGTTAAGTTCGTTTATTTGTGATATTAAGAGAATGTTTTTCTAGTAAAAAATGTTTAAAAATGTGTATTATACGCAAATTACATGCAAAAACCTTAATTTTAAGGGGTTTTTTGATAATTACAAGTAATGGAATCACCCCCTGAAAATATTTTTTGTTATTTTAATAAACACAGTTTATGGCTATAACTTTTATTCAAAAAGTTTTTTTGGATACTTCTTCTATTCGAAACTAGAATACATTTTGTGTTTTGACACGGTCCACTTTTGGGTCAATTCCTCCGAACTGGGGTCATAAGGGCAAAAACTGATAGTACCCTATTTCATTTAAGATATGCTCTTTCAAATGAGCCATATTAGAAAAAAATCGGCGTGACACAGTTGGGGATGTTCCCTTGTTAGTAAAATTTCTCAGGCCCTATGCATTAACAGAACACACTGCTGATAAGTAGTCGCCTCGATGTACTTGTGAGGCAATTCATTTGTAAATTTGGAAAACCCAAAAATAATTTTAAACTGATCAGGGAACTGAATGCATGTTCATTATTTTTGAATGTTACGAAATTATTCAAAATAAAAAATATCTACAACTGCATATCATCCCCAGTCAAATGGAGCATTAGAAAGAAGTCATCAATCGTTATTAGATTACTTAAAACATTATGTAGATGAATATCAAACTACATGGGACACTTGGTTAGATTTTGCAATGTTTTGCATATAATACTACTCCACATTCAGTCACAAACTATACACCATTGAATTAATTTTGAAATGTCTCAGTTTACCTACACATTTGAAAATTTAAAATTCCTCAATATACTATGAAGACTCACCTAATGATCTAAACTAAAAACTAAAAATTACGGCCACAAGAGCTAAAGAATCAATTTTAATTCATAAAGAGAAAAAACAAGTTATTTATGATAAAAATCCCATCCTGTGAATTATGTAGTTGGTCAGAAAATATTATTACTAAATGAAATGTAAAGGGGATTCGGTCAAAAAAATTATTACCGAGATATTCAGGACCCTATGTAATAGCTGAAATTCAAGAACCAAATTGTGTATTAATTGTGAAACGAAAAAAATTAAAGTGCATTTGATAGAATTAAACCTTATTCAGAATAAAATAATAATTAGTAGAATCAACGATGACCCATTTATATTATTATAATCTTTCTTTTAACTTGTTAGAATGAATCTTCTGATTTAATAACGTCAAACAATAACCAATGGATTTGCCCAAATGATTACAAACTGTGGAGTTTGAGATATATTTTGGGGAATAAGTGAAGAAAACATAAAGTTAATAACTGAGATTTTAGATAAGTATTTCAAACCGTATTTCATATCAAGAGCTTTCTCTTCATTACAAACCAAGTTAAATACCGAAAAGGAACTACAGGAAGTCATAAAAAGGCTAAAGAACACAAATTATTCTTTGAAGTTTATCAAATAAACAGATCTATTATACAAACAGTAACCTTACAAAAGGATTTGAGTCATATTCCAGAAAACAAACTGTGACGATTATTAAATTTATGAAGTTATTGTATTTTACTAACCAATTATATTTAAATTTTTTTTTTGATAATGCTAGCAAAGATACTCGCTATATATATAATTTTTTTTTTTAGAAAAAAAGTGCAGCTTTGTAAAGAACACTTTTTGAATAAGGGAAGAAATGTAATGTACTTTCAAAAAAAGAAAACCATAAACATTTTCTTACCTAACGGTGAAAGATGTATTAACAGACCTTCAATAATTAATTAAATTCTTGCAATACCTAGGGCCAGTCTTTAATAAAATCAAATCTAATAAAATATAATTTTTATTGACAAATTAATGGGATTTCAACATTTTTTGAAGTTTTTAAAGACATCAATTATAAGGATTTGAAACAGGAAAACATACGCAAAAATAATAAATTATTAGTGAAAGTAGCACGAAATCCTTCAAAATAGCCAATAGGATTCATGAAAGTGTTTCCACTCGATAATTTGATTTCTATGGTTCTTATGGGAAAAAATCATATAAAAGACAAAAAATTTTAGAAAAAGTGCTAGTTCTTAGTCTAAATTTAATTATCAGATTCTAATAGTAAAGTATAATTGCTAGTAGTATCAAATTATAATTAATTAAGAATTTGTATTAACACTTCGTATCAATAAAATTTGGGTTAAGCATTAAACTTCGCTTCATCAATCAATCAAAAAATAACGAGAAACCGTAATATTATCGGTACTCAAATTAAGAAGTATTTCTGCGTTTGTA
>NW_025113110.1:227899-271662 GCF_010416935.1 Polistes fuscatus | reverse complement strand
AATTAAAATAACCGAAACTAATAAGTACATAAATACATCGATAATCTACCCTATGCTCATGAAGAACATAGTAACTTTGCAAATTTTCTAATGATCTACAATGTCGACATACCTTATAATACTTATAAAGAATAGATAATATATTACAACTTCTAAATCAAACTAATTATTTCATACCCAAGGATCTAAATTTCGACGACCCCACATATAAATTTATAAAGAAGATTTAAACACGATACTGAATAACGAATTTAAAGTATGGAGAAATTAAATTATGTAATTATAAAACAAAAAAGATTATATATGTTGTATTTAAGGAATATCATTTCGAAAGTATTTCTTATGAAGATTTCTTCAAAATATACTTAACTTAAAAATAGCCCTTAACGAAAACGGAATAACTGAAATAGATATTCTTAAACCAAATCTTAAGTTCGATATTGTAAAATGGAAACCTATGAGACAAATCATTAAAAAGTTTTGAGCTGTAATAACATAAAAGTAACTATATAACAATTGTATTCAAACTCCTAAAAAGAGAAGATATCCTTAAAATTCTGAAAGAATGTCATAGTGACACATATCTGGACATCCAGGATTTCATAAAACACTACTAAGAGTAAACAAAACTATTATTGGAAAAAAATGGGACGAGATATTGCAAATTACATTAAAAACTGTCATTTGTGTCAAACAAATAAAGATCTAATCAATTAAGAGTACCCATGGAGTTAACTACAACCTCCTCTGAGTCTATGGAAAAATTATTTATGGACATAGTTGGCCCATTACCAGAGACCGAACTTGGAAATAAATTTATATTGACTATGCAAGACGATTTATCTAAATTTTCCTTTGCTTTTCCAATAGAAAATCATAGAGCAGAAACAATAGCCAAAGTAATTGTTAAAAACGTTTTTCAAAATTCGGAATCCCTAAAATTATTTTAACTGACCAAGGAACTGATTTTACTTCAAATCTAATTAAAGAAATGTCTAAATTTATAAAATAAAACACGAAATATGCACCCCATACATCCACAAACAAATGGAGCACTTGAACGTAGTCATATGACCCTCGCCAATTACTTAAAACATTACATTAACGAAAACCAAAGAGATTGGGATGAATGGTTAGACTTAGCAACCCAAGCTTATAACTCATTAGAACACACTTCTACAAAATTACTCCGTACGAAATAATGTTTGGGAAAAAACCCAATATTCCATCAGCATTAAAAAACTATTCTCAAATAATATACACTTATGATGACTATCTCCAGAATTTACGATACAAATTTCAAAATATTTACAAATAGCCAGAGAAAACCTAATAATTTCCAAGGAAAAATCCAAAAAAACCTATGATAAGAAATCTAAATTATTGAGTTTAATATTGGTGATAAAGTTCTTCTCACCAATGATGCATCTAGGCCTCAAAGATCTAAAAAAACTATCAGCTAATTTTAATGGTCCTTATATTGTAATTGAAAGAAATTCTCCAGTTAACTACACTTTAAAAGTCAAAAACAAAAAGATAAAGCCCATGCAAATCGATACGACCCTACAAACAATAATCTTAACCAAACTTTAAAATACTATTTCCAATAAATTTAATTTAAAAATTTATGGTTTTAAAATTTACAATTTACAAATTTACAATTTACAATTTGGAAATTACAATTTACAATATAAAATTTATAATCCGGTTAAAATTTACAATTTTACAATCCGCTAAAAATTTAAAAAAAAACAAAAAAAAAAATCCCGGAAAAAACAAAACAAAAACAGAATAACATTGGGTACGAGACCCGCTTAAAAGAGGGATCCTAAAAAGCGAATAAATTGGAAAAATTAAAAGGGAAATAATATTATTTTCCCATAAACCTTTACCCAAAAAAGGAAGATCGCAACAAAGTAACAATTTCCTTCATTGACGACAGGAAATTCCATTATGCTGCTAATACAGCATTGCTGTTTTTTAAAAAAAAAGAAAAAACCTTTGCGATTGCAAAGGAAATACCTTTGCTATTCGCAAAGAAAATGCAATGTGTCGCAACATTGCATCAGGGGGGTTAATACGCAAACAAAAACACAACAAATACACAGAGTCCGCACCTAAAAAAGACAATAAATAATAACACGTGAAAGTGCTTGATCATGAGACAATCTTCGCAACCATCGACGTCAGCGGGCCCCTCATTGGACCCGCTGACCATCCGGAGGCCATCGCTGATCCAGCCACACAGCCACCTCAACTGGCGACGAGGATGGGATCCGTCATTGGATCCATCCTACCGTTCAACGTTCGGGCCCCGGAAACTTGGGGTAAGTTTTTAAACCATATTGATTTGCATTTCCGGGCAAATCAATATGTCACGTTACCGGATGCCGTCCAGAGGGACATCTTCCTGTCGTTGGCAGGTCACGATGTCTTTGACATTGTCGTCTCTCTGGCGGCACCCGAGGCCTACGACACGTGGTCGCTAGCGCGAACACGTGAGGCTTTAACGGCCCACTTCACTCCCCGGGACGTTGAGCACAACGTCCCGGGCACTTCAAATTCGGCACCCGCGTGCAAAATGCAGGCGAATCGGTGGCCGAATTTTCAGCCGCGTTGCGTGCTCTCGCACAGCATTGTGCTTTCAGGGGGTACCTGGATAGGGCCCTCCGCGACCAATTGGTTATCGGCTTACGCAACGCGGCGGTGCGTGAACGTTTGTTCACTCGGGGACAGGCCTTAACATTCAGGACGCGGTCACCTTGGCCACTACCGCGGAGCTGGCGTCGGCCCACTCCAAGGCAGTTGGCGGTGCAACGACGCAAGTCATTGCACAAGCCGCGTACCACCAACGCACTTCCCGGCGTTCAAAAAATCCGCCGGAGACGTCCCCGGGGAAATGTTCCGGCTGCAACGGGGGCACGCTCGTTCGGCATGCCCCTATCGCAAAACAATTTGCGATTTCTGCAAGGTGCCTGGTCACCTTGCTCGAGTTTGCGGAAGAAAGCTCGCGGCCGGTCATCTAGCGGTTTCCGGCGCCCACCTCATGCCACTCGGTCAGCTAATGTATCTGACCCAGGCAGCAGCAGTCGGATCCAGCGCGCACTCTGCCAATCTCCAGTCGGCTCGGGCAGTGCGCCAGCGCTTGAAATGGAAATTGATGCGCTGAATGACATTATATTAACAATGTCACCGAGGAGGTAAGTAGCCCCCCTTTTGAGGTAGTCGTCACTCTCAACGGGCTAAAGATAACCATGGAAGTCGACTCCGGCTCTCCAATCACGGTTATCTCGAAACGAGTTTTCAACCTCCTCTCTAGAGTCGGTCAACCGCCTAAGGTCCACCCTTTCAATAGGGTCGTTCGCAATGCGAATTTTAAAATAATGGCCGTCTTAGGTCTCATACACATCCCTGTAGTTTATCGGGGTCGCAGCTTTGAGTCATTACCCGTCGTTGTCATCGTTGATCGGGTACCCTCTCTTTTGGGCCGAAGCTGGTTTAAACCATTAGGCATTGATTACGTCATACATCAATGCTTAACCACCCCAGAGACCTGCCGAACTATCCTTGACGAATTTAAGGAAGTTTTTGAGCCCAGTCTCGGTCAATACACTGGCCCTCCTTTAGACATCGCTCTCGATTCCGCCATCAAACCCATTCGATTTAAGCCAAGGCGGATACCTCTGGGAATCAAAGATAAGGTAGATGCCGCGCTCGACTCTCTGATATCTCAGGGCGTCATCGAACCGGTATCGGACCCTGAGTGGGGAACTCCTGTGGTTCCCATCATCAAAAAGATGGCACAGTTCGGCTTTGCGGTGATTACAAAGTCACCATCAACAAAGCCATCCGACCACATCCTCACCCTGTACCGGTCATCGCGCACCTACTCAGTTCAATAGGGTCTGCGACCGTCTTTGGTCGTGTAGATCTGGCGCAAGCGTACCTCCAGTGCACTGTCACTGATCGTGTCGCACTCGCGCAGACCATTGTTACGCATCGGGGTGCGTTCAAGGTCAAACGGTTGCAGTTCGGAATTTCATGTGCACCAGGATATTTTCAAGAACTGATTGAAAATCTCCTGCATGGAATTCCGGACGTCATTATATATTTTGACGACATCGTCATCGCGTCAAAATCCCCCGAAGCTTTCGAGGCATCTTTAAGGGAAATCCTAACGCGTTTTAAGAAAGCTGGCCTTCAACTAAAACGCGAAAAATGCGAATTAGGAGTCAGCAAGATCAAATTTTTAGGTTTTGTTGTCTCTCAGGAGGGCATTCGTCCTTCGCCAACTAAGTTCACGGCGATCCAAGTTACCCGGAGCCTCAGTCTAAAAAAGAGTTGCAACAATTCTTAGGGCTCATCAACTTTTACTCGCCTTTCCTTAAAGATAAAGCCTCGGTAGCCGAACCATTACATCGGCTGCTCGACCAAGACCGTCAGTGGTCTTGGACTGAGGCCACTCGTAATGCGTTCAATCGCACTAAAAATCTTTTAGTGTCAGAAGCTCTCTTGATCCACTTCGATCACTTAGTGTGCGACGCCTCTCCTTACGGAGTTGGCGCTGTACTTTGTCATAGGCTTCCTAACGGTCGTGAAGCTCCTGTCGCATACTTCTCCAAAACGTTGTCATCCGCTGAGCGCAATTATGCTCAGATCGACAAAGAGGCTTTAGCTATTATATCAGGTGTCAAGAAGTTCCATCACTTCTTATACGGTCTTAAGTTCGAAGTACACACGGATCATAAACCGCTCTTAGGTATATTCAATCCGTCAAGACCTACACCGGATATGATCTCGCCGCGTATGTTACGCTGGTCTCTCCTACTTGGTGCGTATAACTACACGCTTATACACAAGCCAGGTAGTAAGATAACTCATGCTGACGCATTAAGCAGATCTCCTGCACGCGTCATCGCTGAGTCTCGCGAGGGAACGATTCTTGAAGTCTGCCTTCTTGGATTAGAGGATCGTTCTCCCGTCACGGCAGATGAAATCGCTGCCGCTACGCGCCGTGACCCGGTCCTCAGTCGTGTACTCGACTGGACTCTTCGCGGTTGGCCACTCAAATGCGAGCAATCGGAACTTCAGCCGTTCTCGATCATCTGCAATTTCCGTTCATCGAAGTTGTTTGCTCTGGGGTAATCGCGTGATTATTCCGCAGGCTCTTCGTGAACGTGTAATTGCAACGCTTCATATAGCACACCCGGGAATAGTGCGTATGAAGGCTCTCGCTCGTTGTTACATATGGTGGCCATCTCTAAATAACGAACTAGAAAGATACGTTCGTCTTTGCCAACCCTGCCAAAGTTATGCATCTTCAGCCACGGCGGGAGGATCCCATTACATGGGGCCTACCAAAAAATCCGTGGAGGCGACTTCATATTGATTTCGCTGGTCCGTTTCATGGGAAAGTCTTTTCCTCGTAGTCGATGCATACTCTGGCTGGCTCGAGGTCTCTGTCGTGAGTGGTCCATCCGCTCATGCGTCCATTCAGGTCTTAAGACGCCTGTTTGTACTCACGGCATTCCAGAAGCAATCGTCAGTGACAACGGCACGCATTTACATCCTCTGACTTCCAGAGATTCTGTAAGGCCAACGCCATCCGTCACATCCTGATTGCGCCTTTCCATCCATCTTCAATGGAAGGGCAGAACAAACCGTGCGATCGGTTAAAACTACGTTGAGGAAACTATTTTTCGAATCCTCAAACACTGTGAACGGCGATTGGCGACTCGCGTTGAATAGATTTCTTATTCAACAGCACGTCACACTGCAATCCGCCGATACCGATTCGCCGGCCGAATTACTAATGGGCCGCAAAACTGCGGACGGTCTTAGACGCCATCAGACCCGATCGCTCCACACGTCCGAACACTCGTACATCTAAAAGTGTATCGTGGGAACCTCAAGTCGAGTCTGAACCAACACGGGCGTTCACGATAGGTGCACCGGTCTTTGCACGGAACTTCGGTCATGGTCCGAACTGGGTGTCTGGCGAAATACTTCGGCAGACAGGTCTGGTTAACTACGAAGTCCGTGTGCAAGACAGCATCATCCGTCGGCACATCGACCAATTGCGTTCTCGCGACGTTGCGTTCGCAACGGGCCCCCGACGCGAGTCGATGATGAGTCTACCGCAGTGTTGGATGAGGATCTTCCTCTCCTTCAACCTGACGGGGTTGTAGAGCCAACGCCGACCCCTCCACCCACGCACTCGGCGAGGATCTGTCCCATCCGTGATACCGAACGACGACAGTCTTTCGAAGGGCGCTGAAGCTCCTTTACCATGCGTACCGAGTTCCCTAAAGCCGGAGGAAATCTATTAATTCCGATCAGGCTCCCTTAAGCACCGCTGAACCCGTTCGTGACAATCTTTCTTGTCACGCCAGCCTCGAGCTTAGGGCAAACTCCTCGCGCTCCTCACGGTTACGTCCGCGACGGCGTATTGCGTTCGATCCCGAGAGCTCTCAGAGTGACGACTCCCGAGATAATACGTATCAGCCGGACTCGTCCGGAGCTGAATCCGCGGACTAATAATTTATTTTTAGGTTGCCCCCTAATAACAACCTGGAGGGGAGGAGTGCAATGTGTCGCAACATTGCCTCAGGGGGGTTTACGCAAACAAAAACACAACAAATACACAGAGTCCGCACCTAAAAAAGACAATACAATAAAACACGTGAAAGTGCTTGATCATGAGACAATCTTCGCAACCATCGACGTCAGCGGGCCCCTCATTGGACCCGCTGACCCATCCGGAGGCCATCGCTGATCCAGCCACACAGCCACCTCAAAAATAATTGCAACTTTTTGCAATTCCAAAGGAAATACCTTTGCTATTTTAAAAAAAAATAACAAAGTAATTGCAACTTTTTTAGGACGAGGAATTCTTCTCTAACCAAAGTTGCAACATTCTTGCAACTTTGAATGCCAAAATCCGCGCAAATAAGGTGAAAGGTAAATTCTTTAACGAATGCTTAGGGAAAAATAGTATATAAGGAGATAGATTCTGAGGAAAAATCAGTTCAACTCAGAATTCTATCTGATTAACTTCAAATAAGAAGTTTAACAAAATTCTATCTTTAACTTCAAATCAGAAGTTAACAAGAATTCTATCTTATTAGAAGTTTAACAAGAATTCTACCCTTATCAACTTCAAATAAGAAGTTTAACAAGAATTCTATCTTATTAACTTTAAATAAGTTAATCAAATCAGTTAAACAATGCAAAAGTATCTGAATTCAGCATTATTCTCGTGTGAATCAAGTCGAGAAAATCCATTGGTGTTCCTAATTAACTCCGGTTCCGAATATAATATCATCAAAGCTGGGTCCATTGCAACCAAAATCAAAAGAATCGACACTATTGAATTTATTGGCATTACAAACACCGCAGTCGAATGCTTGGGTACCTGCAATCTAAAGTTAAGAGAACGCAACAGCTCCGAGAAATTCGAACAGGTTTTTTTTATGTTGTTAACGATAATTTTAATTTAGAAACAAATGGCATATTAGGCCATGATTTTTTGAAAGATTTAAATGTAATTTTAGATTTTAACATTGATTTTACTATTTTGAATGTTAATGAAAAGGAAGTCCCATTACCTCTTTTTAGTTTTAAAGATGCTATGAATTTACAAAAAGAATACTTAAGAAAACCTTTGCACGTAGTTACTCCAAATCAATTCAATTTTGGGAGTAAAGAGTTCAAATGCATAGAGGACATTATTTTATTACCCTATACTATAACGGTAGCTGCTGTAACATGTTACGAAGCTAGACCTTTGTAATTCTAAAAAAGGAAATTCAAAAGGGTGTTTTTGTTGGAGCTAGTGTGTGCTATCCATATGTAGGCGTTTGTCCAATTATTTTGGTTTAATTCTAACAATTCTGCGATAAGAATTTCTAAACTACAGGTTACAATAATTGACTTGAAATTTTTGCACTTTAAATGATTCTGAACCCAACTTTAGATTAAATAGACTCAACACTTTGAAATCTTTCATTAATACGGATCAACTTAATGAAGAAGAAACAGAAGTCACATTTGATTTTGTAAACAATTTAATACGATCTTTTTCTACCTATGGATGTAAAATATTCTAACATCGAAAAACTTGAGCCAAAAATTTTCGAGGAAGATGAACACTTTAATCTTCGTGAATTTCTAACGTCTTCATATATTACCCTCATTACTAAGAAACCAACCCTTCATGAACGTTGGACAGTTGCTGTTGATTTTAGAAAAATGAAATGATTTATACCAACTGAAAATTTAAAAATTTCTAAAAATTTTGATCATTTAAAATCAATTGGAGAAACCGAATATGTAACAATTTTAAAAACATGCTGTGGTCCAGGGAATATACCCGATACTCTAAACAGATTTCATATGAAGATAAATCTCTCACTGACATTGACGTTATTTTACTTTCTGGTCTTCTATCCATGGTATTTTTGACAAAATAGTTATTATGAATGAAAATTTAGAAGCTCATAAGATGAACTCTCAAAACTGTTTCAAATTTTAAACAATTTTAACATAAAATTACAACCTATGAAATCTCATTTCTTAGAAAAGTGTACTCGAATAACTAACGATGTCATTGAAGATGAAATCTTACCAATGAAAACATAATAGAAAAATTAATGACTTCAAATACCCAACCACTTTAAAAGAAATCACTCAATATATTAATCTAATCAACTTTTCTACAAAATTTATTCTAAATTTTAATTTTTTAATACACCCAATTAAAGAATTTTTGGAACAAACGCCAATTGAATACAATCTAAAATTAAATGGAACGAATTCTGTGATTACTCTTTTCATGAACTTCAAAAAAATTTAGAAATATTAATAAATTATTTGTCTTAAACCCCAAAGAAAAACAAGTCATTATTGTTGAACTAGACAACCTACACATTTTTGCTATGTTCGGATATATGACAGATCAATTTTATCCCTCAAGACTTTATGATTGCCAACTAGAGATTGATGTTAAAGCAACCCCATTAGAAAAAGAACTTTTTGGCTTGGTTTCAGTCCTAAAATTTTCCGATCTTATGTTTTACAATAAAAGGTTTACAATTAAGACACGCAATAAAAGTTTAACGTGGATACTAAACCATCAGGACATCCCAAAAACATTATCGAATATAAAATTTTTCTAGAACAATTTGATTTTGATTTTGAAATATTAAACCATTTGATTTCATTAGAGTTTATCGTGTTGCAAAACTGAAAGTAATAATAATAACCATATGAACATAATATGGCATACCCATCCCTAGGGCAAAAACTTTAACTCGTACAGTAAAACGAACACCAGAATTAACTGAAATACCGCAAATTTTGTATGAAAATCATAAAGCTATTGATGGATCACATGAACCTCTAACAAAAACAATGAATAAAATAACATCAATTTATTCATGGCCAGGAATTTTTAATGACATTAGAGAATATGTCTCAAATTGTCCCAGATGCAATAAGTCTACGACATTAAAAGAAAAGGTTTTGTAGACGAAGAGGATACCCCAATTAATAAGACAAAACGTAGAGTAATTATATCTATTTACTAAATTTAACTGAATATGTCTATGCCAAACTCAAATCAATGCCTAGTTGCAGATTTTAGTTGGGTACACTTCAATATTCAGTAATAAAATTTTAATTCAAATTATTTTCCTATTTAAATTCAATTAAAAAAAAAAAAAAAAAAATTCAAAAAAAAAAAACTTGCACATTTTAACATTTCTATTCACTAAATTAGGGTTTAAGGTTTTCATTCTCAACTTAAAAAATACAAAAAAATTTAAATAAAATAATAATATTTTGGGATTTCCTTCAACATTTTTTTTTTAAATATTACTATTGTCGCTTTTATTTTATTTATAACTATCATGATTTATAATTTTCGGATTTAATACCTTGCCGTAGATTCGCCAAATTTAATCATACTATAATTTTATTTTGCAAATATTCTCTTTTCTTGTAATCGTTTAAACTTAACTTTTTCTATCAATAAAATTTATTCTTTCCTCATTTCATTTAGTATTTTATATTATCAATAACATTTTAATAAACAGTATAATCAGCCTCATTTCATACGCATCAGTTGAAGATTACAGTGTACGCAAATAAATCCGAATTCGATTATATTTTTGAAAAATATCCGATTTACAATTCTTCCATAACATTTGGGAACTAGTGAATTTTTATCATGCTCTGAATTAGACGCGAATGTCAACCAACATTTAACGACATTAACAAGCTTAATAATATAATCCCAACAAAAAATTTCAGACTTAAACACACCATGAGTATCCTAAACGGATGTAATAGAAACTTAAAATAATTAATAAAAGAGGAAAACATTACTAAATCTATAACTCACACCAGGAAAAGATCACTGTTTGATCTAGGAGGAAAAATATTAAAAACAATGATAGGTTCTTTAGATATGATGATGCAAATCTTTATGACCAAAACAATAAATGACCTACAAAATACTCAAAAGAATATCGACTCTCAGTTAGAACGAATTAAAATTCAAAAATCTGCTCTAAACATTCACAACTCAACACTAAAAACATAAACAAATAATCGCTCAACTAGTAAATTCAATTCTCTAGATCCAAATACCATTAAGCACCACAGGTCTATCACAGAATTAACTGAAAAATTAAATTTATTCTACATGAGCGTTTCCTCACTTTACTAAAACACTAAGCGAACTCACGAGCCCATTCTATTTGCAAAAGCAAATCTTTTACACCCTATGATTATAACCCCAAGTAAACTTTAGTGGAAATAGCAAACTTATACTAGGCCCATGAACAGAGACTTAATTTTCCTTTTACAATAAGCCAAGATTAATTTACCAAAACTAATAAAATTGATTCAATTCAAACTTATCACATAAATGGGAAAATTATTTTTTATAGTGAAAACTCCCTCAACAAAAAATAAAATATTTGTCCTCTACAACTGATTCCATTACCTATCAAGTATCAAAATAACTCCTTACCATATACCCAAATTCCAAATCTCCTAATCTATTCAGAAGAGTCCAGTTCATACTTATTGGCGAAACAATCGAAACTGTCTTCGTTGTGATTACATTACCTCTTTGTCGCAACTCAGAACTCTTTAATGCATACAGAGAATATTGCGAAATTGAAGTTTTTTAAAATATTTCTAATGAATCTTTGCGATTTTCGAAAAACCATATAACTAACGAGGTCTGGATAGAGCTCATTTCTCCAGATAAATTGGATCTTTATAACGAACAACCCAACTAAATAATATTCAATGTAATCATCTTATAGAAATAATTGCTTTATAACACAGGTATTTACAGTTTAAAGGGTCTAACTGCAAAGCACAAACTTCATCTACCACAATTTATTCGAAAATGTACCAACTATAAACGCTACTTTATCCAAACACATTTTAATTTATTAAATGAAACTATTAATACAACCATTATGCCTTATACTCCTTTAAATTCTATGATAAAACGGAATACAAAAGTGAATATTTACATAGCTTATTAGATTTAAAAATAAATTAAACAATCACCAAAAACATTTAGAAAATCTTAGACATCGAATTAAGTCCTCTAATACCTATTTTAACGAAGATATCCATCAAATTATAACATTTTTAAGTCTTTGGATGACACTTGTAATTATCATATTCCTATATATTTCCTCAAGAAGAACCAAAACTCAAGCGTCCAACCGTTCAAGTTAGTGAAATTGCTTTGTCAAGTTCTAAAAGGCATTATCAACAGAGGAATTCCACGATAGGGCAAAAAATAAAAATTATTAAAATTGCACCATAATTGCATTTTTAATCATTGCACAACGGGAACAATTAAGGTTAAGGGACATTATTTTTCACTATTTAGTTTCACATTTAAAAATATAATATATTGATTAAAACTTGTTATTTTAAGAAGAGATACAATGTAATAGGAAGAATATTTTAAATTATGATTTTAATTTTCAATTACGAATTTTAATTTTAAATTTTCTTTTCTGTACAACATTAACTAGTGTTTATATATGTAAATACGGCTCCTTCAATCAATGCGTAAATAATATATTTGAATTGAGTCTTGACATAGATTAAAAGCCTAAAATTGTTTGAAGATAATGATTTTTACTTAAAGAAAATCTGATAATTTTCTTATAAAAATGAGGGGAATGGGGGGAAAAGGGGGGAACGGATTTTAATATTTATGAATCATAATGATATATAATTACTAATATTAAATAATGAATTAGAAATTTATATTTTAAAATATTTAATATATGATAATTTAATTAATTAAAAAAAAATTAACATAATATTTTATTTTGATTTGATAAATTAAATTTAAATAATAATTTTAATATAATTAACTAAAATTGAATAATGATAAAATTAATAATTGAATAATGATTAAATAATAATTAATGATGATTAAATAATGATTTGAATATTAGTTGAATTAATTTTAAATAATAATTTATCAAAATTAAATAATAATTTATAATAATTAGTTTAATATTATAATGAATAATAAAATATTATTTGAATTTTGAGTTATTTTAAAATATTATTTATCATTTTATCTTAAGCCAAATTTAAATGATTACTTTCAAACATCTTTAATTCATTATTTCAAGGCATTCGAAATGGCGCGAACTTATTGAGGGAAGGTGTCGTGTATACGACTTCCAATTTTGGGGTAAAATAAGCCTGACTCCCAATAGGGCAACCTGTACTTATTCTTTTATTACAAAACGCTGAGTAACTTGAAAACCCACTTAAGTGTTTTCACTCACAGAAAATATAAAGGAAAGTAATAGACTTGGAAACGGAGTTGAAGGTTTTTTTGAGTTTAATGATGAATAAAGCTCAATTAACGAATTCAAGTTAGTTCAATTCAATTAATTAATATAATTCAATTCGAATAAGAATTCCTGTAATTCTTTACTCACTACACAAAAAACGTACTTCGTATTCATCTAACGCTAGTGATAATTTGAATTATCGATTATTGTACTGGGTCTTTTCGTAAATAAAGAGTTATCAAATATATCGATCTTTATTACTCAACAAAGAAATCCTGGAGTGACCTGAATTGTGTCAGTTATTGCACCACAACATCACAATTAGCATCCCCAAGAACCTAACCACACATTTTGAATTCTTTAGCTCTTTTTCATTAAAAAAAAAAATTTATTTCGAATTTAAAAACTATATTGTAATTATAGATGTATAAAATCGAATGGAAAAAAAACGAGATCTTAGCTAAACGCGAATTAACGGATCGAGCAAAATTAAAAAAGCAAATGAAACCGTGTAAAGTAAAATTAGTTCGAGAAAACTTAGAACAATTAAGAATAAACTATTTGAAGAATCATAGCACGTTCAAGAGGTAATTGAATCGAATCAGTCAGTAATCTCAAAACACCAAATCCATATTGGTAATTCTTCCAATCTTAACTGATCAAAAAAAAACCAAAAAAGTTCTTTTTGCACCTAAATTATCGATATATTACAATAAATGTGATAGTACCGTTTTAAGAGTGATTTAGCACAACAGGGAGATTAGTTAATTATTTTATAACATAATTTTATTTTTTTAAAAAATCAAAAAAACTGAGATTTTCATTTTAGAATTATTGTGAAAAAATATAACTTATAAAAATAGTAGCCAAATGAGTTAAATCACATTTTGAATCTAGCTCTTTTTCATTAAAAAAAAAAATTTATTTCAGAATTTAAAAACTATAATTGTAATTATAGATGGTATAAAATCGAATGGAAAAAAAAGAGATCTTAGCTAAACGACGAATCTACCGGATCGAGCAAAAATTAAAAAAGCAAATGAAACCGTGTGTAAAGTAAAATTTAGTTCGAGAAAACTTAGAACAATTAAGAAAAACTATTTGAAGATCATAGCACGTTTCAAGAGGTAATTGAATCGAATCAGTCAGTAATCTCAAACCAAAATCCATATTGGTAATTATTCCAAATCGTAACTGATCAAAAAAAACCAAAAAGTTCTTTTTGCACCTAAATTATCGATATTGTAACGGACAACGGAAAAAAAAGGAGGATGCGTGAAAATGTAACAATTATTGTTGTGAAAAAACACAGACAAGATTGGTGTGGTATTTTTTGAGAATCATTATATGTTTTTTTGTTTTTTTTTTGAGAATAAAAAGTTGAATAAAAGTTGAATTTTTGTTGATTTATCGATCCATAACATAAATTGGTGCCGAAACCCGGGAACCTTATCGTGAAGAAGAAGTTATAAATCGTTGCTAACTTATCGAGGTGCCGTCGGGTGTTCTGCAATCGATCGAGGACCGATATCATCGAAAAGGAAGAAAAACATAACGGTTTGTTATTGTATCTTTTGGTTGTATACGCTATCATTTCCAGTCGAGTATTCGAATTTTGATTGTTCCAATCGAAAGTTGTAAGCGGATCGTGGTTCGACTAGTGAATTCCGATCAAGTCCGACATCAATCGAACGTCAGTATTATCGTTTACATTTTTTTTTCATTGTCATTTTTTCTTCTGTAAATTATTTGTTGGTAATATTTTTTCGAAATTTTTTTTGTTTGTAAATCAATTTATTTCAATTTATTTTTTTTGTGAATCACGCACCTTCCTTTTATCAAGTCTGGTTACAACAGAGCTATGGCAACTCAAAAGAGTACTAGATTCCTCAAAGCTCAAATAACTAAAGCATATACCAAATCCTTGGCTGCGGCGGACATCACAACCTATTCATTGAAACACTTTAAAGAGGAGTTAGAGTCTGATTTCAGGTTATTGAAGGAACAGTATTGTAATTTTGAGGGTTCCACGACTCAGTTGGAGCAAGCGGATAAAGAATTTTCTGAATATGAAGATCGGTATTTACAGGCTAGGGATAACTTCTTGAGTGTTATAGATACTAGATTAAACCGGACTCCAAATGAGACTCTGGAGGATCGCCCGATGAATGATTTCTTTGAGAGACAATCGCAGTGGTTGGAACAGGTTAATAACCAATCCCAAACTAGTAAATTACCTACACTAAAATCCCAAAATTTTCTGGTTCTATTAAAACGTGGACTCCTTTTAAGAATTTATTCCTTAACATAGTAGATAAAATACGCGTCTTTCTGAGGTAGAGAAGTTGAATCATTTAATGTCTTTAGTAGAGGGAGAACCGGCTTCACTGATTCAACACTATGATTTCACTAATGAAAACTACAAGAGTGCTTGGGAAACGCTTATGCATCGGTATGATAAGCCGTTTACGGTTACTAGATCTTTGATCTCATCTCTGGTGGACCTGAATTGTTCTGATAAGAACAATTCGACATTCGAAAACTGGGCAATACCTTACGAGAGGTATTAAACTCCCTGAATAACTTGGGTAATTACGCGGCTTCAAGAGATCCCTGGATTATTACATAGTCAGTAATAAATTGATGTCGACACGGCTAAGGAATGGACTAAAGAAATTCATAAAAAGATGCTCCTGATGTGGAGTTTCTGCTCGATTTCGTGGATGGTAGAGCGGCAGCTATGGAGCTGTTGGCTGATTCTCAGGAATCTCGTGCGGGAGAGGCGAGGAAGCAGATTAAATCGATGACATCGACTTTTGGAACTTGTTTTGTTTGCGGACAGTATCATAAGATTTTTAAATGCGAAAAATTTGTAACTATGCCTGTTGCCGATCGAATTAAGTTGACTAAGAATAAGAATCGATGCTTGAATTGCTTCGGCTTAGGACATATGGCCAAGCGTTGCACCTCTCGAGGAGTGTGTATACGCTGTAGCTTACGACATCATACTCTTTTGCATGAGGAATCGGGTCAGGTTTTGAGACCTAAGAGTAACGACTCGACTGTTTCTGTTAAAAATTCTCCAGATGATCAGGAATCTTCGCCTGGTCTCGTGAAAATGCATTTCAATGGGTCACCGGTTTCGACTAGAGATCTATTGCCAACGGCTGTGGTTCAGGTGAATGTTCCCGGAGTGGGTGGACTACATTGTCGAGTTCTGTTGGACTCTGGATCGCAGGCGTGTTTTATTTCCGAGGATTGCTTACGAAGATTAAATCTTAAACGTGAGAAAAGCCGGGTACCGGTACAAGTAATGAGTCGATCATCGCCGTTATATTCGCATGGTATTGCTTCTGTGGTTTTATCTTCCTGTTACGACTCGGACGTTCGAATCCCGGCAACGATGCATGTTTTGCGATCTCTAACAGATTTTCTGCCTGAGAGCTGAGAAAATTTGAATCTATTGATCTCCTTAGGGAGACTTTCAATCTGGCAGATCCTGATTTCTATTGTCCTTCTTCTATCGATATGATATTGGGATCTCATCATTTCTTTGAAATTCTAGGAAAGGAAAATACTATCACAAGATTGACAAGCTATGGGTTCAGGAAACTAGTTTTGGCTACATAGTAGCTGGAGGTAATCAATCTATCGATTCCAGCCTCGTTCATTTGAACTGCTCTGTGGTTGGTCAGGAATCCAATGAACTAAACGGTTTGATTGAGCGTTTCTGGAAGATGGAGGAACCTCCATCGGAGAGTGTTTCGTCTCCAAATGATCTTCGGTGTGAGGAGGTGTTTCTACGATCGGTTAATCGCTTGCCGGAGGGACGATATAGTGTTGATCTTCCTCTTCGAGATTCGTCGTTTAAACTGGGCGAGTCTTATCATTTCGCGTTAAGAAGGTTCAGAGGATTGGAGAGAAATTTC
Organism: Polistes fuscatus; assembly: GCF_010416935.1. Taxonomy (NCBI): domain Eukaryota; kingdom Metazoa; phylum Arthropoda; class Insecta; order Hymenoptera; family Vespidae; genus Polistes; species Polistes fuscatus. The sequence continues at coordinate 254,882 of NW_025113110.1, read as the reverse complement.
AAGAAAAATCCTCTATTAAAATTAAAATATTTCGAAATCGTGGATTTCTTTAAGCGATCTGGGTTTATGGAGAGAATGTCAGATAATTATCAATCTATTAATGTCTCGGAACGGTTCTATTTACCGCACTACGGTGTTTGTAGAGAGGCTAATGATTTGTCGAAGCTGCGAATAGTGTTCGACGCCTCTATGAAATCGGATAACGGATTGTCGTTAAACGACACTTTGTTAACTGGTCCGAACTTGCAAAGAGAAATCTTTGAAATCTTGTTGGAATTTCGTTCAAGGAAATACGTTTTCACTGCGGATATATGTAAAATGTATCGGCAGATTTTCATCAACGAGCCTTTCCGTAATTATCAGAGGTTTTTATGGAGGGAGAGTCCGGAAGACTCTATCCAGGAATGGCGTTTGATGACGGTGACAGATGGGGAGACATGTTCTCCTTTCTTGGCCCTGCGCACTCTTCAGCAGTTAGCGGATGATGAGAGGGAAAGATTTCCGATCGGAGCGGAAATAATTTCACAAAGGTACATGGATGATTTCTTCGTAGGGGACGATGATTTACCCCAATTGTTACGAAAACAAAAGGAACTTATCGATATCTTATCCACAGCTGGGATGATTTTGGGAAAGTGGGCCTCCAACAACGAGGCTATTTTTAAAAATATTTCAGATTATAGTTCGAATGAGGATTTGTGGCGGTGTTTGATCGGTCAGTGGGAGTAAAAACGCTTGGTGTTGTTTGGCTTCCGAAGGAGGATTGTTTCTCTTTCGAATATCAAGTTCCGTGTCTTATCAAAACCAAGAGACATTTATTATCTAGTTCTTCAAGGATTTTTGACCCTCTGGGCTTGCTTTCGCCGATTACTCTTAATCTAAAAGTGTTATTCCAAGAAACATGGATAATGAAACTGGGTTGGGACGATCCGTTGCCTGACCCTGTAATTCGAAAATGTTGTGAAATATTTAATGACATAGGGCTTCTTAGATCTTTAAGAATTGAAAGATATGTGGGTTTCGGCAATGAGTTGGAACTCCATGGCTTCTGTGACGCATCGAACAAGGCTTACGCTGCGGTGGTTTATTGCAGGGGTAAGACGGCGAGAGGAACGTATATGGTGCGATTACTTTGTTCCAAGACTAGATTAGCTCCTATCAAAACCATAACTATGCCTCGTCTGGAGCTTTGCGGGGCTCATCTATTGGCAAAACTACTTCGGGAGATAGTTAAAGTGTATCAAGGTTTTCTCCCTAGAGTGTTTTGTTGGTCAGATTCCCGGATAGTTCTTTCATGGCTGCGATCACATCCATCGAGATGGAAAACTTTCGTCAGCAATCGTTGCAGTAATATTCATGAAATATTACCTCAAGCTTCGTGGAGATATGTTCGATCGTTAGAGAATCCTGCTGATATCGCGACCCGAGGAGCTACGATCTCGGGTGTAGTGGATTCAAAATTTTGGTGGTTAGGACCTCGATGGTTATACCAAAATAAGGATTTTCCTCTGGATCTATCTGCGAGTGATACTAAGGAGGAGATAAAAAGGGTAGTGGTTGGATACCTTGCTTCAAAAGAGGAATTTTGGTCTGAATTCGTAAATCGTTTTTCGGATTTGCAACGGCTGAGATATGCCTTTTGCTACGTTACTCGTTTCTTGAACAATGCTCGATATCCAGATAGTAGAATAGATGGTTCGTTAACAGTGCCTGAGGTCGGCTCTGCCTTCCTGTTATTGATCAGGAGACTCCAAATCGAGCGGTTTCAGGAGGAGATTCACTGTTTACAGACTAATAAATCGATAAAAAAATCTAGTAAAATTGTTAGATGCTGTCCATTTTTAGATTCTGATGGCATACTGAGAATATCGGGTCGTTTGCTCAACGCCAAAGTGGGTCATAGTCTTAAGAATCCTATAGTTTTGGAGCGGGATCATTTTTCACGTTTATTAGTAAATTACGTTCATTTAAAGTATTATCATTCTGGGTTGAGATTAACTTTGACTTTGATAAGGCAAAATTTCTGGATCCCTGGGGTACGCTTATGCGTTAAGTCGGTTATAAGTAAATGTATCGAATGTCGTAAGAGAGTTGGTAAAACGTATTCACCAGAGATGGGACATATACCATCTTATAAATTCGAAATGACCAAACCGTTTGGTCATTCTGGGATTGATTTTGCTGGTCCTTTTAAATTAAGACCTTATCGTGGACGGGTAATTTGACTACTAAGGGATATTTAGCTATTATAATCTGTTTAAATACGAAAGCATTACATTTAGAAATGGTCCAGGAGTTGACATCTGAGTCTTTGATTATGGCACTCAAACGGTTCGTGTCAAGACGAGGAGCTTGTACGAAGCTTTATAGCGACAATGGTCGCAACTTTAGAGGATGCGCTAGAATTTTAAAAGAAACTAAAGAACATTTCTGCGGGTTGAGTATATCCGAAGACGTAAGGAATTTTTTACTCGGAAATCTTATGGAATGGAGTTTCATTCCTGCATACTCTCCTCATCTAGGAGGAATATGGGAAAGCTCCGTAAAATCAGTTAAACGTCATCTTTTTCACTTAATGAAAAATCATCCCTTAACTTACGAGGAATTTAATACTGTTATTATCGAGATTAAGGCGATTCTAAACTCAAGACCGCTAGGAGAGGTGTCTGATAGTATTGAAGATTATGATTAAAATAATAATATAAAATAATATTTCAACAATTTTCGTTGCTCCTTCTTTGGCGGCCCAATGTAAAGGACTAAAACCATGGTCATCTCTATAAAGAAAACAAATTATTTTTCTAAAAATTATTGTGATAAAAATAGCAAATTTTGATCCAAAATACAAAAATGAAATTAACCCTAAATTCATATCATGTTCGATATCGTCCAACCAAAGACGAACTTGCATCACATTGTTTTCTCGGCACCACTGAAATATGTCTTCCATTGTAAAAAGGCACTTCTACACTTGTTTAAGGCACTTATTAATTCATTTTAACTTAAATCAATTAAAAAAATTCGCCCAGTTGGCTTAAATATTTTTTAGGAAAGCGCATAAAATTATTATGTTTATAATTATAGAATTTTTGTAATTTTTATTATAAATCTTAATAGAAGGAAACAATATATTAATAAAAAATTAAATAAGAAATATGCAGTACTTTTTACGATTTGAAAAATACTAAAAAAAAGTTGTGTTAAAATAACAACTGATTTTATGCCGGTAATTATTTTTGGAATTCGAAACATAGTTGATGAAATTATATTTCGATTAAAAATTAAATTTTTAAATAAAATCTAAATTTTAATTATATTTTAAAATTATTTAAATTTTATTTTACTATATCAACTTTTCTTAATGACATTTTAATAATGTGTCTTATATTTTAGCACTTTTCATGAAATAAAACTCTTTTACATGTTTCATATTTTTTTCTTAGAATTGGCATAGTGATAACAAATACAATTAAATGTAAGTTACACTATAATATAAAGTATTTCTTTTCTTAAAAAACAATTGAATGGTTGTATTCGTAATTATTAATATCATGAATTATCATAGCAGTTCATTTCTAACATTGGTGTAATAAAAATTGAGTCAATATCGAAAAAGTATAAATCAGTTCCACATTCTTATTTTTCGTCTACGATGCATCACGATAATAATTCATATAATTAGAAAAACGTAATGATTCCTTACTAAAATACACTAAATCTTCTGCAGGTGTTGTCTCAATTAAAATTATTTGTAGATGTTTAATTCAGCTTTTGCTTGATTCAATTCATGTAAGCGATAGTAATTTACAAATAGGTATTAATCGATTAAATCTATTATTTTGGCAGGTTAATATTATAAAAGTACAATTTAGTATATATAAAAAAAATGTATTTGTTAACATTTACAAAAATACATTTGTTTGTGTAACAACAGCTTGATCCCATGGTCCATATACATTTTCTTTAAACTTTTGACACTTACAATAATAAATTGGACAAAAAATATTCGTGAAAAAAATCAATAAAGTAAAAATAATAATGATTTTCTTTGAAATAAACCATAAAAAATAAAAAGTAACACTTAGCAAAATCAAGGTTAGTATAAATTGATGAGGAAATTTTTTCGAAATATTGGAAACAAAACGAAAATCGTAATCGATATTGTTAAAAGAACGAAGGCGTCAAAATCGGTTTGTAGTCTGGAAGCTAAACAAATCGATGCGAATATTGAGGCAAAAGTCGATAAAGAATTAGAAACAATTGGTACTGATGCACCATAATCGAAGAATATCAAATGGATCAACATCAATAATGTAGAAGCTAAAATAGTAAATTATTAATAAACAAGAAATCAAAAATGTAACAAGACAATACTTTTAATATTAAAAGAGTTAAGATGCACAATTTATTTTATGATTGATAACACTGTGTTTTGGAGAAATATAACTTGTTTTAAAAGTATTAAAAACGGTTCTCCGACCGATCGATTACTAATTTTTAATCATCAAATACAGTTATCATTAGATATAATCCACAATGTTTATATATCTTTTTTGCATTGATGTCAAAACAGCTAAATGGCATCTAGTAATCAATAAAGTTTATATTATTTGCAAAGCAAAGGAATCAAACTCAACCTTTAAAAATTTATAATTTTAAAAGCTATAGCCTATCAATTAAATAATGAAAATAATTAAACTATTAATATTTGGCATGTTTAATGTTCTTTGAATAGTGCACACCACTTAAAATACAAGAAAATGTAGAGTAAATCCATTCGTTTAAAGTATGTCCTGTATTGTATTAAAAAGAAATATTTCCAAATTAAGTCTATAATTATACAGTTTCTTGATGAAAAAACAAATTAAACTTTAGAAATATTTTCTTAAAAAAAAAACCATTAAAAATACTATCGGAGCTAACACTATCAGTTAAAGTATAAAACAGTGGCGAAAATATGTATCCAAAAACAATGATACAAATACAGTTTTAATATTATCGAAAACGGTGGAAATTTTATAAGTTTGACAGCAATAAATCTCATAAAATCCATACGAGATTAATATTAAGAAAGATGTTATAACTAAAGCATGCTTTGCATTCAAATTTAGGTTATACATATGATAAATATGATTCCAATCAAAATCGTTGAGCAAATTTCCTGTAAACTTTTTTTAAATAAAAAACATTAACTTAAATTATAGCCTAATTTATTGAATTTTAATATTTAAAAAAAATGTCATTTTTGAAGCTAACTTAATTTTAATAAATATTTCGATATATCAATAAATCGATGTCACTTAATTTTAATCATAGTCATTCTAGTCCAGTCGAGTTAGAAATTTTTATATAGGCGACCCAAAATTTTTGGCACAGTCTGGGTTTTTTTGACCATTCGAATACTTACCAAAAAAGACCTTAAAACTGAGTTTGCGCATTTGCAGCAGTTTCCGATCTGCCGCCATCTTGGTAAACGTTTTTGTTTATTTTGATGAATTGCTCGTGATCTATAGATCGTAGAAAAACGAGACCAGTCTGAATCGATTGCTGAGCATTTTTCCTATAGGGTTGTAAACTTTTTTTTGTTTTTAAATTTGTTGGAAAAAAGTTATAAGCGAGCAAAGTTGGAAGAAATGATTTTCGAAATTTTTTTTTGAGTTTTTGGTTTATTTTTGTTAAGAAGAGTCTGGATTGCAAAGTTTTGAAACAAATGTTGTAGGCAAAGACCAGACGAGCATTTTTGTACAAAACTACTACAATCGGTTTATTTCTCGCTTGTCAATCCACGCGCAAACTAGTGCGTGTAATCTGCACTTCTATCATTTTCGTTAATATACGTAAGTTACTGTTGATTATGATTATTTTAAACATTTTTTAACAATTTTAAACATTTTTTCTATATTTTGTTAACAAAAAATTATCATGTCTCCCTATCGTTCTTCGGTGGTTTTATCTCCATTATTTGCTCCTTCATTTGTATTTTTTGTCCGCTTATTCGTTGTACTTGTCAGCCCAGATATTTGTAATATTGTTGATATATCATAATTTAATCTTCGTCTTCATCATCATCTTCGGTAATTTCACCAGACGCGGTTTTGTTAGTGCAAGTCTCGCCACAACAAAACTTGCACAAAATCGAACATTTCAATCCGGATTTTCTGCAACCACATGCTCCACCGCAGGTTTTGGTACATCCGCATAAAATCATGTGCAATAAACTTCAGGTACGGGTTCCTTTTCACTGGCAATTGGCTCTAACCCTCGCGATGTTTTTTCCCAGCTTAAATATAACGGATTGTTGTCATCTCCCAGCCATTTCTGTACCTGGTGGAAAGTCCGAAACGTATGTTGACGAGCTGCTGCAGATGTGGGGGGAAGACGAGCAAGGTCCGTTTTAGCTTCAACTCCAGATTGGGCGAATGATCTATATCAGTGTCATCAATACTCTTTTCCTAACTGTAGTACAAGGACCTGAATCCAAAGATAAATTATAAATAAAGCACTTCTTCATTTTTTGATATAAAATTTATGATAAACAGATTAGAAACAATTGTATGCATATAAAAACGTATGTTTCAAATTTCTCGATTTCAACGTGTAAAAACGCTGAAAATAGTTCACATACACGACCAACAAAAATTGTTGGTTAAAGAAACTTCAATTTCAACACGAAATTTTATTATTATTTTTCCTTTCAAATCATATTGTCCAATTGTTATAAATACACCAAAAAAAATCAAAAGTACTGTTCAAGGAAATCAAAGAAAAAGAAAAATTTACTTTAAAAATATCGAAAAATGTTTAAAATTGGTGCCTCTGAGTATAATAGTCCTAATCAACAGTGACTTACGTAATATTAACGAAAAATGATAAAAGTGCAGATTACACGCACTAGTTTGCGCGTGGATTGACAAGCGAGAAATAAACCGATTGTAGTAGTTTTTGTACAAAAATGCTCGTCTGGTCTTTGCCTACAACATTTGTTTCAAAAACTTTGCAATCCAGACTCTTCTTACAAAAATAAACCAAAAAACTCAAAAAAAAATTTTCGAAAATTATTTCTCCCAACTTTGCTCGCTTATAACTTTTTTCCAACAAATTTAAAAACAAAAAAAAGTTTACAACCCTATAGGAAAAATGCTCAGCAATCGATTCAGACTGGTCTCGTTTTTCTACGATCTATAGATCACGAGAAATTCATCAAAATATAAACAAAAACGTTTACCAAGATGCGGCAGATCGGAAACTGCTGCAAATGCGCAAACTCAGTTTTAAGGTCTTTTTTGGTAAGTATTCGAATGGTCAAAAAACCCAGACTGTGCCAAAAATTGGGTCAAAGTCTAACTCGACTGGACTAAAATTATGACAAATAAGCAAACAAATTCTAATGAAAATCAAAGTTAAAAAAGTAACTAAATTACCTAATAAACTAGCATTAATTGCCTCTAAATAACAAATATTTCGATTATTTAAATTTGTTTTTAGGCCATTAAGAAAATTTTTATCTGTATAATTATCGGCATAGTTCGAATTTTCGTACAAATTCTTCTTCCATTGCGATTTCTTTAATCTATTATTTATTCGCATTTTGTCACATATTTTTACAATCATTCACATACAAAAATCGCCGTAAAACAATTTTTTTTTAAATATGTAGCATGCGGATTATTATAATTATTTATCTTAATAAACGATCGTTAAATATATTCAGATTGCAGTTCAAAACTAATTTCATATTTTTAGTTTATACATTTTTGTCATATAAAAGAAATAATTCTAAAAACTTTAATAAGTATTTAACAAAAATTATACCTGTCTTGTGATTTTCTGAAATCATTTTAGATAATTTTAGATTTTTTTCACGTTTGCTTTTGCTTCTAAGCAATTACCTCTTTCTTCGGAAACCTTCAGCTTAATATTTTTGCTAAATATTGCTTAAAAACGGGTGGCGGGCTTATACTTAAGAAAAGCCAAACAAACTTCAATTCACATATTTGTTAAATTAAGTAAAATTAGAGTTAAAGCATAAATAATTAAGTTCACTTTAAACATTTGAAAAATTAGTAAAAAAACTAACAAATCATTTATTCAACTTATAAACAAAATTTGAATTTCCCGCCATCTTAAATTTTATTTAATTTGTTTCAAACAGCCTAAAAACATTAAAATTAAACTCAGTTGATACAAAATCCACAAAATTATGTAATTTCCATTATTTTTAACCCATTTCCAGATTTAAAAACTTTAATTTACCCAATTTGTGTATATTGATTAAAATTAAAAATTTTTACAGCTTAAATAAGAATGTAACAGATAAAATATCAAACATGATCGATAACTTACTATTAGTTCGCAATTAATGCAGAAATTAACAATTAAAAGCCTTTTTTAATTTTAAAAAAATTCAGCTAAATATTGGAGCATGTGCTCTATATGTTTTAATTTATTTCACATAAATTTTTTAAAAATATTATTGCAAAAAATTCCTTCAACAGATGGCAGGAGTAGTATTAAAATTTTATTTTAAAAAAAGTGATTTTCCTTCTTGTTTCTTTTTAATATTTTAGGAATAAAGCAAAAAAGCATTTTAAAAACTTTTTTTATTAATTTTTACTTTAAAAATTTTAATTTAACGTAAAATTTTTAAGCTTTTAAAACTTATATTTTTACAGCTTAAAATAAGATTGTAACAGATGAAATATCAAACAATGATCGCTAACTTACTATTAGTTCGTAATTAATGCAAAAATTGACACATTAAAAGCCTTTTTAGTTTTAAAAAAATTCAATTTAAAATATTGGAGCATGTGCTCTATGTGTTTTAATTTATTTCATACGAATTTTTTTAAAACATTAAAGTACAAAAAAATTTCCCTAACAGATGTCGTTAGTAGTACTAAAATTTTATTCCTTTTCCAAAAATGTTTTTCCTTTTTGTTTTTTTTAAAAAAATTTTAGGAATTATGCAATAAAGCATTTTAAAAACATTTCTTATTAATTTTCACATTTAAAATTCTAAAAAACTCAAAATTTTTTAAATTGTTAAAACTTACAAGAGCAATAATACCAAAAAAAACTCCTAATAAAATGATTTATAAAACCGTTATAACCGAAAACAATGGTAGATTTATACAGAACATTATTCAGTGAATGTAACACGCTCTTCTAATGAAAGTTTTTACAAATAAAAAGTACATAGATTATATACGTGTGTAATATTGAATAATGAAAACACGTCGTAAGTCTTATTATAGAGAGGAATCTAAGCGTAATGCGAAAAATCTATCAGCAGAAACTTCGCAGGAATCGGATGAAGATAAATTTGATGTTAAAAATCTTGGTAAGTTTAATTTGAATTTTTTGAAACTTCAATTGCACTTTAATGATTATTTTAGTGTAAAACTGAATATTAATATTTATCTGAGTCATTATTAAATTGAAAATCGTTTCAATATTAAGTCGTGTTAATTACATGAAAATCCGTTGAATTTGTTTAATTTTGCGTCGCAACAATATCTAAATTGCTCATTCTAATATTAAAGGGATGTAATGTCTCGAGTTGGTTTCTTAGGAAATAATTAATACTTTTGAGAAATAAAGTTTTTCTATAGACGAATTAATAACCAATAAATTTATTTCCCAATTAAATTGTTATAAATAGTTAGATTAATAAAATTATACCCACAATATAGCAAACCAGAGAACGTTGAATGCAACGCAACTTTTTTTTAAAACTTTCTTTCTTGTGGTGTTTTTTAAAAAGTTTTCTCTGTTTTTATGAAAGTTCCACTACCTTTTTTAAAGTGAAGTTTCCACCTTAATTTCCTCTTTTTTATGCCTTATTTACGTTAGTGTTTTTGTTGTTTAGGGGGGAATTAAATTTAGTATGTGTGGCCATCTATTTCATTATCATTTAATTGTTTCAAATGATAACGGATGAAATACTCGGTGAATTAATAGTAAACGGGCCTCTGGATATTACAGGGAAAAAAAACTAAAAACTATTATAAAAAATGTAAGCATTTATGCACGTATTAGACATAAACGGCTAAATTGTAACTTAAACGATAGAAAGATGTACACTGATATAATCGTAATGTAAAAAAATCGTTTTAATAATATTAAGAATTAAAACGCTTTAAAAGAAAATTATATGAAAAAAAGTATTAATTTAGAGGGGTAAATAACGTAATTTTTGAATTATTAGGGCTCTAATTAGTATATTTTTTGAAATTTAATGTTATAATTGACGAAAAAATTCGCTATACATTTATAACACACTAAATGCATTTTAGAGTTTATAAATCTTTTTAAAAAATACAATAAGGTTATAGATGCCTAGTTGTCTATGTAAACATGAATGAGTTTAGTACATAATATATAATCTTAATTTTTATAAGAAATTTTAGGAAGTTTTTTTTTGAGTCTAAAGCATTTTTTGAATTTTGACGTTTTGAGCTTATCCCAAAATGTCGATTCATGATGGAGGCTAAATTCTCGAAAAATTCCTGTTCAATTATACTTTTGTATTCTGAAAAGTTTAGAAAATGAGAAGTAAACGGTAATTTATATCGGATCAGAATTAAGAAAAGTCTGTTCATTAGAATAAGTGAGAAAATGATTTAAACGTTATAAGAAATAATATAAACCAATTGATATTTGTAATTGAATATATTTGGAAGAATTCAATTTGGTAAAAATTTGTACAATGATTTAAGTATACGAGCTCAAGCTTTTATGCTGAAGAAGTAACCTACTTCTGTACTTAAACGACTACTATCATTAATTTCCTCCAAATCATAAAAGAAAACAATTATAATTAAATTTTTGCCTTATTCGTTTGTAATTTTTTTTTAGATAAAAAAATGTCAGAAATGTTTGATATAAAGGATGAAATCGTTGAGGAGAAAACAAAAGAAATGTCTCCGATTAATCGTCGTGGTGTTCCCGCTCGGATTCGTAAAAAAAATAAATTATTTTATGACGATGAAATGATTACGACTTCGCCGAAATATTTTAAAGAAAATCGGAAAAGTATAGCAGGCACTTCTGTTCAAAAAGAACCCAAGTACTTTTTTTAAACCAATTTTATTTAAAAATATAAAATAATTGATGAGAGATTTTCTTTTTTTTTGATTGTGGAAATCAACATAATAGATATTTGATATTTGCTATATATATATATATATATATATTATATATATATATATATATATATATATATATATATATGTAAAAAATGATATTTTATAGTTTGGAGTGGCCTATCATTTCTGACAGTTACAGTTAGTTTTGATAATTGAACATATATATATATGTGAACATTTTTTTGTAAAATATATATATGCATGTGTTTAATTAAATGTTTTCTAACTTTATCGCTCATATTTAATATATATATATATATATATATATACACTAGCGGACTCGTGGCCTGCTTCGCATGGCCAAAATTACATTTTCATAAATTTTTTTAAAAATTGAATTACGATAAGTGGAATTAACCCCCTGGTATATTCTTTACCAATCACATTTATTAACAGAAAAATAAAATATTTAAATTATGAAAAAATCATCATAAGTGGAGTTAACCCCTTGGTCTCACATAAATCTCAGAGCTTTATCAATATAAATAAAAATGGATGTGTTTGTATGTTTTTAAAAACTAAATTATAAGTGGAGTTAACCCCCTGGTATATTTTTACCAATCACATTTATTAATAAAAAAAATGAAAAATTTAAATTATGAGAAAATCGTCATTAGTGGAGTTAACCCCTTGGTTAAACATAGGCTTAATATATATGTTTTCAATAAAAACGAATATTAAAATTTTTTTAAAAATCAAAATACGATAAATGGAGTTAGCCTCCTAATATTTTTTTTTACTAATCACATTTATTAACAGAAAAATAAAAAATTTTAATTGTTAATTTACCACTGGTGGAGTTAACCCCCTGGTATATTCCTATACCAATCACATTTTTAAACAGAAAAAATAAAACACTTTAATTGTCGGAAAATTACCACTGGTGGAGTTAACCCTCTGGTATATTTCTTTGCCAATCACATTTACTAACAGAAAAAATAAAAAATTTTAATTGACAGAAAATTACCACTGGTGGAGTTAAGCCCTTGTCCTCACATAAATCTCAGAGTTTTATTTTCAGTAAAGAGTTAATAGTTGAATGTTTTAAAAAATTGAATTTTACAATTTGAAATCTAGGCAGTTAACCCCCTCTCTTAGTAAAGATTTTTAATACAACATGCTCGCAATAACAAACATTTAACATTAAAACAACTGATAAAAAATCATTATTTTAATCTCTTTTTCAAAATAAATATTTTTTCTAAAATTTAATATAACTAAGGAAGTTAGCACCTAAATACCAAAAAATCTCACTTATACTATTCCATACACCATAAGTTACAACTGTACTAAATTTCAACTATTTTTATTAACTCCAGTTAGAGATAATCAACTTTAAATATTTCATGCCTTAGACAAAATCCATACCAGGGGGTTATCTACTTAAAAATATGCCATAAACCTGTCCCGATACCTCACTGATAACTGTACAAAATTTGGTAAAGATATGATGTACGGTTCAGCCGTGATGCCGTTACACACACACAAACACACAAATACACAAACACACATCCATTTTTATTTATAGAATATATATATTATGAAATTAGAAAATTCGATTTTTCGAAAAAAGTCATTCATATGTAATTAAATGTATTTTTAGTACTTCAAATAGAAGAATAAAAACAGAACCAACAAAAGTAATTAAGAAGTCAGCTTTATTAGATAATGAGAAAATTGAAGTCGAAGAAGATCGTACAGTATCTAATCGAACGATAGGAGAAAAAATAGGACCTAAACTTCGGAACTTACTAAAATTACCACAAGCTCACAGATGGGTATGCCACGAATGGTTTTACAGTGACGTTGATCGATGCTTATTTTCGGGAGATAATGATTTCGAGTTATGCTTAAAGGAAACATTTCCAGGTTTTAATTGTCGTAAAATGACACGAGTTCAGTGGACAATTATTAGACGAATGTTAGGCAAACCGAGACGCTGTTCCGATTCTTTTTTTCAAGAAGAACGGGAAGATTTAGAACGACGCCGAAATAAAATTCGTGCTTTGCAACAATGCCGACATCTAGACTCAATATCATATAAAGATTTACCGGCCGAAATTCCAACACAGTTAACCATTGGTAATATAGAAGATTTTTATTTTTAATATGTTAAATGTAATATTTTTAAAGGAACAAGAGTAACTGCTCGTCTACGTAGACCACAAGATGGCTTATTTACAGGAACAGTAGATGGTTACGATACATCGAATAATATGTATCGTATTACATTCGATAGACAAGGCATTGGATCACATTCTTGTTATGATTATGAGGTGTTAAGTAATGATCCTCCAGAAACTATAGTGCTCCGGGGTAATAAGAAAGGAGGTAAAAAGTCGGTAATGTATCTGGTAACAATAGTCGTTTAACAAACGAGAGTACACGTAAAACTGGTCAATCTAAATCAAAGGCAGTAGAAAATCGATTATTGAATGGATATCCTATTAAGCTACTTGAATTAATTGTATTGGTTACAAAGCTTTTGGGTGAAAAAAAGTTGAAAATTCGGCGTTTAAAAGAATTAAATAGTATAGCTGAAAGGTAATTTTTTTTAAAAATTATATACACATTTCACAAAATACAAAATTATTAGTGTAATTTTTAAAATAATTTATTATATATTCAACAAAATTTTATTAGTTTATTAAATCTAAATGATATTTTTTAGATATAATTCATACGGTGGAGGTTTATCTGATGATTACGAACGAAAATACGCATCCGTTATGATAAAATTGGAGAAGTTAAATCGTGATTTACAAAATTATTTACTGCAAATTCGTGCGCTTTGTATTGAAACAATACCAAAACAAAGTTTTATATCGATGTTGATTCCGAGTCATATTCGTGAACGTTGTCACAGTGAAGCACTTGATATCATTGAACAATATTTATCTGGCCATCAGACAATCATCAGTGATAATATTCTTGAATTGATAAAAAATTTAACAGCACTTCTGATTGTCATTCGTACTATTTCGAATTCCGATAAAAACGCGTTCGATTTAGATTTATTAGAAGCGACTACAGAACAAATAAAGAACAAATTATTACCTTGTAATCGAGAACTTTTTGAAATCGCGTTGAAGTTCATATGCGTCACATTCGTACTGAACTTGCGAAACATAATCCACCAATGGAATTTTAAAATTTATTTTTGTCAGAAATTAAATTACATTAACACGTTCCTTGCCACGTGAGGCGTATACGCCCTACGCTGAACTTTCCGTTCAATGTATTTAGTATTATCATTGTAAAATAAAAAATTAATTATGCAGTCAATTATGGACATCTTAATATTATTGCTAATGCCCTCATTTAATCCTGGGGTGTATATTCCTCACACGCTGTAATGGACAATTTTTCTTTATTGTGACTTATTTTCATTACTTTTTTTTATTCCGATCCGTAATTTATTTGCGTGTCGTTGATAGGTTTTTAGTTGGCGAAAAACTGTACTATAAAAATTGTAACATTCTGCGATAGTTTTGCTTACAATAATTTAACAAAGTTAATCGTAATATATTTTTGTAATTGCATAAAACTTAAATTTAATTAAAATGTTATATTCTAAATTATATTTTAACAAAATATAATAATATAATATAAAAATTAAATTTGTTGGTTTGTTGTGTTTTACATGTTAAACTATGCAGTTTTCCGTTGATAATTATGATTTTTGCATTATTTTAATTATTGTAAAACATAGAAAGAAGTAAAATAATAAAAATTAAAACCGTGAGGTCTATACGCCCACGTGGGTTAAACGGAGAGTCTTCAAAAAAACAATCTGGCAGGGAACGTGTTAATTGATGAAATACACAAAATTATTTTTTTCAATCATAATAGTCCTATATTTAATTTTATGCTCAAAATTTAAACAAAAATTTAGAATTTTTGATTTATTATTATTGAAACAGTTTTTTTTTTTCAATACTTTTTTCAAATTTTTTGATATTAATTTTAGTATTTGAAACCTATAACAGTTAAGTGTTCATTAATCTCTTTAAATTTTTAATTATAATTAAATATAGGTGATTGAAAACATATCTTTTTTAGTTTTAAATGTTTTTTGTGCACTTTAGTGTTTTTTTTAATATTTATTCACATTTTTTCTTTTTGAAACTATATACACGTTTATATGCTTGCACCTAATTTTCAATGCTTTATTTAAATTTAAATAAAAGTTTAAAAATATTCATAATTATGTTATGTTAATCAATACGGTAGTGATATTTAATTAAAAATATATCATTCCGAAGTTACATTAATACAAAATTTCTTTTAAGGAACGAAATATTAAAAAATTTTTTTTGATTGATTAGAAATAGCGTAACATTTAACTGCTACAATTACGAGTAATTTGCGATAAGAAATTGAAACTAAAACTCATATGCATTGATTAAATGAGTGCAAGAATGCTAAAATAGGGTTGAAAAAAAATTAATTAATAAGAATATTTCATTTTATGATTAAATTAAGGGTAATAATATCAATAAAACATTTAATAAAATAATGTATAAAACTGTTATAATTGAAAACAAGTGGCGCGATTATACCGAATAAGTGTCAGACAGTGTTTTAATATAGTAATTAAATAAATAATCAAAATCATATATTTCATTTTTAGGCATATTTTTATACAATTAAGTTTTCGATCAATCCATTTGAAAATATCTTATTTTATTAATTATTTAAACTTATTATTAAGTAAAATCATACATTATCTGTTTCAAATGTAAGAAAATCTAAAATTTTATGATCACCTAAATCGAAACGAATCGTATGATGAATTTTACATCACATATTTTTCTGTGTAAATCTAGAGTAACCGGAAACATGCGTTTTAATTTAACCACATAATTCTTTTATGAATTTAACTCTATTTTAAACGAATTTCGTTTAAAATGAGTCGTGTTGAAGATATTGATGATATTGTGGAAGATAAATCAAGTATTTTTCGAATTCTAATTTCTACTGACAGTCATTTAGGTAAGTGCAACAATATTTTTTAAAAAGAATTATAAATTGATCGAAATTGATTATAATCCATTCAAATCATGATATTATATGTTCTTTATCACAGCTTCAATTTAAAAAAAAAAATTATTGGATGATTTTATAAAAGTGAAGCAATAAAAATTTTAAAAAACAATAAACCAACTAACTATAAGAGCTACTAATTAATAACAGTATTAGAGCTCTTTATATACAAATTTTGTTGACATATACTAAATTGGGAAAAGTGAATTCTTATTTAAATGAAAATAAACTTGTTTCAGATCGGCAGAAACACGTGATGTTCGAATATATATATATTATTCACTTTTTTTTATATTCTAAACTAATTTTTTATTTTTAAACAAATCTTTTTAATTCAAACCATATACTACTACTACAAAGTAAAAAACACTACTATTTATTCGAATTTTACACAAAGGAAAGTCAAAATTGCCTTTTTACGGTAAAATCCTTTGTTCGAGGAAAAAGAAAAGAAAAAACGTGGTCTTTTGATCAACCTACGTGGATGGATTCTTAGAATCCAACAAAGTCCCCACCGTTGATGCATTAGCATCAACATTAAGCGGTACTAAATTGCGGACGGCCTCCGTATGAATACCCTTTTCTGTAAACACTTTGACTACCCTGGTTTGGAAATCTTTACCAGGGATGATTTCTACGATACGTCCCATACGCCAGTATCTAGGAGGGTTCGTGCTTCGTTTTATCAGGACTATGTCGTTCACTGATGGCCCGGACGATGATTTGACCCATTTTGGACTTCGTATCAACGTCCGTAGATATTCGTTTCTCCATCGGCGCCAAAAGGTGTCCACAATTAATTTTAATTTTTTGTATCGTTTAAGTTGAATCAATGGAGTTGGTTCCGTATCTATGAGCTCAGGAAAATTGAATTCATTTAATCCGATTAAAAAGTGGTTGGGTGTAAGTGGCTCGCGTTCATGAAATGTGATCGGAGTCAAAGGTCTTGAATTCAGGATAAATTCAATCTGACACAAGGCTGTCTGAATATCTTCGATCGTTAGTGTCAAACCATTGAAAGATCGATTGATGTGTGTTTTCACACTCTTTACACCTGACTCCCAGATTCCGCCAAAATGCGGTGAAAATGGAGGAATAAACTTCCACGTAATGAAGTTAGATGAGGAAAAGTTTTCGAGTTTTTCTGAGTGAAGCCGCTCATTGATGTCTTTGTAAAATTGTTTCAGAATTCGATTACAGCCAACAAAATTGCGACCATTATCACTCCAAATTTCATCAACGCGGCCTCGGCGTGATACAAACCGCTGTAAAGCTAGAATAAGGCTTTCTGTTGTTAAATCCATCACCAATTCAAGATGGAGTGCTTTAGTTGTTAAGCAAATAATCACTGCTATGTAACCTTTCACAGTGACATTTCCTCTGCATTTATATGGACGCAATGGAATTGGTCCGGCAAAATCGATTCCTACTTTTGAAAATGGTTTTGCTTGTGTCGTTCTAGATTGTGGAAGTGGTCCTATTTTAGGCTCATAAGTTTTACCTTTGTATCGTGAACATCGATTGCAAGATCGGATATATTTTTGTATTGATCGCTTTAATCCAAATATCCAGTAAGTATGCTGAATATGGGTGGTCATCGAAGTTATTCCAAGATGAAAATTTGTTATATGGACGTAATCAATCAAAAGATTGGTAAAATGACAGGAAGGTAAAATTATAGGATGTAATGTTATCGAATTCAAATGACAATTATGCAATCTCCCTTCAACTCTAATTATATTGTTTGTATCTAGCATTGGTGATAAATGTTTCAATTTGCTATTTGATGGAATCGTCTTCTGGTTTTTTAAAGCTAAAAATTCTAATTGAAAGTGTTCGAATTGAAGTTTGCTTATAAGAAACGTGATTGCTGAACGGAATTCATCTGCGTTGATCGAACCTGACCGTTTTTCATTAGATGGAATGATGTTATTCATGAATCGTAAAATATAGGCTATTGTTCTGATTAGTCGTTTGTAGGATGAGAATCTTTTACTAAAATTATCCCATGAATACGTTTGTACGATAGTAATGAATGCTTTTTTTACGCGTTCTTCTTCCTGAGTTTTGAATTCCGTTGAATCTGGGAGAATAAGTTCCTTTTGAGACAAAAACATCGGACCATTCCACCAGAGTGTACTATTTTTTAATTGATCAGGTAATATACCACGTGATGCTAAATCAGCCGGGTTGTTTTCAGATTTAACATAGTGCCATTTTATTTTCGGACAGAGCTCATGTATTTGAGTAATTCTATTTCCCACAAAAGTCGTCCATCTTTTTGGCAGTGACTTGATCCAGGCTAATACAACCTTGGAATCACACCAGAGAAAATAAGTAGGATTATACGAACTAAAAACGGATCGAAATGCATGCACTAATTTCGCTAAAAGTTGAGCTCCACATAATTCAAGTTTTGGTATTGAGATTTGTTTGATAGGACTTAGTTTGGTTTTAGAACAAATAAGTCGAACAGTTACAGTTCCATTCGTGTCTATCATACGCGCATAAAGTGCAGCCGCATATGCTCTTTCGGAAGCATCCGAAAATCCGTGAATTTCCAATGTTTCACCTCCGAACCATCTTGGAATCTTAATTGAATTTAAACATGTCATTTTAAAATGAATGATTTTCCATTCATCTACGATGTCTTGAGGAAGTTTAACATCCCAGTCTAACTGACGGACCCATGTTTCTTGAATTAATAATTTTAATTTAAGAATGATCGGCGAAATCCAACCTAATGGATCAAATAAACGAGCGGTGTCAGCTAAAAGAGTTCGTTTAGTGTATTCCTTTATATCATTTAGATCAATCTCGAAGCCAAATTTATCATCCAGCGGAAACCAACGAATTCCAAGTGTCTTTACGTTAGTCGTTTCATTTTGAAGATTGAGAAAGACGGGATCCATGAGCTTGACTCTAGGAATATTGTCAAGACATTGAGGCGTATTCGAAACCCATTTTCCAAGCTCAAAACCACCTAAGCTTAAAAGTTTTTTCAGATCTTCAGTTACGGTTTTCAAAGATTCTATGTCATGACTTCCCCAGAAAAGGTCATCTACAAATCGTCCGTTTAATATGATTTGAGACGCGTCGGGATATGCGTGCCCTTCTAGATGAACTAATTCTTGCAGAGATCTTAGTGCAAGAAACGGAGAACACGATTGTCCATAAGTTACTGTTAAAAGTCGGTAAACTGAAATAGGTTGAGATGGAGAATCGCGCCATAGAATTAGCTGGTAATCAGTATCATCAGGATGAATGATAATCTGACGATACATTTTGATTATATCGGCGGACATTACATACGGATATAACCGAAACGATGTAATGATTGATGTTAAATCGGCTTGAAGAGCAGGTCCAGAATGTAAGATCTCGTTTAAAGCAACCCCAGTGCTCGATTTTGCTGAGGCGTCGAAAACGACCCGTAATTTCATTTTATTTCCTGAACGCTGCCAAATACCATGATGTGGTATAATATAATGCTTGGTTGGATTCAGGCATAAATCGGCAGGTAATATTCTTTTCATATGTCCAAGAGACTCGTATTCAGTCATAAATTCTAAATATGCTGAATGAAAATCACCGTTATAGGCAAATTTTCTTTCCAGAGTATGGAATCGTTTGAGAGCGTTTCTGTAAGTCAAACCTAACGGCGGTGCATTTTCTAGAAATGGAAGACGAACACAAAATCTACCGTTTGCCATTCGGGTAGTCGTCGATTTAAATATTTGTTCACATTTTTGCTCATCGATTGTTAACGGTTTCGGAACATGTTGTGGTTCTTCGATTTTCCAAAATTGTTCAAGTAATGAATCGAGATGATTGTCTGACTCTGAGACTAATGCAGTAGTTAATTTGGCCATTGACGAAATGTCAGTATCATCATCATTACTACAAACAATATGTCCGAATATCGTATCAGTTATATATAACTTGTCGATAGGATTATACCATCGATCATTTTTCAAAATTTCAAAAGTTTCGGAGCATTCAGAATCATATGAATGTCTGAAGGAATGTAAAAATCTGGATCCGCTAATTGAAAGTTCGATTGCAATTCAGGTAAACACGTGATATTGAGTTTTTCATTTGGTAGACTATCAATTAGGTCGTTGAGGACTTGAGCAGTTACGTTGATAGATGAGTCATTAATACAAGAGCCGATTGATAATGTTACTTTCCCACGAGAATATATCGGTTTTGTCTTAGAGAGGCACATAATCGGAGCTCTCGTCTGGTCTCGTTTAAGGCCTAGTAATTGAACCATGTGCTCTGTAATAAATGACGCTTGAGCACCAGTATCAAGCAAAACTCGTACTTTGAATTCTCGTTTTAACGTATCTTTAACCAAAACCATAGCTGTAGGTAGTAACGGTGCTGTCCCAGAATTTAAATTTGAATTTAACTTTATTGTAGAAATGGACAATGGTGATTCTTTGGAATTGGATTCATTTGATTTAGTAGTCTCAAGCTGAGATTCACGTGAAATAGATTTCTTTGAATCTGCCACTATTGATTTATCCGAATGCAAAGAACTATGATGACGATTGCCACATTTGGTACAGTTAAATTTAGACCTACATTGTTTGAGATTGTGACCTTTACCTAAACAATTCATACATCTCAATGATTCTCGAACGAATTTTTCTCGATTACTGACTGGAGTGGACATATATTTAGTACATTTGAAATGGTATGGTCACCATTGCAAAAGAAACAGTGCATCTGACTTATAGTATGTACTCGAGATATTTGAGAACGGTCAAATTTAGATTTAGGAGGAAAAATCTCAAAGGATGTACACCTCTCTTCTAAAAATTCACGAAATCTTTCTATTGAAGGCTCGTCCTCAGAGGAAGATGCATCCGCCCATGTCCGTTTAGTACCTGAATCTAATTTACTTAGCATTAAATAAATTAGCCATGGATCACGGGAGGATGCATATCTTCCATGAGAGTCTAATAAGTTTACCGTTTCATTAAATAAATTTACTACATTCTTCAAATTAAGGCAATTTTGACTTACCGATTCACAATTAAACATTTTTTCGATAACGGAACGGATAACTAAATACGGCTTGTCGTAATGATTGATTAATGTATTCCAGGCTGTTGTGTAGTTATTTTCAGTAATGGATATGGAACAGATTAATGATGCGGCTTCTCCAGATAGAACTGTCTTCAAATATTGGAATTTTTGAACACTAGACAATGATTCGTTGTGGTGAATAACGGACTCGTACAGATCTCGGAAATTCATCCAATCTTTTCTTTCGCCTGAGAATTTCGGTATCAGGATATTCGGTAATTTAACGCTCGAATGACTGGAAGGCAAATGATTTGTTAACTGGTTCAAAAGCTGAGTTTGATTGCTGAGAATGTCGGTTAAGCCACTGATGTTTGGATCAGATCGCGTATTGGAGGGACCCGGTATTTGATCAATGCATGAAACTAATCGTTGTTGTGCGTTGAAGAATTGTTCTTCCACTGTCGTAAATGCGGCTAAAAGATCGTCATCATCATTGACTGACAGCAATTCATCTACCAAATGTCGATAGACTTCGAATTCTTTTGTTAAATTCTCATTTAAAGAATTTAACTGACTAAGATCACTTAGTGTCGTTGATTCTGCACGTTTGCAGAGTGTTAGAACTTGTCTTTCGCATAATCGTAACGATTTCATAGCTTAAGGTCCCTGTTCGGGCGCCAAAAATATGTTTCAGATCGGCAGAAACACGTGATGTTCGAATATATATATTATTCACTTTTTTATATTCTAAACTAATTTTTATTTTTAAACAAATCTTTTTAATTCAAACCATATACTACTACTACAAAGTAAAAAACACTACTATTTATTCGAATTTTACACAAAGGAAAGTCAAAATTGCCTTTTTACGGTAAAATCCTTTGTTCGAGGAAAAAGAAAAGAAAAACGTGGTCTTTTGATCAACCTACGTGGATGGATTCTTAGAATCCAACAAAACTCTATTTTGTGCTTAAAAATATTTTTTAACAAAAAAAAAACATTTTTTCAAAAAAATAGGATACGGAAAAGATGATCCAGTATTATATAATGATTCCTTTGAAACATTCGAAGAAGTTTTAAAGCTAGCTGTCAGTGAAAATGTCGACTTTATTCTATTATCTGGCGATTTATTTCATTTTAGTAAACCAACACCTGATTGCTTAAATCGTTGCTTGAAATTATTACGTAAATATTGCTTAGGCCGAAAAGAAGCTGATTTCCAATTTGTGTCTGATGAAAACGACAATTTTGCACATTGTAATTTTAAACATACGAATATTTCAGATCCGAATTTACAGGTATCACTTCCAATTTTTTCGATTCATGGCAATCACGACGATCCTACGGGTCTCAAACCGATATCTGTTTTAGACATACTGTCTACTTGCGGCTTTGTTAATTATTTTGGAAAATGGACTGACTTAAACAACATTCAGTTGATACCTTTACTATTTACCAAAAATCAAACCAGATTGGCTGTTTACGGTACTTTTTTTAAATTTCAATTAACAATTTTGTTCATATTCAAAATGAATGGGTTCGATTTTACACTCTGATGTATTGCAATTTCTTTTTAATTGATTTCAATGAGAATTTTTTTAAATAAAGTCTTAAGTAAAAACAACAATATATTAATTAATCTGCAAAATATTTTATTATGTTAGCGTTAGTAAATATTACTTTTCAGATATAATAATTAATGAATAGATGTTAAAAGAAAAGACTTTGAAATTTATAATTACTATTTTTCCATTAGGATTATCGCATTTACGAGATGATCGTTTAAAACGGTTAGTAAATCTTGGTTCAATAAAAATATATAAACCGCATCAAGAATGGTTCAACATAATGCTGCTTCATCAAAATCGAGTAGCTCGGGGCCAAACGATGTATGTACGTGATATTGATGTGCCATTCTTTATGAATTTTGTTATTTGGGGACATGAACATGATTCTATTCCGGAACCAGATATAATTCGAGACGATTGTCATATTTTACAACCAGGTGGGTTTTTTAAGAATTAAAACACAATTAACTAAAGTATCAGAAGGTCACAGTTATTTTTTCAGTAAATAATTTCGCTAAAATTAGTTAAAATTTGCAAAATTTTTATATATTTTTTCTAAAAAAATTTTTTTATAGGCAGTACAGTGGCCACATCGTTATCTAAAGGAGAATCATTACCAAAACATGCATTCTTATTAAAAGTACACGGTAAACAATTTTCTTTACATCGGCATAAGTTGAAAACTGTACGACCGTTTTTGTTCAGTGAACTTTCACTAATATCATACCCATCGAATCAAAATTCAGTAGATATTATAATTAAAAAATTAGAAGATATGATAAATTCAATCTCGTATGAAAACGAAAATCAACTCAATGAGAACAAAAAATTGCCCTTAATTCGACTTAAAATTATAATTGATGAGCACAAAAGTGAATTTAATTCGATCAAAGTGCAACAGGAATTTTCATCGAGAATTCAAAATTTTATGACTTGTTTATCATTTCGGCGAGAGAATCGCGTTGAATTTAATTCAAATACGTTGATTTTCGATGATTTATCCGATACAAGAAAAAGGAAGTATAAAACTGTTTACGATTTTATAGAGAAATTCTATCGACTTCCTGGTCAAAAACGAAAAATGCAATTCCTCTCTATTAAACCATTAAATTTAGCCACACAACAGTATACAGAACGTGAGGAATATGAGGCCTTTGAATCTGTAATAATTATTGAGAAGGAAGATGCACATGAAAAACTCAAGGCTCAATGTGGTCTAAATGAAGATAAATATGGAGATGAAGAGTTTGAATTGTCAATTATCAATTGTATTAAACAATTTAGTGAGAATCGTGTAATTGATGAGGAAAACTATGGGCGAAGAATCGAACAAAAAGGTTTGTGTGTTAATTTTTTTTTTTTTAATATTTTATTAAACAAAAATATAATTTTTTTTTTAATAGTAAGGGAACTCCGCAAGGAAACCGATGAAGGTAATAAGGACGATGAGGTTTTATCGGACATTGAAATATTAGACTTGGAGGACGAAATCGAGTGTGATTTGAAAAAAACAAAAACAAAGCAAAAAAAACGAATGATTCGAAAAATTTAAAACAATCGTCGTCGAAAAATTCCGTACGATCGTCTTCATTATCATCGTCATCATCGTCACCTTCGGTATTGAGGAAACGTTCTGTAAACGATATGGATGACTTAAGTGAATCGTATATCGAAAATATAGAATTATCGCGTCAAGATTCCGCAGAATATAGTTTCGATTATTTCCGACACAGCAAGAAGCCACCTTTAAAAAAATCACAAAATTCTCGTGCATAATTTATTTCAATATATTTTTTAATAATAACTTTTTGTTGTCATCAAAAAATTTAAGTAAAAATAACAATTTTAGAAGATTATCAAATTAATTGTTTAGATAATGACAATATAATAAATACACACATTAAAAAATCAAATGGTCATCTATGTATATTTAATACGAAACGAAATGAAAATAATAACTCAACATAAAAATAAATTAACAAGTCTATTTTTTTAAAGAAGCACCTCTTTGTGTCATACCTTCAAATCTTCGAAAAGTATAGTTGATAAACACCCAGTCTTTTAATACTGTATCACCATCTCATCTTCTAATGGGTTTTCCCTCTGTCGAGGTACCCTTATTTTCGAATTTATCTTCTTAGGAATCATAGGTGAAGGTCGAAGATACCGCAATTTAAAAATATCGTCGACTCTTTTGCAAAACGGTGGAAAATGGAATATTTAAATAGCCTTCGGGCCAAACGTAAATGGGTAAAATCGGGGGAGACTCCTTCTATCGGTGAGTTGGTACTCATGAAGCGCCCTAATCTGCCCCCGACATACTGGAGGATGGGAAGGGTGGTAAGATTGTAACCCGGTACAGACCGAATAAGTAGGGTTGTTGATGTGAGGTCCGCCGACGGCTTGCATCGCGAATCGGCTCGAAATTTGGTTCCACTACTATTGAAGTCGAATACTTCAACATAGGGGAATATGTAACGGACAAACGGAAAAAAAAGGAGGATGCGTGAAAATGTAACAATTATTGTTGTGAAAAAACACAGACAAGATGGGTGTGGTATTTTTTGAGAATCATTATATGTTTTTTTTGTTTTTCTTTGTTTGAAAAATAAGTGAATAAAAGTTGAATTTTTTGTTGATTTATCGATCCAGATATATTACAAATAAATGTGATAGTACCGTTTTAAAAGTGTATTTAGCACATACAGGGAGATTAGTTAATTAATTTTATAACATAATTTATTTTTTTCAAAAATCAAAAAAACTGAGAGATTTTCATTTTGGAATTATTTTGAAAAAATATAACTTATAAATAGTAATCCAAATGAGTTAAATCACATTTTGAATTCTAGCTCTTTTCATTAAAAAAAAAATTTATTTCAGAATTTAAAAACTATAATTGTATTATAGATGGTATAAAATCGAATGGAAAAAAAGAGATCTTAGCTAAACGACGAATCTACCGGATTGAGCAAAAATTAAAAAAGCAAATGAAACCGTGTAAAGTAAAATTAGTTCGAGAAAACTTAGAACAATTAAGAATAAACTATTTGAAGAATCATAGCACGTTTCAAGAGGTAATTGAATCGAATCAGTCAGTAATCTCAAAACCAAAATCCATATTGGTAATTATTCCAAATCGTAACTGATCAAAAAAAAACCAAAAAAGTTCTTTTTGCACCTAAATTATCGATATATTAGAAGTAAATGTGATAGTACCGTTTTAAAAGTGTATTTAGCACATACAGGGAGATTAGTTAATTAATTTTATAACATAATTTATTTTTTTCAAAAATCAAAAAAAACTGAGAGATTTTCATTTTGGAATTATTTTGAAAAAATATAACTTATAAAATAGTAATCCAAATGAGTTAAATCACATTTTGAATTCTAGCTCTTTTTCATTAAAAAAATTTTTTTTCAGAATTTAAAAACTATAATTGTAATTATAGATGTTATAAAATCGAATGAAAAAAAAGAGATCTTAGCTAAACGACGAATCTACCGGATCGAGCAAAAATTAAAAAAGCAAATGAAACCATGTAAAGTAAAATTAGTTCGAGAAAACTTAGAACAATTAAGAATAAACTATTTGAAGAATCATAGCACGTTTCAAGAGGTAATTGTATCGAATCAGTCAGTAATCTCAAAACCAAAATCCATATTGGTAAGTATTCCAAATCGTAACTGATGTAATATCCTATATAAGGCAACTCTCAATACATAACTAAAACAGTAGATGGTGATATAGTTGTAAGAACACATTACTTCTATACATGCTCTCACAACTGTCTCAGTGGGATCACCTACTCTTTTTCCTCATTCTAAGACATATAAAATAGGATGTTTTAGAATGATCGGACGGAGTCTTACTGTAAAAAAAGAAAGAAGTTCTTATTTATAAAAAAAAGAGTTTTCATCATTAAAATAGTTAGGAGTCTTAATTGTAAAAAATAAGTATTTTATTTAAGAGTTAGGAGTTAAGAATTTTAATTATAAAATAGATTTCTAAATATAAGAGACAGATCTATTTAAAGTTTAATAAAAGACTAAAACTAAAGAAAATATAAGTATAAGAAAGGATAGAATATTAAGAATTTAAAGTGGTTCATCAAGGCACAAAGTATTGAAAAGCTGTAAGTGAGTCGGGATATTTATTATATTTATTGGTATTTATTATTCTTT
>NW_025113110.1:209902-226911 GCF_010416935.1 Polistes fuscatus | reverse complement strand
AGATTTGAAATATTTACTCTATAATTATTCATTGTTTACAATCTTATAATTGTTTTAAATAGCTACAATTATCATTACAAATTGCTGTAACTTATACAAATAATTATTTAGTTATCTTATTATAGATTGTTTATAAAATATGGAGAATGAACCTAAGTTAGAGTTGCAAAATTGATTGCTTTGAGAAAATTAGGAAATATTACGAAAATTTAACTAAAAAACATGTTACGAATAAGGATGTAGAAAAATTGATTGAGGACAGTAAGATACCTAAAGATGTTTTACGATGATAGTATTGCAGAATTAATTAGAGAAAAGAAACTTTTAAGATTTGATACCGAATTAAAAGATACTATTGTTCTTAACATTCCTCTATCTTATTAATAAAGTAACAAATGAAGCATTTGAAACTAACAATGAAAAACACGAAAATATTGAGTCTAGTACTAATAAAAAATTAAGTAAGGAAAATCAAACTACAGGATCAGTAGAAAAACCATTATCAACAAAACATGATAACCCTGTTATGAAAGAGTTATTCCTGAATATGAAAAGAAAGCTAATGAAATGCAAAGTATGTTTCAAAATTTGTCATTAGGACAAAGAATTGAACAAGATAAAAATTTGAATTCTCAATTTCTAAGAAGATTACCCCAACAACAATTACAACCTTTTAATCAAAATGTAGCTAAATTAGAAGCTAGACATGCTATATTAATGGTTCCTGAATTTGGTGGTACCGATAGTAAAAGAGTTTTTGAATTTGTAGAAAAAGTTGACAATATTTTCAGAGTAGTAGACCCTAATCAAATTGATCTTCTTAATATTTTAATTTTAAATAAATTGACTAATGATGCTGAACAATAATACGAAATCAAAGACCAGAAAATTGGCAAGAACTTCGAAGAATTTTATTAGATCATTTTGCTACTAGGAAAAGTGTTAATAAAAGAATAGGAGATTTAATAGTATGTACTCAAGGTTCAAAATCTGTTTCAAAATTTGCAGGTGAATTACAAGGAATTTGTACAGGAATTAGACATGCTGCAAGAGAAGAAAATATGGATATTGAATTTATTCAAAATCTGTTATTAAAATCTTTTCTCGATGGGCTAAATCGTGAGATTAGTTTAATAGTTAGAGCCCAAAGACCAAATGATTTTCAAAATGCATTAAGGTTAGCTATTGAAACAGAAGCAGAAATAACTCCACGAATCATTAGAAAATATTGTAGTTATTGTAGAAAGGAAAATCATAATACGAAAGATTGTCGTTTTATGCATAAATCAAATAGGACATTACTTACTTATGAATCCAATAATAGAAACCAGATAAATCAAGGAAAAAATCAAAGTAGCTTTAATCAGAATTCAAACAGATATACAAATACAAGAAATTATAATAATTATAATGATTGGAGAAATCAGAAGCCTTATAATGAGACAAACTATTATAACAAAGATAATTTAAATCGTTACAATGGAAATTTTAATAAGTCACGTAACCTTAATTATACACGAGATAATAACAAGCAATTTCGAAACACAAACAGCTCAAGATTTTTAATTACGATGATAAGAAAGTCGAGAAAAACAAATTTAAACACTCCTATACAAAAGGTAATTATAATAAGAATTTCGAAATTAATAATACAAAGAAAGATAATGATGAAACTCAAGTAGTTGATAACCAGAACAGAATTAATTTAAACCGTATAATGACTCAAACTCATGCCGTGGTTATGGGTCAACATCTATAAACGGCAAATATAATGAATATGTATATCGTCATTTCTTACAATTAAATATAGGAAATTTAAATAGTGAATCAAATTTATTTCTAATAGATACAGGTAGTGATTTATCCTTAATCAAACAAAGTGCTATAAACTATAATCAAGCAACAATAGATAAAAGTAATACTAGAACCCTATTAGGAATAAGTAACAATCCAGTTAATACTTTAGGAGAAATAATTTTAGAAATTCATATTTCTTCAGAAATACTACTACATAAATTTCATATAGTGACGGATACATTCCCAGTAAATGCTGATGGAGTAATAGGAAATGATTTTTTAACTATTAATAATGCTATAATTAATTATAATTCAAATAAAATAGTTATAAATAATAAAGTAATTGACATGGTACGAACTAAGACTTTAAATGGTAATAAGAATTATTTAATTATACCTCCAAGAACTGAAATGGTAATACCCGTAAAAGTAATTAGTAAATTAAAGGAAGGTATTATCGAAGGTAAATCCATTATAGAAGGATTATATTGTCCATATGCCTTAGTAAAAGCAGATTCAAATAATATGGCATATATTACAGTATTAAATACAACAGAAAAAGATATTCTAATTCAAGATACAAAAGCTGAATTAAAACCTTTTAAAATATCTCAATGTTCTAAAATATAATATTACTGAAGATAAAATAGGGAATGATACAAATGAAAGAATGAAAAATATTTTAAAATCTCTAAGATTAGAACATCTAAATATAGAAGAAAAAAATTCTCTTTATAAAATTTTTAACAAATATCAAGACTTATTTCATTTAGAAGGAGAGACTTTAACGTCTACTAATATTGTTAAACATGAAATCCCTACAAAAACAAATGTACCTATTTCTTCAAAAATATAGATACCCACATAATTTAAAAGATGTTGTTAATAACGAAATTCGTAACTTATTAGAACAAAATATAATAAAACCGTCAATTTCGGCATGGAATTCACCCGTGTGGATAGTTCCAAAGAAAATGGATGCTACAGGAGAAAAAAGGTATCGTTTAGTGATAGATTACCGTAAATTAAATGAACAAACTATAGGCGATGCTTATCCTATTCCAAATATATCTGATATTATGGACCAGTTAGGGCGTTCAAAGTATTTTACTACTTTAGATTTAGCCTCTGGGTACCATCAGATTGAAATGCATCCTAAAGATTCAGAAAAGACCGCATTTTCAGTTCCTTTTGGTCATTACGAATTTAATCGTATGCCGTTTGGTTTAAAAAACGCACCTTCAACATTCCAAAGGTTAATGAATACAGTTTTATCTGGCCTACAAGGAACAAGATGTTTAGTTTACCTTGATGATATCGTAATTTTTGCTGAAAATCTTGAAAATCATAATAAAAAGTTAATAGAAGTATTTAAGAAACTTAAGGAATATAATTTGAAAATAAAACCTTCAAAATGTGAATTCTTGCAAAAAGAAGTCATTTATTTAGGACATAAAATTTCTGAAAAGGGCGCACAACCAGATGAGTCAAAGTTAGATGCTGTTAGATCTTTTCCAAGACCTAGAACTGCTAAGGATATTAAATCTTTTCTTGGTTTGGCAGGTTATTATAGGAAGTTTATAGAGAACTTTAGCAAAAAGGCATTACCCCTAACCACTCTCTTAAAGAAGGACGCTTCTTTTGAATGGAGTGAAAAACAGGAATTAGCTTTTAATTTGTTAAAGAAATGTCTCACCGAGCAACCTATTTTACAATTCCCAGATTTCGAAAAACCTTTTAATGTCACAACAGACGCTTCTAATTTTGCAATTGGTGCTGTTTTATCCCAAGGAAATTATCCTAATGATTTACCAGTTGCATATGCTAGTAGATGCTTAAACTCTGCTGAATGCAATTATTCAGTTATAGAGAAGGAACTTTTAGCTATTGTTTGGGCAGTACGTCACTTTAGACCGTACTTATATGGTAGATGTTTTAAAATCGTCACAGACCATCAACCCTTAACTTGGCTTTTTAATATAAAAGATCCTAAATCGAGACTAGTACGCTGGAGACTTGAACTCGAAGAATATGAGTATACTATTGTGTATAAACCCGGTCGCGTTAACTCTAATGCTGACGCGTTAAGCCGTAATCCAACAACCATTAGTGTACCTCAGATTGAGAACAAGTCAAAAGAAAGTTCACAAAATCAAAATGATATTAGTATTAAAAATTTGGTTAATAGAATTGTTAGTAATAAAAATGATTCTAAAATTAGTTTTATAAGAAAAATAATATTAATAATATTAATAAAAACGAAAATAATAAAAATGAAACTAATAATAATAAGAAAAATAATATTGATAATATTGATAATAATGGAATTCCAAAAGTATCCTCAAAAGAGATGAAAACTAAAATTAAAATTAAGAAAAATAATAAAAAACAAAAAGAATTAAAATTTAAATGTTATGAAGATTTTAAAGAATCGAATTCGAATGTATTAAAAATTTATCAAAATACTAATATTGAAGAAATTAATATTCCTATTGAAAATTTTAAGAATAATCTTGTAGTAAGATTTACATTGAATTTAAAAACTTCTAATGAATATGTTAAGAAAATTTTTAAGGATAATTTTCACGAATTAATATTTAAACTGGATAAGTTGCGATGTGATCGATTAAATTTAGGTAAAATTTATGCATGTAAACTAGAAACCAAAAATATTTTATATATTATTTTAACAAATAATTTAAATGAAAAATTAAACGAAAAACTGTTGTATATTGGATTAGAAAATCTCAAATTACATTGTTTGGAGAATAATTTAAATGAAATTTCTTTAATTAGAGAAGAATATGCTGAAATATCAGATGAAATATTAAAAAATATGTTAAATATATTTTTGAAGGAACAAATATTAAAATTATATTAATAAAATCTCAAAATTTTGCACAAGTTAACATAAGTTAAGTTTTAGAAAGTTCAGATCTTTTAATAAAAGGAATATAATTGAAAATAACGATTATAGAGAATTTAATGGAATGATTTTCAAAGCGAAAGGATCAAAAATTTGCTTTCTACCTTTAAATCTAGAAGAACCAAACGAATTATTAATGAATTATGATATAAATATAACCATTTAGAAGAATTAAAAAATGAAATTGAAAATAACAAAATTAAATTAGGAGATATAATAATTAAAACCTTAAAGATGAAAAGATCTACTATGTATTTTATAAGGAAAATGAATGGAATAATAACGAATATGACCAAATATACGATATTTTGAAGATTTAAAACTAAAATTAACAATTGAAAATGAAAATACAATTAATATACCAACACTATCTGAAAATTTTCAAAATTTGTCGTGGGATAAAATAAGATTAATGATTAAGTTTATTTTTAAAGATTCCAATATTTTTGTAAATGTATATAAAAATTTAACTATTAATCCCAAACCCGATGAAATTCCTAACATAATGAAGGAATACCATTCTAGTATAACATCAGGTCATTCAGGGATAAGTAAAACTATTTCTCGTATAAAGGAAAAATATTATTGGCCCTCTATGAAAAGAGATATTGAAAAATTTATTAACAATTGCGATAGTTGCCAACGCAATAAGTTAGTACGAAAGAAAAATTTACAACCCATGGAAATAACTACGACCTCTAAAAAGAGTTTTAATAAAATCTTTCTTGATATTGTAGGACCTTTACATGATACAGAATGTCATAATAAATTCATATTAACCCTACAGGACGATCTTAGTAAATTTTCACAGGCTTATGCAATACCTAATCATACAGCCGAAACAATTTCAGAAATATTTGTAAGACAATTTATTTGTAAGTTTGGTAGTCCAAATATTATTGTTACTGATCAAGGAACAGAATTTATGTCAGAAGTTTTTAATAATATTGCAAAATTATTTAAAATCCGAAAGTACCATACTACAGCCTATCATCCTCAATCAAATGGTGCACTTGAAAGAAGTCACCAAGGATTACTTGATTACATAAAACATTACACCGAACAATATAAAACTACATGGGATACATGGATAGATTTTGCTATGTTCTCATACAATACAACTCCACATACAATTACACAATTTACACCTTATGAATTAGTGTTTGGTCAAAAACCAAATTTGCCTTCATTAATTACAAACATTGAAGAACTTATTTATACATACGAAGATTATTTAACAGAGCTCAAGTGGAAATTAACCCATACTTTTAATATAGCTCGCGAAAGATGTATTAATTCTAAGGAGCGAAATAAAAGTTATTATGATAAAAAGGTTAAAGAACAAAGTTATCAAATAGGTGATATGGTGTTACTTGAAAAAGAAACATTTATACCTAATAAATCTAAAAAATTACAGCCTAGATATGAAGGACCTTACAAAATTCTAGAAATAGAACCTCCAAATTGTACAATACAATATAAACATAATAAAAAATTAAAATTACACCTCAATAGACTCAAAATTTATAATAAAAATAATGCCTAAAACTATAACAAAATATAAAACAAGAAAATATTTAAAAAAAAAAAAATATTATCTCCGAAAGTCAAATACAATCCTTTTAAATTTCTTAATTGCACATTAAAGATTCCATTCAGGTAATTAGAGGGAACCTAAGAGAATTAGAAGTATTTTAAATTTTTTAAAGGAAAAATGAGTAATTAAAACAATTAGATATTTCTAGACTAAAATAATTAGCCTATAATTAAAGAAAAAGTCTCGTAACAACTAACATTATGATAATTAAACTCAAATTATTCCAATACATATGTAAGATAAAAATAAGATAAGGTTAATTTGTAAAAAAAAAAAAAAATGAAATTGGTTCGAAAAGAGTATGTTAAAGAACTAAAATTGTCTTGTTACATTATAGTTCTTAATATTACATACTTGGCCCGAACTCATCTTTTATTTAAAAAATATATATATATAAAATAAATAAATAAAATAAGATAATAAAATTTTTAGTGTTTGATATATATTATGAAGGTGTTTGTAGTAAGAAAGTATTTAATTATATTTATTGTATTATCCAAATTATTATTAATAATTGTAGAATTTTAGTGTATATTATTAAATGGTTTATATGATATAATTTAATGTTTTATTAATGTTAGGTAATAAAATTTTAACATTGGAAATAATTTCGAGTAAATTATGATTGAAATTTATATATGATTTTGAAATGAGTTGGTTATTCTATTTTCTTAAAATGAATTAGACTAGATGATAAGTTTTCTAGGTTTATTATTTCACTATCAATTTCTCTACAAATGCAAATAACACCACAACATAGTGGTCTTTATTATGATTATCTGGGTCAAGCAAAACTCATCCGTAATCATTTTGATATAATAACATACATTGATCTAAATCAAATTAAAGAAAAGATTGATCAATTTCATCAAATAAATGTTAAAATGATAAGAGTATGTAATAATACTGGATGTGAACCTGAACTATCTTTATTAGTTGATTTAATGGAAAAAATTACATATGATTATAATAGTCTAGCTGATATTCTAGGTAATAGAGTTAAACGAAGTTGGTTCAATGTAGTTCAAAAAAGTGTTAAAATAATACATGGATTGATAAATGG
Organism: Polistes fuscatus; assembly: GCF_010416935.1. Taxonomy (NCBI): domain Eukaryota; kingdom Metazoa; phylum Arthropoda; class Insecta; order Hymenoptera; family Vespidae; genus Polistes; species Polistes fuscatus. Next base: position 219,528 of record NW_025113110.1, on the reverse strand, counting down.
TGTTGAAATTCAAACTTTAGGGAAACTTATTGTTGAAAGGATTGATAATAAATCCACATTAAATAAATTACAAGGAAAAATCAGTATTTTGAATAGTGAATTAGTCAAACAATATAAAAAAGCAGAAGAATTAGAAGAGAGTATTGATTTTCTTTCTCATGAATTTAATATAATGTTAATACGTCATGGATTGATAACTGAAAAAATAGAACAGCTTAGAATTGATCAACATTTACAAATTTTAAATACCTATGGTTCGATTATTGATTCTCATATTCAGACTATAATTAATGCTATTCTATTTGCAAAAAGAAACACATTGCATCCGAAAATTTTAAGTCCTAAAACAGTTTTGACCGAATTATTAAATGCTACTAATTATCTTCCGAATAAACTTCATTTTCCGTATGCTCTTCTTGAACAAAATACAGAAGCTATTATAAATTTATCAGAATAAAAGTATTTAAGATTGAAAAGTTACTTGTTTTTATAATAAGTAACCCCCTCACTTCTGATGAAACATTTGATATTTACAAACTGATTTCTTTTCCAACTAAAATTTTTGATAAAACCTAAAGAAGAATATTTATTTATGAATGAACACCGAACATCATTTACATTTATTTCAGATATGAATGAATGCAAATTAATTAACTCCGAACAATTTATTTGCCAAATAGATAAACCATTACTAAATAGATTAAAAAGTAGAATCTGTGAAATTGAATTATTAGCAGAACCAAATGTTACTCCCAAAGATTGTGATTTAAGAATTGCAACATTAAAAACAGAACTATGGGAAAAACTACATTTCTTTAATACATGGATTTATGTAGTACCATATCCAGTTAATCTAAAACTTATTTGTACAAATGGTAGTTATGAAATTATGATTCAAAACTCAGGTGTTCTCAGTTTAGAAAATAACTGTTATGCTCTTACATCGTCAGTACAATATATCCAAATCAAGTTAAATACAATGAACGATTCAAATCAATACTACCTAAAACCGATCTTTTTTCAATTGTATCTCCTTATCAAAATAAGATAAAGAAACATCTGATTGAAGAACAAATGAGTTCTACACAAATTCGAAATTTTGGAGATTTAACTAATGTCGGAATAAACCTACAATTAATTCTTAACAAAGAAGAACATTTAGATACAAAAATAATTAATTTAATCATAATAGTCGTCTTCTTGATAACAATTTTATGTTTCTTATTTTATGTTATCAAAAGATTTTCAATAATACAAAAGGTTCTATATCAAAATAATATAATCATAAGAAATGAAAATCTTAACGATACAAATTCGCAAGAACTACAACCGTTTGAATTGTCTAATTTTTCTTATTTCATCTAAATTCTTCATTCAATACGTTAACAATGCTGATGATTCCCAGTAAAATCAACAACCAATGTCAATGTTAGTGCCAAATGAATCAAACTCATAACCATGAAGTAGTTATTTTAAAAGAAAAGCAAAATTTCTGTTCTTAAAATTAGTTGTAAAAATATCCTGAGTGCTACAGTAGTTGCACTTTTTTAAGAGGGGAGGTGTAATATCCTATATAAGGCAACTCTCAATACATAACTAAAACAGTAGATGGTGATATAGTTGTAAGAACACATTACTTCTATACATGCTCTCAAACTGTCTCAGTGGGATCACCTACTCTTTTTCCTCATTCTAAAACATATAAAATAGGATGTTTTAGAATGATCGGACGGAGTTCTTAACTGTAAAAAAAGAAAGAAGTTCTTATTTATAAAATAAAGAGTTTTCATCATTAAATAGTTAGGAGTTCTTAAGAGAGTTCTTAATAGAGTTCTTAAGTAAAAATAAAGTATTTTATTTAAGAGTTAGGAGTTAAGAATTTTAATTATAAAATAGATTTCTAAATATAAGAGACAGATATATTTAAGATTATAAATAAAAGACTAAAACTAAAGAAAATATAAAGTATAAGAAAGGATAGAATATTAAGAATTTAAAGTGGTTCAATCAAGGCACAAGTATTTAACCAAGCTGTAAGTTCGGGATATTTATTATATTTATTGGAATTTATTATTCTTATTTTATTTTAATTAATAAATTTTAATCCTAATAATAATTCTGACTTTGTTTTGTATTGACAGGATATTTAATTTGTTTTTTTAAATAAATTGTCAATATTACATCACACTGATCAAAAAAAACCAAAAAAGTTTTTGCACCAATTCTCGATAATTACAAATAAATGTGATAGTACCGTTTTAAGAGTGTATTTAGCACATACAGGGAGATTAGTTAATTATTTTTATAACATAATTTATTTTTTTAAAAAAATCAAAAAAACTGAGAGATTTTCATTTTAGAATTATTGTGAAAAAATATAACTTATAAAATAGTAATCCAAATGAGTTAAATCACATTTTGAATTCTAGCTCTTTTTCATTAAAAAAAAAACTTTTTTTCAGAATTTAAAAAACTATAATTGTAATTATAGATGGTATAAAATCGAATGGAAAAAAAGAGATCTTAGCTAAACGACGAATCTACCGGATCGAGCAAAAATTAAAAAAGCAAATAAAACCGTGTAAAGTAAAATTAGTTCAAGAAAACTTAGAACAATTAAGAATAAACTATTTGAAGAATCATAGCACGTTTCAAGAGGTAATTGTATCGAATCAGTCAGTAATCTCAAAACAAAATCCATATTGGTAATTATTCCAAATCGTAACTGATCAAAAAAAAAACCAAAAAAGTTCTTTTTGCACCTAATTATCGATATATTACAAATAAATGTGATAGTACCATTTTAAGAGTGTATTTAGCACATACAGGGAGATTAGTTAATTATTTTTTATAACATAATTTTTTTTAAAAAAATCAAAAAAACTGAGAGTTTTCATTTTAGAATTATTGTGAAAAAATATAACTTATAAAATAGTAATCCAAATGAGTTAAATCACATTTTGAATTCTAGCTCTTTTTCATTAAAAAAAAATTTTTTTCAGAATTTAAAAACTATAATTGTAATTATAGATGGTATAAAATCGAATGGAAAAAAAGAGATCTTAGCTAAACGACGAATCTACCGGATCGAGCAAAAATTAAAAAGCAAATGAAACCATGTAAAGTAAAATTAGTTCGAGAAAACTTAGAACAATTAAGAATAAACTATTTGAAGAATCATAGCACGTTTCAAGAGGTAATTGAATCGAATCATCAGTAATCTCAAAACCAAAATCCATATTGGTAATTATTCCAAATCGTAACTGATCAAAAAAAAACCAAAAAAGTTCTTTTTGCACCTAAATTATCGATATATACAAATAAATGTGATAGTACCGTTTTAAGAGTATTAGCACATACAGGAGATTAGTTAATTATTTTTATAACATAATTTATTTTTTTAAAAAATCAAAAAAACTGAGAGATTTTCATTTTAGAATTATTGTGAAAAAATATAACTTATAAAATAGTAATCCAAATGAGTTAAATCACATTTTGAATTCTAGCTCTTTTTCATTAAAAAAAAACTTTTTTTTCAGAATTTAAAAACTATAATTGTAATTATAGATGGTATAAAATCGAATGGAAAAAAAAGATATCTTAGCTAAACGACGAATCTACCGGATCAAGCAAAAATTAAAAAAGCAAATGAAACCGTGTAAAGTAAAATTAGTTCGAGAAAACTTAGAACAATTAAGAATAAACTATTTGAAGAATCATAGCACGTTTCAAGAGGTAATTGAATCGAATCAGTCAGTAATCTCAAAACCAAAATCCATTGGTAATTATTCCAAATCGTAACTGATCAAAAAAAAACCAAAAAGTTCTTTTTGCACCAAATTATCGATATATTACAAATAAATGTGATAGTACCGTTTTAAGAGTGTATTTAGCACATACAGGGAGATTAGTTAATTATTTTTATAACATAATTTATTTTTTAAAAAAATCAAAAAAACTGAGAGATTTTCATTTTAGAATTATTGTGAAAAAATATAACTTATAAAATAGTAATCCAAAATGAGTTAAATCACATTTTGAATTCTAGCTCTTTTTATAAAAAAAAAATTTTTTTTCAGAATTTAAAACTATAATTGTAATTATAGATGGTATAAAATCGAATGGAAAAAAAGAGATCTTAGCTAAACGACGAATCTACCGGATCGAGCAAAAATTAAAAAAGCAAATGAAACCATGTAAAGTAAAATTAGTTCGAGAAAACTTAGAACAATTAAGAATAAACTATTTGAAGAATCATAGCACGTTTCAAGAGGTAATTGAATCGAATCAGTCAGTAATCTCAAAAAAAAAATCCATATTGGTAATTATTCCAATCGTAACTGATCAAAAAAAAACCAAAAAAGTTCTTTTTGCACCTAAATTATCGATATATTACAAATAAATGTGATAGTACCGTTTTAAGAGTGTATTTAGCACTACAGGGAGATTAGTTAATTATTTTTATAACATAATTTATTTTTTTAAAAAATCAAAAAAACTGAGATTTTCATTTTAGAATATTGTGAAAAAATATAACTTATAAAATAGTAATCCAAATGAGTTAAATCACATTTTGAATTCTAGCTCTTTTCATTAAAAAAAAATTTTTTTTCAGAATTTAAAAACTATAATTGTAATTATAGATGGTATAAAATCGAATGGAAAAAAAGAGATCTTAGCTAAACGACGAATCTACCGGATCGAGCAAAAATTAAAAAAGCAAATGAAACCATGTAAAGTAAAATTAGTTCGAGAAAACTTAGAACAATTAAGAAAAACTATTTGAAGAATCATAGCACGTTTCAAGAGGTAATTGAATCGAATCAGTCAGTAATCTCAAAACCAAAATCCATATTGGTAATTATTCCAAATCGTAACTGATCAAAAAAAAACCAAAAAAGTTCTTTTGCACCTAAATTATCGATATATTACAAATAAATGTGATAGTACCGTTTTAAGAGTGTATTTAGCACATACAGGGAGATTAGTTAATTATTTTTATAACATAATTTATTTTTTTAAAAAATCAAAAAAACTGAGAGATTTTCATTTTAGAATATTGTGAAAAAATATAACATAAAATAGTAATCCAAATGAGTTAAATCACATTTTGAATTCTAGCTCTTTTTCATTAAAAAAAAATTTTTTTTCAGAATTTAAAAACTATAATTGTAATTATAGATGGTATAAAATCGAATGGAAAAAAAGAGATCTTAGCTAAACGACGAATCTACCGGATCGAGCAAAAATTAAAAAAGCAAATGAAACCATGTAAAGTAAAATTAGTTCGAGAAAACTTAGAACAATTAGAATAAACTATTTGAAGAATCATAGCACGTTTCAAGAGGTAATTGAATCGAATCAGTCAGTAATCTCAAAACCAAAATCCATATTGGTAATTATTCCAAATCGTAACTGATCAAAAAAAACCAAAAAAGTTCTTTTTGCACCTAAATTATCGATATATTACAAATAAATGTGATAGTACCGTTTTAAGAGTGTATTTAGCACATACAGGGAGATTAGTTAATTATTTTATAACATAATTTATTTTTTTAAAAATCAAAAAAACTGAGATTTTCATTTTAGAATTATTGTGAAAAAATAACTTATAAAATAGTAATCCAAATGAGTTAAATTCACATTTTGAATTCTAGCTCTTTTTCATTAAAAAAAAATTTTTTTTCAGAATTTAAAAAACTATAATTGTAATTATAGATGGTATAAAATCGAATGGAAAAAAAGAGATCTTAGCTAAACGACGAATCTACCGGATCGAGCAAAAATTAAAAAAGCAAATGAAACCATGTAAAGTAAAATTAGTTCGAGAAAACTTAGAACAATTAAGAATAACTATTTGAAGAATCATAGCGTCGTTTCAAGAGGTAATTGAATCGAATCAGTCAGTAATCTCAAAACCAAAATCCATATTGGTAATTATTCCAAATCGTAACTGATCAAAAAAAAAACCAAAAAAGTTCTTTTTGCACCTAAATTATCGATATATTACAAATAAATGCTAGTACCGTTTTAAGAGTGTATTTAGCACATACAGGGAGATTAGTTAATTATTTTTATAACATAATTTATTTTTTTAAAAAATCAAAAAAACTGTGAGATTTCTTTTAGAATTATTGTGAAAAAATATAACTTATAAAATAGTAATCCAAATAGTTATCACTTTTGAATTCTAGCTCTTCATTAAAAAAAAATTTTTTTTCAGAATTTAAAAACTATAATTGTAATTATAGATGGTATGAAATCGAATGGAAAAAAGAGATCTTAGCTAAACGACGAACCTACCGGATCGAGCAAAATTAAAAAAGCAAATGAAACCGTGTAAAGTAAAATTAGTTCGAGAAAACTTAGAACAATTAAGAATAAACTATTTGAGAATCATAGCACGTTTCAAGAGGTAATTGAATCGAATCAGTCAGTAATCTCAAAACCAAAATCCATATTGGTAATTATTCCAAATCGTAACTGATCAAAAAAAACCAAAAAGTTCTTTTTGCACCTAAATATCGATATATTACAAATAAATGTGATAAGTACCGTTTTAAGAGTGTATTTAGCACATACAGGGAGATTAGTTAATTATTTTTATAACATAATTTATTTTTTAAAAAATCAAAAAAACTGTGAGATTTCATTTTAGAATTATTGTGAAAAAATAAACTTATAAAATAGTAATCCAAATGAGTTAAATCAATTTTGAATTCTAGCTCTTTTTCATTAAAAAAAAATTTTTTTTCAGAATTTAAAAACTATAATTGTAATTATAGATGGTATAAAATCGAATGGAAAAAAAGAGATCTTAGCTAACGACGAATCTACCGGATCGAGCAAAAATTAAAAAAGCAAATGAAACCATGTAAAGTAAAATTAGTTCGAGAAAACTTAGAACAATTAAGAATAAACTATTTGAAGAATCATATCACGTTTCAAAGTAATTGAATCTGTTTGAAGATAAAGATACACGCAAGGATAATAAGCAAGATCTTGTTCACAAAAAACTAGACTTTATTTTACACACTTAAGTTCTAATTCTAATAACAATAATTACAAGCACAATGAACAATAATAATAATTACACATACTCCCTCATATATATATATACATTTTTTCAAAAGGGTATCCTTTCCTTTTGTGGAGCCCTCTTTTACGCTCAAACATTCTCCCCCTTTGAAGTATTAATCTTCAAATTCAAGGGCACAAGATTGCGTACCATTTCTCTCTTTATGCCTTTAGCTGTTCGAATATCTACAACCAGAGTATGCCATCCTCCCCCGAATGTAATTCGACTATTCTGCCTCGGCTCCAATAGGCTGGGGGATCATCTTTCCTTTTGATTAACACTAATTCGCCTACCACTGGCTCTCTTCCCTTCCTGTACCATTTCGACATTTGCAAACTGCTTTGAAAAAACTCGTTTCTCCACGCCTTCCAGAATAATTCAATTTTTGATCGGATATTTCGATACCTCTGGCATTCTGACACTCCTGGATTCGAATCGGATATTAACACTGGCAAGTCCACCGATGTTATACCCAGATATCAGATGTGAAGGTGTTAAGATCTCCATCTCCTCAGCTTTATCCGATAATGGCAATAGAGGTCTTGAATTTAAAATAGCCTCAATCAGTAAGTAACGTCATTATTTCTCAATTGTAGGAACAAGTTTTTTTAATACCCTCTTCAAATGAAATTTACTGACTTCGCCGCTGCCTCCCAAATACCACCGAATTGAGGAGACTGTGCGGGAATAAACGACCATTGAATTAAATTTGATGTTAGATATCTTTCTTATCGAATCATCCATCGTCCCCGAAACATGCTCTTTTGTTTCTTCCATTATTCTAGAAGCACCGATGAAATTTCTTCCCATTATCACTAATATTTTCGAAGACCGTCCTCGTGGCGATAAATCGTTTCAATGCAACCACTGACTCAATATCCAATGAATGCACCAACTCCAAGTGTAATGCCCTTGTAGCCAAACAAATAATGGCGGCAATGTATCCTTTAATGGTAATTTTACCACGAGATTTAAAAGGTCTTAAGGAAACAGGTCCCGCGAAATCTATCCCAACTATTTGAAATGGTTTATCCATGATTAATCGAAATTCCGGTAACTGGCCCATCATGGGACTATAAGTATCTCCTCTATATCTCAAACAAGTTGACAGCGATGCAAACGGTTCCTTATTAAATTTCGCATTACCGAGAAAAATTGTGATCGAAAAATATTCATAGTTAACCTAGAGGTAGCGTGATAGTATTTAACATGTATGTGGTATCTAACAGCTCAACAAATGACCTTTCTCGAGTATATGGGATGTTTTTGATTCAAAAAATAGGAGCATTTTTTAGTCTGCCACCGATTCTCAACGATTATTTTCATCTAAAAACGGTGATAAAAATCGTAATCGACTACTTGACATAATCTGACCTTTAGATTTTAATGATTGAATATCCTTAGTAAACGCCTGATTTTGTAAGATACAAATCAACCTAAGAGTAGCACGACCGATATCATTAGAAGATAATTCCCTTGATAAATTATCCTTCCCACCTTTACAAAGATCAATGAATTTCAAAACATACGCAAATGAACGACGAAGTCTTTCCCACGATGAAAAACGTTCAATCCACTCAGTCCAGTCGCAACTCAATATACTACTGCATTTGATAATAGCTTTTCTCTCCTCTTCCGAACTAGTAAATTCCGTGTTAATTAAGTTCACAATCAATGTTCTCCTAGCCAAACGGTCCCATTCCACCAATTTCTTATCGATAAGCCTAGAAGCGTCCGATCCTCTTGTAGTGATATCCGCAGGATTCTGTTTGTTTTTACGTAATTCCAAGTTATACCAGGGCTAGTTCGTGAATAGTGCACAACGATTGGAATATTATTGGCCAGAAGTTGATAGAAAACTCCGAAACTTTTTTACTGGCCATTTCATTTTTAGAAGACCGCCAAATTAAGAAAGCTCCAATTCGGACATGACAATTTAGCTTATCAATCGTATGTGTTATTTTTCTACCTAAATCATATATTACACTATAGATACCATAGGAAAACGCAATAGAAGGATTAAAAGTTCGAAAGTTTTACTTTTGTCACAAATAAAATTTAAATCGAAAAAAAATTCTAGATCCAATTCGATTCGATTCCATTTTAGGTAATCTATATAAAAACAATGGAGTGTTTGTGGTGTTGTGTTTTGTCGTGTTTGGTGTTTGTAACGGCCATCACGGCCGACCAGTACATCAGATCTTTACCAAATTTTGTACAGTTATCCGTAAGGTATCGGGACGGGTTTATGGCATATTTTAAGTAGATAACCCCCTGGTTATGCTTTGTCTAAGGATATATTTAAAGTGATCTCTAACTAGAGTTAATATAATTAGTTGAAATTGTACGTTGTAACTTCTGGGTTATGGATAGTATAAGTGAGATTTTTTGGTATTTAGTGCTAAACTTCCTTCGCTATATTGAATTTTAGAAAAAAGATTAATTTAAAAAAGAGATTACAATAATGATTTTTTTATCAGTTGTTACTTTAATGTTAATGTTTGTATTGCGAGCATGTTGTATTAAGGATCTTTACTAAGAGAGGGGG
>NW_025113110.1:139727-206056 GCF_010416935.1 Polistes fuscatus | reverse complement strand
TTTAACTTTGAAACAATCAAAATCTTATTTAAAAAAATTGTAAATTTCAAACGTTACATTTACTTAAATGAATTTTGTATTTTTCAAAAAGTGTGAAAGTTTTACAAATAAATAAATTGAAAAAAAAATTTTTGAAAAATTTATTAACCTTAAAAACCTAAGAATTGAAAGAAAATTGTAAATTTTAAAAATTGTAAAAATAAAAAAAACAGTTTTTTTTTTTTTTTTTTAAAAAGATTTATAAATCATAAAATATAAATAAACTGTATAATTAATAAACTTAAGTTATAAAAACTATAAATAATTTTAAAATTTAAAAACTATTTGAATTACTAAAAATTTTTAGAGATTTAAAAATAATGTAAATTTTAAAAAAAGAAGATTTAAACTAAAACCAATTTGAAAATAAAACAAATATTTTGAAAAAATATTTAATATTTTTGATATTAAAAGATTGTATTTAATAAGAAAAATGAAATAAGAAAATAAATTAAAATTTAAAGAAAACATCTAAAATGCGAATTTTCTTCAAAAAAAGCAAAAAATAATTAAAATTTGTTAAATTTTAAAACTACAGTTAAGATAAAAACTCAAAAAACTACTCTTTATCTCATTTAAGAAAAGTTAAATAACTTTTATCCAATTAAATTAATGAATTCAGTTAGAAATTCCAATTAAAAAAAACTAAATAGAGCTTTACGTGTACAAATACAAATTCGGAATAAATCGTGCAAGACCAACCTTAACACCGCATTCGAGATCGACTTTAATAACATCACAAATTTGTTTTTCGATTTTTATTCATTCGTTGCAGTCGTTAACGGAATCACAACTGGCCGCTTTTCATCGATATTACACATCTTGACGCACCTTGTTCATCGAATAAATACATCCTATACGTTAGACAAAATGCATAAGTACATTTCCTTATCTTCCGAGTCCAACGGCAGAAATTGTTCGATAATAAAGTTACGTAAAATGCCTTCCGTGAGCCGATTTTGATCGATTTGTTCATCATTTCTTACAAAAATCCAATCGTGGACTTGCATTGATAATTTTGTTCAAAGCGACCAAACCTAAAATGAATTATATTCATTTTCCGAAATATAATTTAAGTTTAACGATGAATAATCATTTTTACCTAATTCCCAGACGTTAATTAATTGGTCCGATTCACGACAAATCGAGCAGCTTGGTGCGTACCAATCGTTTTGTTTTAGCACTGAAATCCAATTCGAATCCGGTTCAATTGAACAAATGGTTTTTGGTCGATTTTACTCAACTGTCGTTTTCATTGAAGTTTTAATGAACATTTAATTTACTTTAAAGTTGTTTGAGTAAGGATGTTGCAATGTGTATTGTATATGTTGTAAGTGTTATGTTCTTGCTTGTGTGGCTAGTATGGTGGGATGATTGGTGCCATATCTGATAAAAATTTTGCTTACTGATGCGATGTTGTCTGACTGGAGTTTTGCTGATTAATATTATATTGTTTGAACGGAACCTCTTCAACTGTTGTCACCATGTGCCTAACAAGAACTTTGCTTATTGGTGCTATGTTTTCTAACTGTAACTTTTCTTACTGATTTGACGTGTTCTGGGTCGGAACATAGCCCAATAGTGCCATATTTTTTCCCGGAACTACCTCTAGACACTGGATATTTTAAAAACAGAAATTGTATGAAACCATTTGAAAACAGTAATAATTATAGAAGTGCCATAGGAGCACTATTGTATTTGGCAACGAATAGTCGCCCAGATATAGCTGCTAGCGTATCAATCTTAAGTAGACAAATCGAAAACCCGTCACAAAGTGATTGGAACGAAGTGAAAAGACTTTTCAAATATTTAAAAGGAACAAAAAATGAATGGTTGTCTTTAGGAACAAAAAATCATAATAAAAAATTAATAGCATATTCAGATGCTGATTGGGGTGGAGACACCAGAGACCGAAAATCAACTAGTGGATTTATTATAAAATATTGTGGTTCGCCAATATCTTGGAGGTCTCAAAAGCAAGTAACAATAGCTCTTAGCTCGACTGAAGCAGAGTACGTTGCATTTCTGAAACATGTAAAGAAGTATTATGGACCAAGAAGCTGCTAAATGATTTTAAAGAGGATAATGGTTCAATAGTTGAACTTTTTGAAGACAATCAAAGTACTTTAAAAATGATCGAAAGCGGACATCAAACACGTTGTAAACATATTGACGTAAAATTTCATTTTGTCAAAGATCTTAAAGACAAGAAACAAATTGATTTCAAATACTGCAAATTAGAAGACATGCTTGCAGATATGCTCACAAAGCCATTGAGTGCAGAGAAATTAAAAAAACACAAAGAAAATGTTGGCATCACCAAGGTTTGAGAAAGGGTGTTAGAAAATACAAACTTAGAAGACGCAAGTCACAAGTGGAATATTATCCCCCCTAGTTAGCTTATATTAATTGTATATATATTTCTTGAAATAAACTAGTATGTATGAACTTTAATAAAAACTATTAATAATAACAATAATTCCAAGCACAATGAACAATAATAATAATAATTACAGATACTCCCTCATATATATACATTTTTTCAAAAGGGTATCCTTTCCTTTTGTGGAGCCCTCTTTTACGCTCAAACAGAATCGAATCAGTCACTAATCTCAAAACGAAAATCCATATTGGTAGTTAGTCCAAATCGTAAGCGATCAAAAAAAAACCAAAAAAGTTCTTTTTGCAGCTAAGTTATCGATATGTTATATATAAATGTTTTTTTTTTTTAAATTCGCTTCATAAAACTTCAAATTTTAATCAATTACATATTTTATTTTTATGTGTATCATATGTATTCTATTACTAAAAGTTTTATATGTTTGAAAAAAATTTTTTTAAAAAAAAACTAATATTTTGAATTGTGATAAAAAATTATTTAACAAAAGTTTTGTTTAATTAAAAATGTTAATTTATTTTTTTCTAATTGTAAAGTCGGGAATAAGGAACGTTGACGAGGAAGACAAGCGCGACGCAGGAGTAGAATCTGAAGGTGAATCAGAGGACGAGTAGTACACGTGCGAAGTTAGAGTGATATAGTGTTCGATTTTATTAAATTGTGAATAAAACGCGTAATAATTACAATCGATTATTTAATCCTTTAACAAATCAGGAGCGGGATAAAGTAACTAGTGAATTTCGAAAACAAAAAAAAGAACGACATGGAAGCGCGAATTGGGGAATTATTAGAACAAAATCGTCAATTAATGGAGATGTTACGTCAACAACATGTGGCATTGGTTGAAAATGTTGCGAACGCGAACGCTGCCGCTGGTTCGAATGCTGCGGTGAACGGGGTGGTGAATGCTGCGGGTGCGCATCCACCTCAGGTTGTTCAAATGACGGCGACGAACATCGACGGATTTGATGGTGAATCCGGAAATGTTATCACAAATGCGACAGTTTTTTTGCGACAAATTAATGATTTGGGTCGAGTAAACCAATGGCCCGCCGAACAAAAGTTGCCGCTAGCGATGTCAAATTTGCGAGGGGCGGCGCGACATTGGCAGTTGAGCCAAGGCGATAACATCGACACATGGGCGGAGTTTGAGACGGAGTTTCGAGCAACTCAAAATGTACAGCGTACCGTAGATCGCACGATTATCGAGAGTAGCGATGCGAAAATAAAAACCGAAGCAAAGAAGGCTGTAGTGTGTTACAGGTGTAAAAAAGTGGGACATGTGTCACAGAATTGCACGATGGCGGATGACCGCGTGTGTTTTAAATGTAAAAGAACAGGGCATCTCGCAAGAACGTGTAATATGAAGCAGGAATCGATAAATTATGTCGAATCTGAACGAAAAGCATCACTGCAGAGGTATATGAAGAGAACGCTATTGAATGATGATATCGAAGTAATTGCCTTTTTCGATCCTGGTAGTGCGGACTGTATAATCCGAAAATCAATCATTAAAGAACACGTGATCGTCGACGAAACTGAAAAAAGACTATTATACGGTTTTAATGGCAGAGCAGCAGTAAAGTCAGCCGGAACAGCTTGGTTGAATGTCAATATCGACGGTGTGATTTGTGAGCGAGTACCGTTCGTAATTGTGGAAGACGATGAAATGCCATGGAATGTAATTATTGGCAGAACGTATAGCGACAGACCGAACGTGATATACGTTAAACATGATAATGAATTAGACGTTGTGTCGACCGATAATCCGGTATACCGAATTGACTTAGAAGACCTCTGGTCAATGGTGGAGAGCGAAGTAGATTTGATGACGTCGGACAACCATGTTTCGATAGAGGATGTGACTATGGGAAAAGACGTCTCAACGAAACAACAAGCAGAGTTGGTTGCGAAAATCAGCGAGTATCGCGATTGTTTTGCTCTGAAAACGAGTGAATTAGGCTTATCGAATGAAATCTCAATGAAAATAGAAGTTGAGCCAAACGCGAGAGTTGTAGCGCACAGACCATACCGAGCCTCGTTGAAGGAGCGACAAATCATGTCATCTATCATTCAAGAACATGAGGAGATACGTACGAAACCACATTCGACATTGCGTTGAATGTCTGTTTACAAAGGTACCAGGGGGAGGCCAAAGCGTCAGCTGAAGCCGATACCACCGGGCCGACGCCCCTTTTCGACAATTAACATGATCATTTCGGTCCCTTGCCAAGGACAAAATTGAAGAATTGCTACATTTTGGTCGTAATATGTAACTTAACGAAATTCGTAAAGCTGTACCCAGTACAAAGTACAGCGTAGAAAATGTGATAAACGAAATGACGAAATTCGTGCTAAGCTATGGACTGCCGGAGAAAATTATCTCGGATAGAGGAACGTGCTTTACGTCAAACTCATGGTGTGACTACTGCACACGAAACGGAATACAGCGGGTATTAAATGCAGTTAATCACCCTCGTGAGAACGGTCAAGTCGAGCGGGTAAACAGAGTGTTACAACCGATGTTGGAAATTAATACCAACGAAGAAATAGAATGGGACGAAAAACTTAATGTCATTGAAAAGGACATTAATGGTACGATCAACGCGACTACTGGGAAAACACCATTCGAGATCTTGCATGGGTATTTGCCAGAGTTCGTTGAGGGACCGTTAAGAATGTCAAGTCCGAGCAATGAAGAATGGAGAGCCCCGCAAGATCTGCAGAGGGAGATGCGAGATACCATACTAGAAGCTCAGGCAAAGATGAAAACACGGTTCGATATGGGTCGGGCGATAGGTGACAAACTGAAGATAGGGGAAATAGTTGTACGTAAGACACGAGACGAAGAAAGAAGTAAGGTGGACGCCAAATATGATGGGCCATACGAGGTATTACGTCAAGTCTCGGAAGACACGTATGACATCCGAAATCTAAATGACAGTAGGCCGGGGTTTGAAACGACTGCCCACATCAGTAAGTTGAAGGTGTACCGTGGAGACGAACTGATTGAAAACAGACCGAGACGAAGGGTGCAACGTTCGAAAAGGTTCGACGATTACGAGGTTTACGGGGTCGCAAACGATGATGCAGGGTGGCCGAGTGTAAAGTCGGGAATAAGGAACGTTGACGAGGAAGACAAGCGCGACGCAGGAGTAGAATCTGAAGGTGAATCAGAAGACGAGTAGTACACGTGCGAAGTTAGAGTGATATAGTGTTCGATTTTATTAAATTGTGAATAAACGCGTAATAATTACAATCGATTATTTAATCCTTTAACACTAATGTTCCTATTTTTTATGTAACATCAAATTTTATTTTTAATTAAAATGATTTTTTCAAATTTATAAATGAGTTAACATTGAAGTACCATAGAGAAGTCTTACAAAAAATTTTTGAGATTTTCTTTTGACAGTTGAGTCGATTTATGATCAACTGCTCGGAGAAATACTTGGTACATTTGCCAAGTATTTCACTTGATTTTTATATTTCTTTTTTTTTTTTTTGATAAAAGTATTTTATTGTATTTAGGGATTGCGTCGTTATAGAAATTCAGAACGATATAAATTCTAAATATTGGTCTTTATGACACGTTTCAGTTAGAATTCTTGAATGAATCGGTTGTACTGAGCTCAGTCAGGATACCGATCGAGACGTTGGTCGATCGGTGCAGTCACGCGATCCTCGGTGCAGTCACGTGGTCCTCGGTGCAATCACGTGATCCTCGGTGCAATCACGTGATTAACGGCGAGTTCACGTGATCAAGGACGAAGTCAAATGGCTTACAACACCGCACACGATTTCCGACGACCGCACAAGATTTCCACCGATGACAATGATTTCCGAACACCGCACACGATTTTAGTCCACTGCGCCTAGCTCTCGACGTCCACACACGGTTTTCGACAACCGTGCCTATCTTCCGACGACGGCGCTTATCTCCCAATGACCGCGCCCGTTTCCTGACGACTGCAACTAACTTTCGATGACTTTGCCTATTTTCTGACGACCCCGCCTATCTCCCGACGACAGTGCCCATCTCCTGACGACCGAACCCAACTTTTGACGTCATTTCACGCCATGTAAAGCCATTTAACGCCCTCGGACCGCATTCTGTCCGCATCCTGACCGCATATTCACATTTAGAATATTAGTTTTTAAAAAAATATTTTTATAGTTTAAAAGATAATTGTTACAACACGAACCCGAAAGATGAGTTTCTCGAATTTTTCGAACAATAATAACTTTATTTTTCAATTTACACGACAATAACAATAATAATGATAAACAAAACAAAACAACATATTATATTTACAATCACCAAACATTTTCGGAGGGGCTAATCTAGCCCGAACTGCCCAAGTCACGTCAAGGCCCGTTTTCCCCTAACCTGAACCCAAAGTTGGCCTCAAATCCTCCACATCCGTACAATTTCCCCCAGTTGAAGCATCAAGCTTCAAATTTAATGGCACCAGATTTCGAGCACTCTCCCTTGTGAAACCCTTTGCTGTCTTGACCTCCACTACCCTCGTCTTCCATCAACACCAGAAAAAACGCGAACTATTCTCCCCCGATGCCAGTAAAGGGGTGGATCATTAGTCCGCTTAATTAAAACGAGCTCGCCTATTTCAGGACTTCTTCCCTCAGATATCCATCTTGATTTTTTGAGAAGGGATTGCATATAACTATGCCGCCAATTTCTCCAAAAGGAACTGATTCTCGACTTTAGATTTTGATAAGCCCGCAGCTCAGAGATCGGTTTAGTTTTCTGATGGACGGCAACAACAGGGATATCCACTACCGGATGACCACTAAGCAAGTGAGACGGGGTCAGCACCTCAAGATCTTCCACCTCATCCGTCATAGACAAGATCGGACGTGAGTTCAATATGGCCTCGATTTGAGTTAGAACAGTGGTCATCTCCTCTAAAGTTAAGATCTGACCACTCAGAGATTTATTTAAGTGAGTTTTCACCGATCTCACTGCGGCCTCCCATATGCCGCCGAAATGAGGCGAGTATGGGGGATAAATTTCCATTCATGAGGTTTCCTAACAGAAACTTCTTTACTTCATCGTCCATTATCACTCGCGAAATTTCTCTTCGAGAATCATTCAAACATCGCGATAACCCCAAGAAATTTCGACCGTTATCGCTCATTATTTCGGAACAATGCCCTCTACGTGAGATAAAACGCTGCAAGGCCAGAATCAATGAATCCGTACTCAGATTACACACCAGCTCCAAGTGAACTGCCTTTGTCGTCAGGCAGACCATAATCGCCAAATACGCCTTCATACCGATCTTCCCTCGACCCTTATACGGACGCACATTGTAAGGGCCAGCAAAGTCAATCCCGGTCCGTTCAAACGGCTTAGAGGTGCCAAAACGAACGGCAGGAACATGACCCATGCTAGGCGAAAAAGTAACCGCTTTTTGACGGAGGCATGTCACACACTTTCGAATATGACCCTTAATCGTATTTCTCAATCCAGGTGACCAAAACCTCTGACGAACAAGAGACATGACCAAAGAAACCCCACAATGAAAATATTTATGATGAACAAAGGAAATGAATAAATCCAAAAAATGACCCTTTGGTACTACGATCGGAAATTTAGACGCGAAATCCAGAGGAGCATGGGCCAGCCGACCACCAACTCTCAGAATGCCCTCATCATCCAGAAAAGGACTTAGGTAGAAAAGTCTACTTTGCCGATCAAGAGAGACCCACGCTCCAACAGTTCGACCTCACGAGCGTAGTATGATCTCTGAACACCCCGGACAAGAATAAGAGTCGCCCCCTGTATCAGATCAGGTGTAAGATCACCAATCTCCCTATGACTGGGGGTTTTGAAAGATTTGCACGCACGAA
The DNA here is from genome assembly GCF_010416935.1 of Polistes fuscatus. NCBI lineage: Eukaryota > Metazoa > Arthropoda > Insecta > Hymenoptera > Vespidae > Polistes > Polistes fuscatus. The sequence goes on along the minus strand of NW_025113110.1, from coordinate 197,745 downwards.
TTACGTAAGAGAAAGAGCGAGTCAATCTGACAAATGAAGAGAATCGATCGACAATATCCGTGAAAAAATCCGCAGCAGTGCAAACCACACCGAGAACCAAAGACTTCTGCTGTTCATCAGTCGTAAACAACTCTTTCGATCGCTCCGCCACATTAAACTCCGAAAGCCACTCAGGTCCACTCCACCAAACTTTATTCGCAATGAGTTGATCCGGAATTGCCCCTCTAGAAGCAATATCGGCTGGATTGTTCCTTGATCTCACATGTGCCCATCTTAAGCCAGGACAGAGTTCCTGGATATGCGAGCACCGATTCGCCACGAACGTTTTCCACTTACTCGGATGGGTGGCTAGCCATGCCAACACAATTTTTGAATCCGACCATGCAAAACACTGCGCACCAGAAAAGGGGCCATTGTCTTGAAGGTGGTGCAGCATCCTAGCTAAGAGATGTGCAGCACACAATTCTAACTTCGCAATGGAGATAGTTTTTATTGGAGCAAGTTTATTCTTGGAAGAAATCAATCTCGTAACCATGATTCCCGACTGATCCCTTACTCTCACGTAAATCACTGCCGCGTAAGCCCTCTCAGAGGCATCACAGAAACCATGGATCTGAGAATCTCTCACGCTGCCAATCCATCTAGGTAGTTTTACCTCTCGTATGTCTCTCAGGGACCCTCTTAAAACCGACCACCTTTCCTTCATATCCGCAGGAAGATCCTCGTCCCAACCAACTCCCCGGATCCAAGTCTCTTGAAATAAGAGCTTGAACAACAGAGTCACCGGAGAAATCCATCCAAGCGGATCAAAAATGCGAGAACCTTCCGACAGAAGAGATCTTTTGGAGAGCCTCGCGATCGGAACTGAAGTATGATTGAAAGAAAAATAATCCCCCGAGGGATTCCACCGAATTCCTAAAGTCTTCAAAAAGATTGTCTCATCCAGTGTGGAGAAATCTGGACATGATCTATCGCTCACAGCTATTCCCTCCAAAACCCGATTATCGTTAGACGCCCACTTTCCCAACGACATCCCAGCTGTTGACAAGATATTTCGCAACTCATCTCTAGTGTCCATGAGCTCCGTCAACTCATCCGCACCCACCAAAAAATCATCCATGTATTTGTTCTGTCGAATCGCACGAGCACCAGCAGGATAGTTGTTCTCCTCAGCAGATGCCAGTTCCAAAAGAACTCTCAACGCTAAATATGGAGAACAACACTCCCCATAAGTGACGGTTCGCAGCCGATAATGTCTGACCGGGAGCTCTGGACTCTCTCTCCACAAGATTCGTTGGAAATCTTGGAAACTTTCATTAACCAAGATTTGTCGATACATTTTAGTGATATCTGACACAAATACATATCGGTACAGACGAAAATTCGTAAGAATGTCAGACAATTCTAGCTGCAGATTCGGTCCTCGAAGAAGGATATCGTTCAACGAACTCCCACTATTTGAGGTCATAGACGCGTCGAACACAACTCTAAGTTTCGACTTCTCATTTGACTGTTGGAAAATACCGTGATGTGGAATATAATAACGCTGAGAAACGGGGATATTGATCTCCTCTTCCGCAATCAATCTCATATGATCAAGCGACTCATACTCCTGCATGAATCTAAGATATTCCGCTCTAAACTTTACATCTCGGGACATTGCCCTCTCCACCGAATGAAACCGCCGCAAAGCTGAATCATATGACTCACCCAACTCGGGTCTAGTCTCACGCATCGGCAACGTGACACTATATCGGCCATCCGCCTTTCTAACAACTGTTTCTTTGAAAATAGACTCGCAATGACATCATCCGGTGAGACTGGTTTAATGTTGGGTGGCTCTTCTTGGAGCCAAAATCTTCCAACAATTTATCTTGGTCTTCTACGATAGAACAATGGGTATGCAAAATGCTTAACGGATCCGGGCAAGTTCCCCCACAAACAAGCCACCCAAGCTGACTCTCTTGAATCCACAAATGATCACGTGGCTGATAATACTTGCCAGGGCCGATAAGCTCAAAACAATGATCTGCACCAAGGATTATGTCAACCCCAGACGGCACCGCAAAATCAGGATCCGCCAACTTAAACTTCCTCTGGAGAAAATCAGCTGAAGAGAACCCCACATCACGAGCAGGCAACTTGCCGGTCAACTTCTGGAGCACATAGGCTCCCACAAGCCATTCTTTCTTGTCTTCGTAAATGGATCCAATCCACAAATTAACCATTCCTCTGGAATAAACCAAACCAGAAGATGAAATTCCCCGTACAGGGATACGACTCTGACGTCTCCCTATACCGGTCTGTCGTACTAAACTTTCAGACACAAAGCTAGCCTGCGACCCAGAATCTATTAAAGCGCGGCACGAATATGAGGCGTCCCCACAACGCACAATGACCAAGGCCGTAGGTAATAAGCAGCACCAGCAGTATGGTTTTGATGATAATGAATTTTTATCACCTCTTTTGCCCCTTCCTCAAGTTTTGAATCAGTCCCCTCTAGAGATCTTTCAGAGTGACCCAGACTACCCCCTTTCACAGAGTTTCCCGCCGAAGCAGTTCCAACTGATCGCTCATAATGTAAAAGGGTATGATGCTTCTGATTACATCTATTACAGGTTCTCTTCGAGTTACAATTTCTCAAAAAATGACCCGAGCCCAAACAATTGATGCAACGATTTTGTGATCGAACCAATCTTTCTCTATCGGAAATATTCATGGTTGTAAATTTATCACAACCAAAAATCTTGTGATCTTTGTGACACACGAAACATTTTCCAAACGCTGTGGAGAAAGATTTAACTGATTTCTTCGGCTCTTGACTCCTATCTGATTCACTCAGAAATTCCATAGCCAAACATTCGTTTTTCAAAAACTTAAAAAATCGGTCCAAAGTAGGTTCCTCATCGCCAGCCACCTCATGGGCCCACTTATCCGCGATATCTTTATTTAATTTTGAGGACATCAAATAAATAATCCAGGGATCTCTGGATTGGGCATAGGCACCTATATTATCCAATGCGTGAACCGTTTCCTGGAAGAGACTATGAAGCTGCCGAAGATTTAAAGATCGAGAATCCAAAGAATCTGCAGTCACAATCTTTTTGATTAAGGATTGTGTAATCAAATACGGTCTGTCATATGTTCTCACTAGTGCTTCCCAAGCTGAATGATAATTAGCATCGCAAAGTTGATAATGACCAATAACCTTAGCAGCCTCACCACTAACCACGGTTAAAAGATAATGCAGCTTCTCAGTCGGAGTCAACCGTTCGTTATTATTGACAACCCCTTGAAAAAGATCACGGAATTTAACCCACTCAGTCAAATTTCCTGCAAAGGGCGGAATCTTCACAGGTGGTAACTTTATCTCACGAGGAGAGGTATTCGCCACAAGCTTATCTAAGATATCCGTCAGGGATTTTCTGTCCTCAATTGATTCATTCAAATTTCTGTTGAGCTTTCTATCAAATTCCTCTCTCAAGACAGCCATCGTATTCAGGTATTTCTGCTCGTAGGCATCATAATCCTTAAATAAACCCTCATCTTCACTATTATTAATCATTTCGAAAAACTGCTTTTTAAGCTCGGAGAAATCTGAAGCCAACTCCTCAATCAATTGTTTTGTCTGATAGAGTGTCATTTCGACACATACCTTGGATTTTGTTTCGGCCTTTGTTATCTGACATTTTAACGCCTTCAGTGACCTGGACATTTCGTTATAAATGGAATAATCAATTGCAAAAAATAGAAATAAAACAGGTAGAAGAAAAAAAAAACAAATATTTATATAAAATTTTAACAATAAAACTTTAAACTTGCTACTTTCGATGAATTGCACGATAATGTTCGAATTTACCACCCGCAACAGCTTATCTCTACACTCCACCACAAGATCGGATCACACGAACCACAAATTCTCGTGATACTCCACTCGAAGATTAGATCAGTCCGTAAAATTTAGTGGAACTCAGTTAACCAAACTTTGAACAAAAAATCGGAACAAAGTCCCACTTTACGTCACCAATCTGATAACTGGATCGCACGACAATCGCAACACGCTCGATAATTTTAAAAGTTTGAGCTTATTCGATGGACCAAATAAATCGGTAATTGACGATTTTTGATCTCGCAATACGCAAAAGATAGATTTTGGCTTTGATATGCTGAATAATTCTCGCAACCTTAACTCGACTCGGCAAACCCAAAACTCAAAAAAAGGATAGATATTCACACTGATCCGCACTTATCCGGCTCGAAGGACCAAATTTAATGTTACAACACGAACCCGAAAGATGAGTTTCTCGAATTTTTCGAACAATAACAACTTTATTTTTCAATTTACACAACAATAATAATAATGATAAACAAAACAAAACAACATATTATATTTGACAATCACCAAACATTTTCGGAGGGGCTAATCTAGCCCGAACTGCCCAAGTCACGTCAAGGCCCGTTTTCCCCTAACCTGAACCCAAAGTTGGCCTCAAATCCTCACATCCGTACAATAATTATTGATTTAACTTTTTTACTATTTTGTAACTTTGTATAGAAATGAATAAAAATATCTACTCTTTAAGTTAAAAAAAGAAATGTGTTAAAAGATGTAATTATTGTTGCCTATAGTATAAAAATTTGTTGTTTCTAATGAAATTAAGTTAAAATTTGATTCTTGATTACAAATTTTCATTTGAAATTATTAAATTATCGATTTAATAAAATTTTATGTATAATTATTCGCTGTAAATTAATTCTGGTGGTTATTAAAAAAAAGTTTTTAAATTAAAATTATGTTTTATGTAATTATTTGTCAACAAAGACTAAGTTTTTAAAATTTTAAAATGTTATGATTTTGGTTATTGTTAGAAAATTGTTTATATTTTCATGAAAAAATATAGTTTATTATTTAAAATATTTTTGTTTATAATTACGTTATTAATCGATTGTATGTTTTAAGATATCGATTTTAAGCAAAGGAATCTTTGATGTTTACTGAACTTACACAAAGACCATCATTATGTTAATTACTACCGTATAAATTAAGTAAAGTATTTTAGTTTTAAGTCATAAAAATAATAAAATAATTATCATTTATATAATTCTAGCTTTTTTTCGGTATTATTAATGGTTATAATGGCGAAGGAATATTAATGTTTGTGTATTAAACAATACAAAAAATATTAACAGTTCCTACATTACTTTTGGTACCAATAGTAGAAGTAGTAATTAAACAATCAACGCAAATTAATGTGAAAATCGTTCAAAGCATATTTTCTTACAGCTGTAGTAAGCTTATACATGAATGGCTTGCTTTAAGTGTCATATTTTTACAATTATTCCAAAGTAATTTAGAAAAATAGAATCATTAGGAAATGTTTTTTTATTTAACAATTTTAAAATTTAAAAGATAACTTTTTTCGTAGCGAGTTTGTTTTATAAATTGCCTATATATTTCCTGTGGGTTTTTTTTTTTTTTAGTTTATAAATAACAAATTAGAAGAATCTTAAATTAACAATTTGATATTGAATATTCTAAGCAAATTTAAATAAAATATGCACAAGTTCGTATACAGTCTAGTTTCAATGAATTGTTCGATATTTAGTTTAAAAAAAGTAATGTTTATATATATAAACATATTCAATTTTCTAAAATCTTTTATGTTTAATTTAATCAATTTTGATATAAAAAAACTTTTGTTCATTGAAGTTAATTGAATTAAATTCAATGCAATTTTTCGGAGATCATTACAAACGATGCTTAGTCTATTTTTGCTCTCATATGGATATTGATCTGAAAGATAAACTATGCTTTCAGGAGAGTAAAGAATAGCCGAATTAATTTCCTTGGTAATTCAACAATGTATTGTTTTTTATTTAAATGATTATCTTAAAACTGACAAAAAAAATACGTTGAATTTAACATGAAAAATTTTTTTCGAATAGTTTATAGTTTTCAGATATTTGAATTAAAAGTTTGACATAAATTAAATGATAGAGTATTATATTTCTATGAATTTTTTTTTAAATTTTCTTTTAGTTTGCTATTTTTATTTTCATTAAATTTTTTTTGAAAAATATCAATTTCAGTTTTCAACAACAGTCAGTTAACGAAAAATTTAATTACCACTTTAATTTTAAGTATAATAAAATAAATTTCTATAATTTTCTCAATTTTTTTAATCTTTGTTTTTTTTTTTTTTTCATTTTATTAATTTTTTAAAATTTTCTTATTTTGTTCAATTTTTTTTATTAAATTTTTTTATATTTTATTCAATATAAACAATTAAATTATTGTCTTAGAACTATGTTTAGAAAAATATACTGATAAAGAGAAGGTTCATTGAAAACAATTGCGATTTGATTGCCGAAGCATTGAGCCTATTGTATTTTATCCAAAAACGGATGGTAATTCAAATGAGTGTGAAGCCTACGAAGATGTTGATCTTTCCGAAAATGAATGGGTTGAATAGATAGTACTATTAAACATTGTGTGGGCATTTATGACTTTAAAATGGAGTTTTAAATAACAAATGATGTTTTTTTTTCATCAAAATTAAATTCAGTTAAAAACTATAATATATCTGGTAAGTATACATGCAAAAAAATTTTTTAACTATAAATATAGATAATAACAAAACTCTTAAACATTCATGATTGAAGAAAAAAATTATAGTAAATAATATGAAAATTACCTTGATAGAATAGATGGATCTTTTCCATCCAGTCGCATTTTTAATTCGACAGCATTTACTGGAATACCAAACCGAATCATTTTAAAATATTTTTCAAATTCTGGATCAGTTTTATAATATGATTGTATAATCGTTTTTTTTGTTTGCTCGTTAAAGGCACTTCAGTCGATGTTTCAATAATTTCTTCTTTTTCTTCTAAATCTATAGACGATTTTGGAATCTTTTTTAAAAAAAAATTATTAAACTATTACTCTTATTAGAAAACAATTCAAATTTAAAATTAAATTTTTGTTAAAAAAATGATAAAAAAAAAATATTTATGATCTACGTCAACAATTATTTGACTTAATTACATATAGTAATTTTATAAATTAATACCTATTTAAATTAAAATATTTATTATACTTTAAAACTTTGATAATTTTTTTAAATGAAACAACAAACATATTCATACTTTAGCTTCTAAAGAGTGATGATGAATTTGGATATGCTCTAAACGGCGTTCAATAGACATTGACTTCCATTCGCATTTCATTGAAAAATTATTTACAAAACTAGCGGACCCGTGGCCTGCTTCGCATGGCCAAGATTACATTTTCATAAATTTTTTAAAAATAGAATTACGATAAGTGGAATTCACCCCCTGGTATATTTCTTTACCAATCACATTTATTAACAGAAAAAATAAAACATTTAAATTAGGAAAAAATCATCATAAGTGGAGTTAACCTCTTGGTCTCACATAAATCTCAGAGCTTTATCAATATAAATAAAAATGGGGTGTTTGTATGTTTTTAAAAACTAAATTATAAGTGGAGTTAACCCTCGGTATATTCTTTACCAATCACATTTAGTAATGCAAAATGAAAAATTTAAATTATGAGAAAATCATCATAAGAGGGAGTTAACCCCCTGGTATATTCTTTTACCAATAACATTTATAACAGAAAAATAAAAATTTTACTTGTCGGAATTTACCGCTGGTGGAATTAACCCTGGTAGATTTCTTACTAAACATTTTTTAATAGAAAAAATAAAAAATTTTAATAGTCGGAAAATTACCACTCGTGGATTACCCCCTGGTATATTCTTTACCAATCACATTATTAACAGAAAAACGTGAAATTTTAATTGCCTGAAAATCACCACTCGTGAGTTAACCCCCTGGTATATTCTATGCCAATCACATTTATTAACAGAAAAAATAAAAATTTTAATTGTCGGAAATTACCACTGGTGGAGTTAATTCCTTGGTCTCACATAAGTCTCAGAGCTTAATTCAATAAGGAGTTAATAGTTGAATTTATAAAAAAATTAAATTTTTACAATTTAAAATATAGGCAGTTAACCCCCCTCTCTAGTAAAGATCCTTAATACAACATGCTCGCAATAAGAAACATTAACATTAAAGTAACAACTGATAAAAAAATCATTATTTAATCTCTTTTTTAAATTAAAAATTTTTTCTAAACTTCAATATACTAAGGAAGTTAGCACCTAAATACCAAAAAATCTCACTTATAGTATTCCATACACCATAAGTATAACTGTACCAAATTTCAACTAATTTTATTAACTCCAGTTAGAAATAATCAACTTTAAATATTTCATGCCTTAGACAAAATCCATACACAGGGGGTTATCTACTTAAAAATATGCCATAAACCTGTCCCGATACCTTACGGATAACTGTACAAAATTTGGTAAAGATCTGATGTACGGTCGGCTGTGATGCCGTTACACACACACAAACACACAAATACACAAACACACAAACACATCCATTTTTATTTATATAGATTAAATTATGAGAAAATCTTCATAAGTGGAGTTAACACCTTGGTCTCATAAATCTCAGAGCTTTATCAATATTAATAAAAATGGATGTGTTGTGTTTTAAAAACTAAATTATAAATAGAGTTAACCCCTGGTATCTTTTTTACCAATCACAGTTATTAATACAAAAAATAAAAAATTTAAATTATGAAAAAATCATCATAAGTGGAGTTAACCCCCTGGTCAAACATAGGTTTCATATGTTTTTAATAAAAATGACTACTTAAATTTTTTTAAAACGAATTACGATAAGTGGAGTTAACCCCCAGTATATTTCTTTACCAATCACATTTATTAACAGAAAAAATAAAAATTTAATTGTCGGAAAATTACCACTAGTGGAGTTAACCCCTTGGTCTCACATAAATCTCAGAGTTTTATTTTCAATAAGGAGTTAATAGTTGAAATATAAAAAATTAAATTTTTACAATTTAAAATATAGGCAGTTAACCCCCCTCTCCTAGTAAAGGTCTTTAACACAACATGCTCGCAATAGCAAAACATTTAACATTAAAACAACAACTGATAAAAAATCATTATTTTAATCTCTTTTTTAAATTAAATCTTTTTCTAAAATTCAATATAGGTAAGGAAGTTAGCACCTAAATACCAAAAAATCTCACTTATACTATTCCATACACCATAAGTTACAACTGTACCAAATTTCAACTAATTATAACTCCAGTTAGAGATAATCAACTTTAAATATTTCATGCCTTAGACAAAATCCATACCCAGGGGGTTATCTACTTAAAAATATGCCATAAACCTGTCCCGATACCTCACGGATAACTGTACAAAATTTGGTAAAGATCTGATGTACGGTTCGGCCGTGATGCCGTTACACACACACAAACACACAAACACACATCCATTTTTATTTATATAGATTAATCATTTCTGTAACAAAATGATTGACATATACCACAACATTGTTTCGATGATCTGTAGTTACCTACAAAACAAATATTACAATTTGCTATGATTCATAATAAATGACGTTATTTCAGTATTCAAATAAGATATTTCATATGAAATTATTTCGAAAATTCATTTGTTTATTGTTTTATAAGAAAATTGAAGTTTTTTTTTACATAAAACTAATTTTGCAAAATTCAAATCATATTTGTTAATATCTTTTATTTCAAAAACACAATTCAGAAAAACTATGAGTTATTAATTTTTCGAAATTATTTTTATTTTTTCTAAAATGAACAATATTAATCATAAAACTCAATATTATTGTTGTTTTATTATGAATTTTTGATTAATTTCTCTGCATAAGAATCGATTAAATTAATTTAAACACTTTTTAAATTTAATCGTCGTTTTTTTGCATCATAAGTTTTTTACAGACAAATTTTTTTATATGAATAATTAATATTGTAACGTGTTTAAGTTTTTCTGCAATTTTCAATAAAAATCAAAATGTCTAATAAATTGATCAATAACGAATGATTTAATTTATTGAATTCTCGTTTACCAAAACATCAAAGCAATTTTCCTTAATAACTATTTTTACTTATAACTGAGGTTCTCTCCTTGAATTTTTCGCTAACAAGAAATTTCTATAAAAAAAACTTTCAATACTTTTTTATCTATAAATGTTTATTTCATTTCTTTTTTAAAAAAATTTTACTTACTTGACTTTCCAATGGATGAATATAATTATCATCAATGTTATATGTATTATCAAATGATGAATAAGTATTATTTACTACTTCTGATTGACGAACGGTTCGGTCATCTTGCATTTTATCATTGGTATATTGGTTAACATATCTCATTGATGGTAATGATATTGAGCTTATTTGTGGCACTTTTATAAATGTTTTTAATTCTTTTAAAAAATACATCATGTATTTTCTTAATATCGAGTAATGGCCGTTGTTAAATTTTTCAACGGTTCAAATATAATTTCAAAAGTTAATTTCTAAAAAACATTATTTAATTATAATAATTAAAGAATTCATGTTTTTGAGACAATTTCAATTTCAAAATTTCACAATAGTAGATTTGTTAATATATGCGTATAAAAAAATACAATTTAAAATGTAAAAGAATTTTGAATTATTTTTTAGCATAGAATCTATATTATGTGTTGATTCAACAAATGGTGGAATATAATTTTCATTTTCTTCCATTTGTAATTGTTTCTTAGTTTTGATAACTTTATTACGCTCCTCTTCTATTGCAATTAAACCTTCTTTATTTTCAATTTCCATTTCGATATTTTCTTCATTTTCAAAGAACCATAACCTTAGCTCTTTAGTTGCATTTCTTCAAGTTCTTTTTGAATCTCATTCATTCTTTTAATTTGTAACAATTTCTTATACTGTTTTTCTAATTCATCTATACGAATTTGAGCCCATTTTTTATGTAAATCAAAATGTTATCATTTTTTTATTTTATTTTTATTTTAGAATTAATATTAAAATCAAATAAAAAGTTAAAAAAATTTTTTTAAAAAAATTTTTTTAAGGGTTGAAATTGTCACCCCTTAAAATTTATTGTATAAACAAATGAATAGATGGTATTTGAGTAAAAATAAATAACTAAAGATCTATGCATCAGTCTAGAACGTTTAAACACGATTTTTCAATTATTTACTATAACTCACCCCTAAATCAAAAATTTAAAAAATCTTTTAGAAAATAATGTAATATACAAAATACATTTTTAAAAAGCAAAATTAATTTTTTAAAAGTAAAAAACTTAATAATTATTGCAAAAAAGCACGTTTTTTGGTTGTTTTTTGTAAATAATTTATTAGGGGTAAGATTATAAAAAAATTTTTTAAATAAAAGTTATAGTCCTCATTAGTTACTACAACATTTACTTAAAGCAATTTTTAAAACATTGCAATCCCATTAAGATAATGGGCTTTATTTATTTTGACATCGCTCCTTTCGGGTCTTATTACTCATTGGGAACTAAATCTCCGCACGTAATTTTTTTACCGTTGTAATCAAGAGGATTTGCTCTTTCAAATGAGCTATATTTAACAAAAATCGGAGTGTCGAATCTCGTGTGGTTTCCTTGTAAGTCTAAAAAACAGTTTTAAAAAATATTCAAACCAAGAAGAATGAAAATTCAAAAACAAAAAGAAATTTTATAACTCAATAACCGTTAAGTTAGCTCTAAAAAATTTCAAACTATTGTGGCCTAGTATATTATAAATAAGTCTAAAAAAACAGTTTTAAAAAATATTCAACCCAGGAAGAATCAAAATTCAAAACTAAAAAAACGGTTTATTTTTCATTGTATGCTTAAGTTGTTTAAAGATTTTTGCAATTAGAGGACATCTTAGGATAATCTTTATAATAATATTTAATTTAAAACTTCATTTAGTGCCCTTTTCTTCAAAAAGAAAGGAAAAAATTATATTTTTAAACCGTTAAATATTGAAACTTTTTTAAAATTCAAAAATTAAAAATGGCGTGGCGGGCTTATTTCGAATAAGTGCCAAAATCGGTGGCGGGGGTATACCGAAAAAGTGCCCAAACCTTGAATACAATCACTCACAAATTGATAAATCGATTAATCGATTGATTCTGATATCGCCAAATAATTAGAACTTCATGTTATTTTCGACTTCAACAAGTTTCCCATAATACACTGCATTACATATGTCTTCGCTTGATATTATAGGACCTCTTGATTCGTGTAAATCTTTAATTGGAACCCAAATTGACATCTTATCACACTTTTCACAATTGAGATAACATACGTGTCCTAAATCAGGACTGCCACTATTATCAAAACAAAATAAAAAAAAATAACCATCAAAATTCAAATTTAAAATGTAACGAAACGCTTTTGATTATAATTTATAATTACAGATTCTAGGATGTATTTTAGTTTAAGCCGATTTTTTGCCGAATAATATGCTGAATTTTATTTAAAAATTTACTTAAAACAATAATTTTTTATTTTAATTTATAAAAATTTAAATTATCTATTTGGTTTTATTATAAAATGTGATTGAAAAATATAATATATAATAGAGATTAACTTCATATATTTTAATTTGTATAAATTTAATTTATTTTTCGGCATTAAAATACTTTTTTTTAAAAAAAAGATGACTTCGATTTTTATAAATTATAACAATTACCTTTAAAATAATAATGGTTATTTTATTTAATTTTTAAGAAAAAATAAAATAATATAAAGAATTACTTGTTAATTTTCATAGCTGTCTACGCTAGACAAAATCGAGCCACTGGTACAACTGCCGTCCTTTTTCGATAATAGATAAGGCGTTGTTAATGGCGAATCCGCAGGGTAAACCGTGTAATGCCTTCTCGAATTAAACGGAAGATTAGGAGATTGATTAATACTCATTGGCACAAAGTAACGAGCATATTGTTCGCCGAGACTATCTTCAATCATAGATAAACTAGATATGGTTTTATTATTGGCCGAATCTTCGGAGCTGGAATTGTTTGCGTGACTTATATCAATAGCGTAATTGAAAATTAGGTCAAATTTATCGTTTGAGTTCAATATTTGTCGAAATTTATTCACCATATGAGTATCGTAGACGCTTAGTGCTAAATTTTCCGGAATTTTCGGAGCGCGTCGCATTCTTTTAGGCGTTTTTAGACTGCAAATCGTAACCAATCAAAAAAAACCAAAAAAGTTCTTATTGCATCTAAATTATCGATATTATAAATAAATGTGATAGTACCGTTTAAGAGTGTATTTAGCACATACAGGGAGATTAGTTAATTTTTTATAACATAATTTATTTGTTAACGTTTAATTGGAAATTATTTAAAAATACACGTTATTTTTCGTGAACAAAACAAAATCTTTATTTCAACTATATCTAATGGTTTTAACTCAGGCACATTTATAGGATTTCAACAATACCTATAAACTTGCCCGAGCTATTAGAAATTGAATTTTCTTTTTCTAACAGTAAAAAAAAACACCGGGTAGTCCGAATTTGCCTCGAGAAAGTTTTTCCTCGAAAGCTAACGCTGTGCAACGTTCATTATTTTTTAAAAAAATCAAAAAACTGAGATATTTTCATTTTAGAATTATTGTGAAAAAACATAACTTATAAAATAGTAATCCAAATGAGTTAAAACACATTTTGAATTCTAGCTCTTTTTCATTTAAAAAAAAATTTTTTTTTCAGAATTTAAAAACTATAATTGTAATTATAGATAGTAGAAAATAGAATGGAGAAAAAAAAAGAGATCTTAGCTAAACGACAAATCTAACGGATCGAGCAAAAATTATAAAAGCAAATGAAACCGTGTAAAGTAAAATTAGTTCGAGAAAACTTAGAACAATTAAGAATGAACTATTTGAAGAATCATAGCGTGTTTCAAGAAGTAATTGAATCGAATCAGTCACTAATCTCAAAACGAAAATCTATATTGGTAATTAGTCCACATCGTAACCGATCAAAAAAACCAAAAAAGTTCTTTTGCACCTAACTTATCGATATATTATAAATAAATGTGATAGTACCGTTTTAAGAGTGCATTTAGCACATACAGGGAGATTAGTTAATTATTTTTATAACATAATTTATTTTTTTAAAATCAAAAAAACTGAGAAATCTGATTTTTAAATTTTAAATACAACAACCAATTATTCAAAGGCATGCACTTCCAAGAACCACTATTGTTAGTGATTTCTGGGGTGCATACCGTAATTTGAATGATTTAGGTTATAGGCATTTGACTATTAATCACAGTCAAAATTTGATCTACCCTAACAATGGTGCAAACACTAATTAAATCGAATGCCTATGATCCAAACTGAAGTATCGTAATAAAGTTTAATGGGTACTTCAAGGATCTTGTTGCATATATACAGGGTGTCCCAAATATAATAGACCAAAATTTAACAGATGATAAAGAACACCTAGGGGATCAAGGTTTTCCCCATGCATTTTTGCTCAATCGACCTAAATAACGAGATATGCGCAGAAAACCATCATTTTCTAACAAAATGTAAATCTAAATAACTTTTTACTACATGAATCTTTTTTTACAAATTTTTTTTATTTTTCTTATATTTCAAAGGCGCATCAAATAAACTGAAAATTTTTTTGCTAATCACTTCCGGTATATGATTTTTGCACATATGAGGTACTCTACAAGTCCAACTAAAAAAGAAAACAAAACCTCTCTTTCTAATCCAAAATGTACATTTAGAGACAAGTAATTTTCGAATGATAATTTTTGCAAATTTGCAAATTTTGGGATGTTTGCAAAAAAAATTTGCAAACTTTTGAAAACTTTAACTACCATATATTCTTTATCTCATTGTTACAAACCTCAATTTTTTTCAGATTTGCAAATTTTGACCTTGAGAAGAAATTTGCACGCAAATATTTTTTTTGCAAAAATCAGATTTCTTTCTTAATTTATTATTAATTTTTTAAAAACCCCTTTAATTTGAAGTTATAAGCGATTGAAAGTTTTTTGCAAATATTCTTTTTTGCGATTTTTATTGTTTTAAAAAGAGTTTAAATGACTTCTTTTGATTTATTAAGATTTAAAAATGAAATTTTGTTTAAAATAAGTACACATTTGTACATTATTATGTTCTTTTTACTTATTAAGTTTTTTACTAATTTTTTTGTATACGCATTACTTTTGTTACATTTTGTTTGTTTATAAATTACTGATTTAAATGAATTAATCAATTAATTACGTATTTGGGTTATATTTAAAATAGTAATTCATATTCAACACCTTAAGTTGTAAAAAAAATCACCAGTTTACAATTTTGTAAACTACTTATAAACATTAAAGGAATTTCTTTCGCCTTCTAATTTAAAAAATGTTTTTTTTTTGTATTTTGTATTATAAAGAGCATTTCCGTTTTTCCAGGGTTAGCTGGGCCCCATCACCGATTTGGCTGATTTTTGGCTCAAATGTTACTTATACTAATATATGATATCACGCAAAATTTTAGCTCCAAAAACTTATCCCCTTTGGCGCTACAGTCGAAAAACCTCGAAATCACTTTTTTTTCAAAATGTTGTCACTCCTGATAGTAGTGCTTTGGAGCTTTGAAATTTGACATAGAGGTAGGCAAAGATATGGAAAATAATCTGATGATATCATTTTACACAAAATTAATTACATCACCCCTGCTAAATTTGAATTTGAAAACTTTACTTGCCCCCTCTTCCTTTAATCGAAGAGTGATTGCGGTTTAATAACTTTAGGATTATAAAAATTAAAAATTAGATCAGGGCCTAACTCAATAGAATGGTGGTCGAGCAACTGTGTTAATGGATTGAGAACAATAGGTTCCTGTGTACATATCACTTTTATAATTGCTTATTTAAGTTGTTACCGATATTGTTCAAAAAATTTTATCGCTCTAAGAATCTAAGCTCTTTATTTAAAGAAGTGCAAGTAATACTGAATGATGACAGCGATGAAGAATTTAACGCTAAAACTTTAAAAACGTAAAAAATTAGTATAATTTTAATTAAAATGTAACGACAAAATCTTAATATAGCAAGAATTTATACACTACATTTTGTAAAATGCTTCTGGAAAATTCGATCCTCAGAATACCAAAAAAATTTTTTATTTACATTATTTCTAAGTATTTTGTTTATAATCCTAAAGTTATTAAACCGCGGTCACTCTTCGATTAAAGGAGGAGGGGGCAAGTAAAGTTTTCAAATTCAAATTTAGCAGGGGTGATGTAATTAATTTTGTGTAAAATGATATCATCAAATTATTTTCCATATCTTTGCCTACCTCTATGTCAAATTTCAAAGCTCCAAAGCACTACTATCAGGAGTGACAACATTTTGAAAAAAAAAGTGATTTTCGAGGTTTTTCGACTGTAGCGCCAAAGGGGAAAAGTTTTTGGAGCTAAAATTTTGTGTGATATCATATATTAGTATAAGTAACATTTGAGCCAAAAATCAGCCAAATCGGTGATGGGGCCCAGCTAACCCTGGAAAAACGGAAATGCTCTTTATTTCCGTTTCGGACAAACTCTCGTTCTCATCCACGCTATTTAAAAATAGATTTCTGAATCTCGTCCATTCAGAAAACTCTCCCGAAAACCGAGGGACTCTTATTACCGGAATTCTCCTATCAATTCTATTTCGTGTTGAATTGTTTCCAAACTGTTCTAGAAGTTCATTCTACTTTTCTAGTATAGCTGCTAGGGATCGATCCGTAGGTCTACCTGTATCAAGCGTATCATTGACCGTTCGCTTCAATTTCTTATTTATAGCCTCTCCGAACTTAGTCTTAGCCTCTAAATAACGCTCCTCGTAATCACCAAACTCTACTAACGCCTCTGCCATTTCAGCATCACTCGCTTCTAAAGTCTCATAATATTTACGAAATTCATCGAAAGCCTTATCTAACTCATCGGCAAAATGCTTAAGTGAGTATACCGTTATATTATCAATATCGTTGGATTTAATTAGATATTTAGTTATTAATCCCTTTAAAAATTTCACATTTTTAGTTTTGGGCATTTTGGTTTGGCCTGGAAGGATTCAAGAAATCAAAAATACAAATTTTTACAATCGATAAATTGAAAAAATAGATAAGTTCAAACAATAGAATATGTATATATATATAATAAAAAAACTTGGTAAGCGACTAAATAGATAGACACGTCTTCGTAACGGTAGTTTGTACCCCAATATTCCAATATATGATTACAATCAGCAATGACACCCAGATAGATAACTTCGCAACCAAATTGGCTCGAATAAATGATAGTTTTCAGAAACAAGATGATTACTCTCAACGTTTAACCCAATGATCGGAAACGAAATGATTACGTTAACCAGTGTTTGGAAACGAAATGATTAGCTCTCTGTCGGATATATCCGGCTTGAAGGACCAAAAATTATGATATAGTTCGATAAGAAAACTTTAAATTTTTAAACCTTTATTTACACTCTAATAGCTACAGTCATAATAATAGAAAACTAACAAATTTATTATACAAAACAAAACCTTGATTATTTTTCTATTCCCCCTCCGATCCAAACCAAAGTCCAACATTATTGTTTTAAAAAGGGTTTAAATGACTTGTTATTGACTTATTAAGATTTAAAAATGAAAATTTGTTTAAATAAGTACACATTTGTACATTATTATGTTCTTTTTACTTATTAAGTTTTTTACTAATTTTTTTGTATACACATTACTTTTTTTACATTTTGTTTGTTTATAAATTACTGATTTAAATGAATTAATCAATTAATTAGGTATTTGGGTTATATTTAAAATAGTAATTCATACTCAATACCTTAAGTTGTAAAAAAAATCACCAGTTTACAATTTTTGTAAACCACTTATAAGCATTTGTTTCCAATAAACACTAAGAAAACGCTTTATTTCGTTTTAAAACTAAAGTATAATAATAATGCACTTTTTTTCTTACAAATCGGAAAAGAAAATTGAACTAACTAGAACAGAAAAAGAAAAAAAAACTAACACCACCTGAAAGCGGCCTACTCGTTTTCCAAAAAAAAAGAATTTTAGAAAGTTAGGAATTTGTATTTTCTCCGAAATACAAATTCCTAACGGTGCCTATGAGCTTCGTCGCTTTTCTTGCCCTAACCCCTTGACTCGCCAACATTCTCCCGGCCTGTCTGCGCGACCCACGGCAAGGGGAGAGGACAGAATCGATTAACGGACCTCTTGAAGGAAGAGACAGCGGTACGCACTTTTATGATCCGCACCAACCCGTCATTTCCAGGGTATACGTGGGTGACCCTCGCCAGACGCCATTGAAGAGGTGGAATGTTGTCCTCTCTTAGCAACCCTACATCGCCTACTTCCACATTTTTGGAGACGGATCTGTTCTTTCCCCTTGTTTGAAGGGAACTAAGGTACTCGCTTGACCAACGAGCCCAAAACCGTTTGAAAACCTCCTGGACAAAGGTGAATCTCTTGTCCAACCTGATTGCTTGACCACTGTCAACGCATTCAGGAACGCCTTTAAGTGGACCTCCAATCAAAAAATGAGCCGGTGTCAAGGGATCTGCGTCGTTCGGATCACTAGATACAAATGTGATTGGGCGGCTGTTCATCGAGGCCTCTACCTGAGCCAGAAGAGTCGAAAACTCTTCAAAGGTCAGACTTGCATTACCTGCGCTCCTGATCAGGCAACCTTTGCAGCTTTTGACGGCCGCTTCCCACAAGCCCCCGAACTCTGGTGCCCTTGCCGGAATAAAATTCTAGTTGATGCCTTTTGTCGCCAGTTCTCCTTTCATCGATTCATTAAAAGCCCGAGTCCTTATGACTTCAGCCGCCGAGCCCAAAAAGTTTTTTGCTCCTACAAAGTTTCTTCCGTTGTCCGATGTGATCGTCTCTGGACGGCCACGGCGGGCTGAGAACCGACAGACAGCCCCCAAGCATGCTTCAGTGGTCAAATCGGTCACCAACTCTAAGTGGACGGCATTTGTCGCAAGGCAGACGAATAAGGCGACGTACCCTTTCACAGATAACCTTCCCCGTCCCTTCTTTGGACGAAGAGAAAAAGGACCAGCAAAATCAACTCCAACTTTTGAAAATGGCCTGCTGACTACAACTCTGTCAGCTGGAAGGTCGCCCATGAGCTGAGTGCAAGGGCTAGGCCGAGAGCGGTAACATTTTAGGCAACCGAAAAGCACCTTGGCGACTGTGCTACGTCCTTTTAGGACCCAAAAGCGCCGTCGGATGCTTGCCAAGACAGACTAGGCCGAGATGATTCAAATTCTCGTGTTCTCGACGAATAAGTAGCGTTGACAGGTTCCCTGGAGCAAGAATGATCGGGTGCTTTACGTCAAAAATCTCCTCACAATTCCTTAACCTACCACCTAACCTGATCAAACCTGCGCTGTCCAGAAAGGGATTGAGTGGTTGGAGTTTGTCTTTTGGACTCAGAGTCTTCTTTGCTACAAGTCTGGCTAATGAATCTTGAAAGTGCCACTTTTGGTCCAACAGAACGACTCTCTGCATCGCCTCCTCCAGCTCCGAAACTGAAATGATCCTCTCACTACACCGCCACTCTTTCCTGATAAAGAGTAGACACCAAATGGTGACTCTGAGCAGACGATTTAGCTTTGAGAATCTCTCGATAATATGGTTATCGACCCTCGCAACGTTGCTCATAACCGAAGGTCTCTTCAGCTCAGAGACGATAAAATTTCCTCGAAGTTCCGAGTCTGGCCAATCCGATGCTGGCAAGGAGAGCCAATTGGGGCCATTCCACCAGAACGTGTTGTTACTAAAGTCCTTTGGAAAAAGCCCACGAGAGCACAAATCGGCAGGATTCTGGTCCGTGGGTACATATGCCCAGGAAGCGTCTGGGACGAGTTCTCTAATGGATGAGACTCGATTCCTAACGAACTCCTTGAGATCGGAGGCCGGGCGTCTTAACCAGGCGAGAACGATCTGCGAATCCGACCAGCAGTGCAGGGTGCTAAAGGACGTAAACCCAGACTTTGTTACAAAACTTACCACCTGGGCCAATAGCTGAGCTGCGCAGAGCTCCAAGCGAGGAATTGTCTGCTTGCTCAGTGGGGCCACCTTAGTGCGTGAACACAACAATCTGACTGTTCCGGGCGAGACGAGGTAAACAACTGCCCCGTACGCTTTCTGCGATGCGTCCAAAAATCCGTGCAACTCCACACGTTCTGACAGACACAACCATCTCGGAATCAACACCGACTCAAGGCATGGAAGTTCGGTGCGTATCCTCTTCCATTGTTTTGAAATCTCAGGCGGGATTTCGTCGTCCCACTCCAGTTTGTGAAGCCATAGGTCTTGAAATGATTGTTTAATCAAAACCGTAACTGGTGACACCCGACCAAAGGGGTCAAAAATTCTGGCCGATTCTGAAAGCAGTTTTCGCTTGGTAGCCAAAAAAGTGCTGTCTAAATTGATGCGAAACGAAAAGGTGTCTTTCAAGGGAGACCAATATAACCCAAGAGATTTTACCGTGAATTCACTTTGAGACATGAAGTCGACCGAATCCGCTAGATCTGACAGCTCTAGTCCTTTCAATACTCTTATGTCATTCGCTACCCATTTCTTTAAAGGGAACATCCCAAGCCGAGAAGTTTTCGGAGCTCGTCCCTGATTGCAATAAGAGCATCGATATTATCATGCCCAACATAGATGTCGTCCATGTACCTGTGATTGTAAATGATCTTCGCACTCAATGGGAAATCTTCTTGCTTTTCGTTGGCTAACTGCAAGAGGCAGCGCTCCGCCAAGAAGGGGGAGCAATCCAAACCGAAAGGCAAAGTCGACATTCTAAATGATTTCGTCGAGCTCCCGTCTTCATCGTACCAAAGCACGCGCAGATAGTCTCTGTCTTCTGGATTAACAGAGATCTGCCGGAACATTTTCTCGATGTCGCATGAGAACACAAATCGGTGCAGCCGGAAACGGAAAAGGACGATCCTAATGTCGTTGAGGAGGCACGGACCCTTCATGAGCTCATCGTTGAGAGAATTGCCATTGTCGGATTTGAATGACGCGTCAAAGACTACGCGCAACTTTTTGGAAGTCGCAGACTTCTGCATGACTCCCAGATGTGGCAAGTAAAACGACTAAGCTGGGGTTATGTAGAAAGGCGATGAGGCGGGTTCCATATGACCGTTGGACAGATAACTGAGCATGAACTCGAAATATTTCATCTTCAGCTCAGGGTTCTTCTCCAGTCGACCCTGCAACATGTAGAAACGGCGTTTTGCTCCCTTGAAGGAATCTCCCACGTCGGCGCGGTCTCTCTTAAAAGGTAGGCTGATCGAGAACCTTCCGTTAGCTAGTCTAGTGACGTGCTTGACGAAGTGGTCTTCACAACGTTCGTTTTCTGAGATCGGCGCACTTTCGTTAGGGACCTCGTCTATGAGCCAAAACTTACGTAAACTCTCGTCTATCTTTGACACTGATTCGACCGTAGTTGTGTGCGCGACTGTAGAATCACCATTCAAAGAAGCACTTCCTCCGACTACCCAGCCGAAGATAGTGTTCATCACTCTCAGACCTTTATCTAATTTGATGACGCTATCTGGGAGGATAATGTCGTAATAGCCCAGAGCCCCTAGCAGAATGTCAATTTTGCCTGGCCTAAAGAAGTAAGGATCAGCCATGTTTTTGTCGCGAAACAAGTCATAATTTTTGACCACGATGGGCGAAGCGGGCAAATCGGGAGTTATGCTGCGAAGTATCAAGGCTTCTACGTCGAATTTATTGTTGTTGTCGAATTGGGACGTCAATGACAGTAACATCTTTGAGCGAGATACTCCTCCTTGAGACCCCCCATCCCGTACACAATCACTTTGGCGGGGACCGACGGAAGCTGGAGCTTCCTTACGCAGTCTGTCGTTATAAAGGAGGACTCAGAGCCTGGGTCAAGTAGAACCCGGCATGGAATTGGGATCCCCAAAGCGTTTGTAACATGGACAGTCGCCGTTGCCAATATTCCCTTTGGAGCCGAGAACCCCAGACCGACATTTGCCTGAGTCGAAACGCAACCTGTTTTGGAGGAACTGGACCCTCCGTTTTCTTCGACACTTGAGGAGACATTGGAGGAATGAAGTAATGAGTGGTGTTTTGAACTACAATGAGTGCACCTAAATTTTGATGGGCATCTTGCTACCCCATGGCCTTTTCTGAGACAATTGAAACATAACATTAAATTGTTTGCGGTCTTTTGACGCTTTCCGGGGTCAAACGCGGCAAACTCGGGACACTGATACACCATGTGATTCTTTAAGCAAACACCACATCCAGAAGAACTTGTTGATGAGAAGGCGCTCGTGTTTTTCTTAGGATTATCCCTGTCGGTTTTCCTCGCCTGAAGAGAAGCGCGTGAGCCATACGCATCCTTAGCAACCCCTCTTTTCTCCAGGAACTTAATAAAGTCAGCCCAAGAACGGTTTGGATTTGACGCTATTTGGTCGTTCCACCGTTGCCGCGTGTCAGGGTCACACTTTTCCTTTATTAAATAAATGAGCCATGGGTCCCTATTGGATCCCATGACGGCAACCTTATCAAGAGCCCCGAGTATGACTTCAACGTCATCAACCAAAGCAGAGATCCCTGAACCGTCTCTATTTACCTGAGGAAGCTTGGTGAATTTTTCGATCAGAGACTCGGTTATAATATCAGGTTTATCGAATCGAGAAATCAACTTGTTCCACGCGATGGTATAATTATCAGAAGAGTTGCAAAGATTAGTGAGCGTTTTTGCTGCACCTCCCTTCAAGGATGATCTAAGGTAATGAAGCTTTTGTATCGGTTGCAAGAACGGCGCATTGTGGATCATTGACTCAAATGAGTCCCGAAAAATATATGAATTATTATTATTGTTTTTTTTGTTTTCAAAAACGTAGGACTTACAAGGAACACTACCCAAGTGTAACACTCCGATTTTGCTTAAATATAGCTCATTTGAAAGAGAATATCTTTGTTAATAAAAGCCCAAAATTATAGCTGCCCTAATTCATATGGTGGTGAGTTATTCACCCTCAAAGTCATCTGTGTCAAAACATATAATTGACTAGAACTTTTTAGGGACTGGTTTTTTTGAAAAAACGCTTTTTATAAAAGTTATAGCTTATAACTAGCGTCACAACTTTTATAGAAAAAGTTTTTTGATTTTCCCAAAATCCACTCCACAAATCGCAAAAATATTCAAAAAATCGTGTTTTTTGATTAGAATTGCCCTAAAATTTATGTTTTTTGATTCAAATTTAATATTATTTAAATGATACTAACATTTAACACAATTGACCAAAAAATTTTTTTTCTACTTTGAATTAGAGGTGAGTTATGATAAAAAAACGATTTTTCGTTTTTGCTTATTATTTCTACAAAAATTAATCATAATTTCAAATTTTTATTTAATAATAATCTTAAGGAGCAGTAGTATCGATCGCAACAAAAAAATCAAAAAAAGGGGTAAAATTTTTCCAACCCCTAAAAATTTTTTCAATTTTTTTTAAAATTTTTTTTCTACACTAATTTAAAGTTTATTGTTTAATTACATGAAAGTTAATAATTTAGCTAATTTTAGCTAATTTCTAAGTTTATAAGAAGTTTAATCGATTTGTCTTTCGTTTTCAATTTATTATCTAAAAAAAATTATGTCTTTTAAAAAGTAACATATAAAATAAAATAGTTACCATGATAATTTCAGTGAAAATGAAATTCAGTGAAGAAGTGTTTGAAGCATAATGTCTTATTGCACCATCCACATCTTATAAATGCCAAATCTTTTCAAACATCACACTCTATTTGATCATTAGTCACGAAACTATAGTTTGCCGGTGTCGTAAGTTCACCAGGATGTTCATCTAAATGCCCACTTTTGATAAGTTAAATGCGGTGAGCATATATGTTGGAAATAAGTTTGTAGAAACAAGGCAGAAATCTTTACCAGTACATGATATTGATTTGAAAAAATGGGGTTTGAAAATATCTACGAATTTAAATGTTCGAAACTTTACGGCAAGCAGTAAATGGCTTCATAATTTTAAAATAAAATTTAATATAGTTTCTCGGAAAATCACGAACTTTAGAACTATTGCATTGACAATAAATTAAAATGCCACAATACAACAATTTCTCGTCAATGTAAGGGAACAAATGATTAAGTATGGTGAATCAAATACATACAACAGTGACCAAAGTGGATTTAACATAGAAATGCATTGTGGTTGAAGTCTTTCCATATTGGAGAGAAGAAAACAGAATCTGTAGCTCAATCATTAAGTTCAATAACCCATAGCTACACTATTCAGGTCACATTATCTGCGACAGGAAAAATACTCAGCCCTGTATTATAAACACCGGCAAACTATAGTTTCGTGACTAATGATCAAATAGAGTGTGATGTTTGAAAAGATTTGGCATTTATAAGATGTGGATGGTGCAATAAGACATTATGCTTCAAACACTTCTTCACTGAATTTCATTTTCACTGAAATTATCATGGTAACTATTTTATTTTATATGTTACTTTTTAAAAGACATAATTTTTTTTTTAGATAATAAATTGAAAACGAAAGACAAATCGATTAAATTTATTATAAACTTAAGAATTAGCTAAATTATTAACTTTCATGTAATTAAACAATAAACTTTAAATTAGTGTAGAAAAAAAATTTTAAAAAAAATTGAAAAAAATTTTTAGGGGTTGGAAAAATTTTACCCCTTTTTCGATTTTTTTGTTGCGATCGATACTACTGCTCCTTAAGATTATTATAAAATAAAAATTTGAAATTATGATTAATTTTTGTAGAAATAATAAGCAAAAAACGAAAAATCGTTTTTTTATCATAACTCACCCCTAATTCAAAGTAGAAAAAATTTTTTTGGTCAATTGTGTTAAATGTTAGTATCATTTGACTGATATTAAATTTGAATCAAAAAACATAAATTTTAGGGTAATTTATTCAAAAAACACGATTTTTTGAATATTTTTGCGATTTGTGGGGTGGATTTTGAGAAAATCAAAAAAATTTTTTTATAAAAGTTGTGACGCTAGTTATAAGCTATAACTTTTATAAAAAGCGTTTTTTCAAAAAAACCAGTCCCTAAAAGTTCTAGTCAATTATATGTTTTGACACAGATGACCTTGAGAGTGATAACTCACCACCATATGAATTAGGGCAGCTATAATTTTGGGCTTTTATTAACAAGATATTCTCTTTCAAATGAGCTATATTTAAGCAAAATCGGGTGTTACACTTGGGTAGTGTTCCTTGTAAGATCTCTTTTTTATTCGATTTTATACCATCTATAATTACAATTTATGTTTTTAAATTCTGAAAAAAATTTTTTTTAATGAAAAAGAGCTAGATTTCAAAATGTGATTTAACTCATTTGGATTACTATTTTATAAGTTATATTTTTTCACAATTATTCTAAAATGTAAATCTCACAGTTTTTTTGATTTTTTTAAAAAATAAATTATGTTATAAAAATAATTAACTAATCTCCCTGTATGTGCTAAATACACTCTTAAAACGGTACTATCACATTTATTTGTAATATATCGATAATTTAGGTGCAAAAAGAACTTTTTTTTTTTTTTTTCAGTTACGATTGGAATAATTACCAATATGGATTTTGGTTTTGAGATTACTGACTGATTCGATTCAATTACCTCTTGAAACGTGCTATGATTCTTCAAATAGTTTATTATTAATTGTTCTAAGTTTTCTCGAACTAATTTTACTTTACATGGTTTCTGTAGTCAGTCTTCCGACTTTTGACTATTGCGGTATTGACTTATACACAAATAAGCCAGTTCCGAGAAGTAAAAGCGAGGAATAGGCTGGTATGATTTACGACAGTGTAAATCAATATATGCCATCGGTATGCAGTTGTGCGTTTGTTAACGCACAAACTAATACCGAGAATCTGAAAAAAACCACATTCCATTGCTGAAAAAAATATAAAAGCAATAGGCCTGTGAAAGTTTAGTTTTAGTCACGAGTCTTTTTCGAGATACAACATTCGACCGCCCAAGCAATAGCGAGGTAGCAAACAATAATATTTATTCGTTAAAACGCATATTTCGATATATAACGGTAGTGTGAAAAGTAACCAAAATACTAAACTGGTGACCCCGAGTTGAACATAAGGCCGTCCACAGCGTAAATAGTGAGTCAAACAACATCAGCCTGAATCCAGAAGCAGATCAACATACGAGCCAATCCATTGTTGACATTCAAGTTAAACAAGGCGATTCCAGCCATCCGAAACATAAGGTCTGACATTTTCATTTATATATATAAAAAATTTTTGTTGCTTTTCTTTTCCTCTTTAATTTTTTATTCATTTGTGTCAATGGAAAGTACCCCAAGTACATCGGGCAAAAATACTAAGCCACAGCCCGAGACTGACATATACAGGGTGTCATTAAAAATCCCTCCGTGTTGGAAAGATGAGCCTGAGTTATGGTTTGACAGAATAGAATCACAATTTAGGGTTTCAGGAATCACCCAGACCGAACCAAATACGATTTGGTGGTAGCTTCCTTAGAAACAGATACAATCGTGCACATTAGAGATGTAATCAGAGGGCCAGCAGAAGGAAAAACATATGACGCTTTAAAAGCACGAATCATATCCGTGTTTGCAGAATCGCGGAATCTGCAGTACCGTAAACTCTTACACGAGCTTGAGTTAGGAGACGCAAAACCATCGCAACTTCTTACAAAAATGAGAAATTATGCAGATGACATTGGCGATGATTTCCTCAAGAACCTATGGTTACAAAGATTACCCGACCACATGCAGGCGGTTTTGTCTGCAAACGATGTGGCGCTGACTACCTTGGCTGCGATGGCTGACCGCATGTGGGACTTGAAGCCTACACGTTTTGTGAACACGGTGCAAGATGCAAGCTGCGAAATTAATGCATTACAGCAGCAGGTACTTGAATTAACGAAAAAAATCGACAAACTCTCACTCAAAGATTCAGGGCGGTTACAGACCACGCTCTACATCACGAATTAGAGGAAAAAGTAGATCACCAGACAGTAACAAAATCTGTTATTACCATCGCACGTTTGGTGCGAAGCACGTAAATGTACCCCAACGTGCAGCATGAAGAAAACACAACCGTCAAACTAACGCCCCTGCCTATCACAGCGACAGACTGTCAGGGAAATGAGTTAAGTCGCATTTTTATAAAAGATAAAAAACTAGCATGCAAATTTCTAATCGACACAGGAGCCGACATTTCGGTAATCCCTCCACCTTTAAATTTTAAAAAAATTCCGCAAAAACTTGAATTATTCGCTGCTAACGGCACTCACATTTCAACGTACGGCACCAAATTAATCAACGTCGATTTAGGATTATGTCGCAACTTTCAATGGACGTTTATTGTGGCAAACGTCAAAAATTCTATTATAGGCATGGATTTTCTAAAACACTTTGACTTGTTAGTTGACCCCAAAAGAAGCAAACTGATAGACGCCAGGACTCTATCCTCTATTAACGGGATTAAATGCACGGATAGTCAGGCGATTTCACCGCAAGTTACAATATTAATGCACGAAATAAATTTGAGTTACTTTTAAAAGAATTTCCCGATCTGTCGAATCCTAATTCAACTGGAAAAATAGGGGTGAAACACGGTGTCGAACACTACATAGAGACCACAGGTAGCCCTGTTTATGCCAAAGCTAGACGATTAGCTCCAGATAGGCTCAAATCAGCTAAAGCTGAATTTCAAAGCATGCTGGATCAAGGAATATGCCGGCCTTCTAAAAGCCCGTGGTCTAGCCCATTACACATGGTTCAAAAGAAATCCGGTGATTGGAGACCATGCGGTGATTACCGTGCACTAAACGCAAAAACAATCCCAGATAGATATTCTCTACCCTTCTTGACCGACTGCAACCACATGTTGCATGGCTGCAAAATTTTCTCCAAGGTGGACCTCTTTAAGGCATATCACCAAATACCTATACGGGAGGAAGATATCCCAAAGACAGCCATCACCACGCCCTTTGGATTATACGAATTTCCGTTCATGACATTTGGATTACGCAATGCAGCCCAAACATTCCAGAGATTCATACACGAAGTCCTTCGTGGATTAGATTTCATATTTTCATTAATCGACGATGTCATCATCGCATCGACCGATAACGAAACACATGAAAAACATCTTCGCACTTTGTTTGAGCGGCTTGATAAATACGGCTTACGCATTAATTTTTCGAAATGTGTATTTGGGGCCGAGAAACTGAACTTCCTGAGATACGAAGTTTCGACGGAAGGTTTGAAACCAACAACAGAGAAGATCGAAGCCATTCGAAATTTTCAAATTCCAAAGTCCGCCACAAAACTTAGACGTTTTTTAGGTATGGTGAATTTTTATCACCGATTCATACCTAACTGCGCGAAACTGCAACAGCCATTATCAAAATTGATAGGTGGACACACAAAGAATAGCAAGAAGCCACTAGATTGGAACACTAGCGCTGACTCAGCATTTCAAGCTCTTAAAGCTGCACTGTCGGAAGCCACGCTTCTAGCACACCCCAATCCAGATGCCAAATTATCGTTGGTCACCGACGCGTCTGACATCGCAATGGGGGCAGTGTTGCAACAGGAGGTTGCAGGGTCAAAGCAACCGCTAAGCTTCTTTTCTAGAGCGCTTTCAAGCTCGCAAACGAAATACAGTACTTATGACCGGGAACTGCTCGCCATATACAGCGCAGTAAAACACTTCAAGCACTTGCTTGAAGGTCGAAATTTTACGATATACACGGATCACAAACCGTTGATTTTTGCATGTAGCAAGAACCTAGATAGAGCTTCGGCACGTCAAACACGACAACTTTTATATATTACCGAATTCACCACGGACATTCGATATATAAAAGGGGGCGAGAACGTCGTAGCCGATGCTATGTCTAGGATAGAGGCAATTACGACACCAAACCCTATCGACTACAACAACCTTGCCATGCATCAAAACGACGAGGATTTGGAAAAACTACGGCATCACAGCAATATAAAGTTAATCAAACTGACATTACCTCAAGTAGAAAAACCTTTATATTGCGATACGTCTACGAACTCCGTTAGACCTTACGTTAGCAAAGACTTTCGATTACAAGTTTTTAAAGCATTACATGATCTATCGCATCCAGGCATCCGTGCTACGACAAAGTTAATTTCGAGTCGTTTCATTTGGCCCAATATGAAAAAGGATTGTAAAAGATGGACACAGGCTTGCATTGCTTGTCAAAAGGCTAAAGTCACAAGGCACACACGAGCCCCGCTTACAGATTTCATGGTACCGGGTGAACGGTTCGAAACACCTGAACATGGATATTGTTGGACCTCTACACACATGCCAGGAAAAGAGATACATTTTGACAATCATTGATCGTTATACAAGGTGGATCGAGGCTACGCCAATGGAGAACCAATCGGCAGAGACGGTAGCAAAAACTTTGATTGCATCTTGGTTTGCGAGATATGGCATTCCATCAACAATCACCACGATCAAGGCAGGCAGTTCGAGAGTGAAGTTTTCCAAGCACTTTCGAAATACTTAGGGTTTCGTCATAAGATGACTACGGCTTATCATCCGCAGTCTAATGGACTAATTGAACGGCAGCATCGTACTATCAAGGCTGCTTTAAAATGTCATCTGCAGGGTAATCATTCATGGGTCGATTCATTACCTCTAGTGTTATTAGGAATCAGAACCGCTCTTAAAGAAGAATTAAATTGTTCTTCGGCAGAGCTAGTGTTTGGGGCTCCTTTAAGGCTTCCGGGTGAGTTCATAGCTCCTTCAACAAAAACGCATCCACAAGAGCTCGTTAAAGTTCTTCAAAACACGATAAAATTTTTAAAGCCAACTCCAACATCTAAGCACGGGGAAAAACCTTTCTTTATTCCTAAAAATTTGGGTACCTCTTCACACGTATTTTTACATAATAATATGAGTCAGGGAGCTCTCACACCTAGATATTCAGGTCCTTACGAGGTAAAAAGAAAAGCAGCAAAGTTTTTTGATATAGATGTCAATGGAGACGTTAAGCGGGTTTCAATTGACCGGTTAAAACCTGCCTTTATTTTGATGAATAAAGCGGCAACACCGGAAACACCAGTAACGCAAGAAGACACCTCGCAACACATAGCCTGGAATCACTTACCATTTTCAACAGTCAAGACAGATCCAGTACTCAAACCAGGTGATGCAGCCAGTAGCGATACAGTACCAGAAGCATCCATGACTAATACATCGACTAGAATTGGAAGAAGAGTAAGGTTCCCGCGAAGATTAGCCGAATATAAATATTTTTGAAATTGTTTTTCTCTTTTATAATGTATATATTATTATTTTGTATATTATAGGTGCTATATCGCTGTTGCTGGGGAGGGAGTCTGTAGTCAGTCTTCCGACTTTTGACTATTGCGGTATTAACTTATACACAAATAAGCCAGTACCGAGAAGTAAAAGCGAGGAATAGGCTGGTAATGATTTACGACAGTGTAAATCAATATATGCCATCGGTATGCAGGTTGTGCGTTTGTTAACGCACAAACTAATACCGAGAATCTGAAAAAAACCACATTCCATTGCTGAAAAAAATATAAAAAGCAATAGGCCTGTGAAAGTTTAGTTTTAGTCACGAGTCTTTTTCGAGATACAACATTCGACCGCCCAAGCAATAGCGAGGTAGCAAACAATAAATATTTATTCGTTAAAACGCATATTTCGATATATAACGGTAGTGTGAAAAGTAACCAAAATACTAAAGTTTCATTTGCTTTTTTAATTTTTGCTCGATCCGGTAGATTCGTCGTTTAGCTAAGATCTCTTTTTTTATTCGATTTTATACCATCTATAATTACAATTATAGTTTTTAAATTCTGAAAAAAATTTTTTTTAATGAAAAAGAGCTAGATTTCAAAATGTGATTTAACTCATTTGGATTACTATTTTATAAGTTATATTTTTTCACAATTATTCTAAAATGTAAATCTCACAGTTTTTTTGATTTTTTAAAAATAAATTATGTTATAAAAATAATTAACTAATCTCCCTGTATGTGCTAAATACACTCTTAAAACGGTACTATCACATTTATTTGTAATATATCGATAATTTAGGTGCAAAAAGAACTTTTTTGGTTTTTTTTTTTCAGTTACGATTTGGAATAATTACCAATATGGATTTTGGTTTTGAGATTACTGACTGATTCGATTCAATTACCTCTTGAAACGTGCTATGATTCTTCAAATAGTTTATTATTAATTGTTCTAAGTTTTCTCGAACTAATTTTACTTTACATGGTTTCTGTAGTCAGTCTTCCGACTTTTGACTATTGCGGTATTGACTTATACACAAATAAGCCAGTTCCGAGAAGTAAAAGCGAGGAATAGGCTGGTAATGATTTACGACAGTGTAAATCAATATATGCCATCGGTATGCAGGTTGTGCGTTTGTTAACGCACAAACTAATACCGAGAATCTGAAAAAAACCACATTCCATTGCTGAAAAAATATAAAAAGCAATAGGCCTGTGAAAGTTTAGTTTTAGTCACGAGTCTTTTTCGAGATACAACATTCGACCGCCCAAGCAATAGCGAGGTAGCAAACAATAAATTTATTCGTTAAAACGCATATTTCGATATTAACGGTAGTGTGAAAAGTAACCAAAATACTAAACTGGTGACCCCGAGTTGAACATAAGGCCGTCCACAGCGTAAATAGTGAGTCAAACAACATCAGCCTGAATCCAGAAGCAGATAAACATACGAGCCAATCCATTGTTGACATTCAAGTTAAACAAGGCGATTCCAGCCATCCGAAACATAAGGTCTGACATTTTCATTTATATATATAAAAATTTTTGTTGCTGTTTCTTTTCCTCTTTAATTTTTTATTCATTTGTGTCAATGGAAGTACCCCAAGTACATCGGGCAAAAATACTAAGCCACAGCCCGAGACTGACATATACAGGGTGTCATTAAAAATCCCTCCGTGTTGGAAAGATGAGCCTGAGTTATGGTTTGACAGAATAGAATCACAATTTAGGGTTTCAGGAATCACCCAAGACCGAACCAATACGATTTGGTGGTAGCTTCCTTAGAAACAGAACATACAATCGTGCACATTAGAGATGTAATCAGAGGGCCAGCAGAAGGAAAAACATATGACGCTTTAAAAGCACGAATCATATCCGTGTTTGCAGAATCGCGGAATCTGCAGTACCGTAAACTCTTACACGAGCTTGAGTTAGGAGACGCAAAACCATCGCAACTTCTTACAAAAATGAGAAATATGTTAGCAGATGACATTGGCGATGATTTCCTCAAGAACCTATGGTTACAAAGATTACCCGACCACATGCAGGCGGTTTTGTCTGCAAACGATGTGGCGCTGACTACCTTGGCTGCGATGGCTGACCGCATGTGGGACTTGAAGCCTACACGTTTTGTGAACACGGTGCAAGATGCAAGCTGCGAAATTAATGCATTACAGCAGCAGGTACTTGAATTAACGAAAAAATCGACAAACTCTCAACTCAAAGATTCAGGAGCGGTTACAGACCACGCTCTACATCACGAATTAGAGGAAAAGTAGATCACCAGACAGTAACAAAATCTTTTTTACCATCGCACGTTTGGTGCAGAAGCACGTAAATGTACCCCAACGTGCAGCATGAAGAAACACAACCGTCAAACTAACGCCCCTGCCTATCACAGCGACAGACTGTCAGGGAAATGAGTTAAGTCGCATTTTTATAAAAGATAAAAACTAGCATGCAAATTTCTAATCGACACAGGAGCCGACATTTCGGTAATCCCTCCACCTTTAAATTTTAAAAAAATTCCGCAAAAACTTGAATTATTCGCTGCTAACGGCACTCACATTTCAACGTACGGCACCAAATTAATCAACGTCGATTTAGGATTATGTCGCAACTTTCAATGGACGTTTATTGTGGCAAACGTCAAAAATTCTATTATAGGCATGGATTTTCTAAACACTTTGACTTGTTAGTTGACCCCAAAAGAAGCAAACTGATAGACGCCAGGACTCTATCCTCTATTAACGGGATTAAATGCACGGATAGTCAGGCGATTTCACCGCAAGTTACAAATATTAATGCACGAAATAAATTTGAGTTACTTTTAAAAGAATTTCCCGATCTGTCGAATCCTAATTCAACTGGAAAAATAGGGGTGAAACACGGTGTCGAACACTACATAGAGACCACAGGTAGCCCTGTTTATGCCAAAGCTAGACGATTAGCTCCAGATAGGCTCAAATCAGCTAAAGCTGAATTTCAAAGCATGCTGGATCAAGGAATATGCCGGCCTTCTAAAAGCCCGTGGTCTAGCCCATTACACATGGTTCAAAAGAAATCCGGTGATTGGAGACCATGCGGTGATTACCGTGCACTAAACGCAAAAACAATCCCAGATAGATATTCTCTACCCTTCTTGACCGACTGCAACCACATGTTGCATGGCTGCAAATTTTCTCCAAGTGGACCTCTTTAAGGCATATCACCAAATACCTATACGGGAGGAAGATATCCCAAGACAGCCATCACCACGCCCTTTGGATTATACGAATTTCCGTTCATGACATTTGGATTACGCAATGCAGCCCAAACATTCCAGAGATTCATACACGAAGTCCTTCGTGGATTAGATTTCATATTTTCATTAATCGACGATGTCATCATCGCATCGACCGATAACGAAACACATGAAAAACATCTTCGCACTTTGTTTGAGCGGCTTGATAAATACGGCTTACGCATTAATTTTTCGAAATGTGTATTTGGGGCCGAGAAACTGAACTTCCTGAGATACGAAGTTTCGACGGAAGGTTTGAACCAACAAAACAGAGAGATCGAAGCCATTCGAAATTTTCAAATTCCAAAGTCCGCCACAAAACTTAGACGTTTTTTAGGTATGGTGAATTTTATCACCGATTCATACCTAACTGCGCGAAACTGCAACAGCCATTATCAAAATTGATAGGTGGACACACAAAGAATAGCAAGAAGCCACTAGATTGGAACACTAGCGCTGACTCAGCATTTCAAGCTCTTAAGCTGCACTGTCGGAAGCCACGCTTCTAGCACACCCCAATCCAGATGCCAAATTATCGTTGGTCACCGACGCGTCTGACATCGCAATGGGGGCAGTGTTGCAACAGGAGGTTGCCGGGTCAAAGCAACCGCTAAGCTTCTTTTCTAGAGCGCTTTCAAGCTCGCAAACGAAATACGTACTTATGACCGGGAACTGCTCGCCATATCAGCGCAGTAAAACACTTCAAGCACTTGCTTGAAGGTCGAAATTTTACGATATACACGGATCACAAACCGTTGATTTTTGCATGTAGCAAGAACCTAGATTAGAGCTTCGGCACGTCAAACACGACAACTTTTATATATTACCGAATTCACCACGGACATTCGATATATAAAGGGGGCGAGAACGTCGTAGCCGATGCTATGTCTAGGATAGAGGCATTACGACACCAACCCTATCGACTACAACAACCTTGCCATGCATCAAAACGACGAGGATTTGGAAAAACTACGGCATCACAGCAATATAAAGTTAATCAAACTGACATTACCTCAAGTAGAAAAACCTTATATTGCGATACGTCCTACGAACTCCGTTAGACCTTACGTTAGCAAGACTTTCGATTACAAGTTTTAAAGCATTACATGATCTATCGCATCCAGGCATCCGTGCTACGACAAAGTTAATTTCGAGTCGTTTCATTTGGCCAATATGAAAAAGGATTGTAAAAGATGGACACAGGCTTGCATTGCTTGTCAAAAGGCTAAAGTCACAAGGCACACACGAGCCCCGCTTACAGATTTCATGGTACCGGGTGAACGGTTCGAACACCTGAACATGGATATTGTTGGACCTCTACACACATGCCAGGAAAAGAGATACATTTTGACAATCTGATCGTTATACAAGTTGGATCGAGGCTACGCCAATGGAGAACCAATCGCAGAGACGGTAGCAAAACTTTGATTGCATCTTGGTTTGCGAGATATGGCATTCCATCAACAATCACCACCGATCAAGGCAGGCAGTTCGAGAGTGAAGTTTTCCAAGCACTTTCGAAATACTTAGGGTTTCGTCATAAGATGACTACGGCTTATCATCCGCAGTCTAATGGACTAATTGAACGGCAGCATCGTACTATCAAGGCTGCTTTAAAATGTCATCTGCAGGGGTAATCATTCATGGGTCGATTCATTACCTCTAGTGTTATTAGGAATCAGACCGCTCTTAAAGAAGAATTAAATTGTTCTTCGGCAGAGCTAGTGTTTGGGGCTCCTTTAAGGCTTCCGGTGAGTTCATAGCTCCTTCAACAAAAAACGCATCCACAAGAGCTCCGTTAAAGTTCTTCAAAACACGATAAAATTTTTAAAGCCAACTCCAACATCTAAGCACGGGGGAAAAACCTTTCTTTATTCCTAACAATTTGGGTACCTCTTCACACGTATTTTTACATAATAATATGAGTCAGGGAGCTCTCACACCTAGATATCAGGTCCTTACGAGGTAAAAAGAAAAGCAGCAAAGTTTTTTGCTATAGATGTCAATGGAGACGTTAAGCGGGTTTCAATGACCGGTTAACCTGCCTTTATTTTGATGAATAAAGCGGCAACACCGGAAACACCAGTAACGCAAGACAGACACCTCGCAAACACATAGCCTGGAATCACTTACCCATTTTCAACAGTCAAGACAGATCCAGTACTCAAACCAGGTGATGCAGCCAGTAGCGATACCAGTACCAGAAGCATCCATGACTAATACATCGACTAGAATTGGAGAAGAGAGGTTCCCGCAAGATTAGCGAATATATTTTTTGAAATTGTTTTTCTCTTTATATTATATTATTATTTTGTATATTATAGGTGCTATATCGCTGTTGCTGCGGGAGGAGTCTGTAGTCAGTCTTCCGACTTTTGACTATTGCGGTATTAACTTATACCAAAATAAGCCAGTACCGAGAAGTAAAAGCGAGGAATAGGCTGGTAATGATTTACGACAGTGTAATCAATATATGCCATCGGGTATGCGGTTGTGCGTTTTGTTAACGCACAAACTAATACCGAGAATCTGAAAAAAACCACATTCCATTGCTGGAAAAAAATAAAAAAGCAATAGGCCTGTGAAAGTTTAGTTTTAGTCACGAGTCTTTTTCGAGATACAACATTCGACCGCCCAAGCATAGCGAGGTAGCAAACAATAAATATTTATTCGTTAAAACGCATATTTCGATATATAACGGTAGTGTGAAAAGTAACCAAATACTAAAGTTCATTTGCTTTTTTAATTTTATTTTTCCTCTCCGGTAGATTCGTCGTTTAGCTAAGATCTCTTTTTTTATTCGATTTTATACCATCTATAATTACAATTATAGTTTTTAAATTCTGAAAAAAATTTTTTTTTAATGAAAAGAGCTAGATTTCAAACTGTGATTTAACTCATTTGGATTACTATTTTATAAGTTATTTTTTTCACAATTATTCTAAAATGTAAATCTCACAGTTTTTTTGATTTTTTAAAAAATAAATTATGTTATAAAACTAATTAACTAATCTCCCTGTATGTGCTAAATACACTCTTAAAACGGTACTATCACATTTATTTGTAATATATCGATAATTTAGGTGCAAAAAGAACTTTTTTGGTTTTTTTTTTCAGTTACGATTTGGAATAATTACCAATATGGATTTTGGTTTTGAGATTACTGACTGATTCGATTCAATTACCTCTTGAAACGTGCATGATTCTTCAAATAGTTTATATTAATTGTTCTAAGTTTTCTCGAACTAATTTTACTTTACATGGTTTCTGTAGTCCAGTCTTCCGACTTTTGACTATTGCGGTATTGACTTATACCAAATAAGCCAGTTCCGAGAAGTAAAAGCGGAGGAATAGGCTGGTAATGATTTACGACAGTGTTTAAATCAATATATGCCATCGGTATGCAGGTTGTGCGTTTGTTAACGCACAAACTAATACCGAGAATCTGAAAAAAAACCACATTCCATTGCTGAAAAAAATATAAAAGCAATAGGCCTGTGAAATTGACTTCTCCAGAAAACATTAATCTTTTAAAGCAAAAGCAAACGATTAAAAAAGTCCCCAGAAAAGGCAACCAAAAGAAAGCACGACTTTAAAGTTTTGTAAATAAATACATTTTTCGTTTTTCATAAAATTTTGAGTTGTTTTACTTTGATTTTTATCAGTATTTGACCGTAGCTTCACAACCCAGCCACTTTTTAAAATAGTCAAAATCACGTTTATCGAAAATTGACAATTGAAGTTTACTGAATAATCAAAACACAAATCTGTTCAAATACAAAGTTCATTGTTATATTATGCTTCAAAAAGTTCTGTTGATTCTTTGATATTTTCATTCTATAAAAAGTTACGATCAAAAACAAAACCCGGTTCCAACCCAGCCCTCTCCCTTATATAAAAAATTTTGTTGCTGTTTCTTTTCCTCTTTAATTTTTTATTCATTTGTGTCATGGAAAGTACCAAGTACTCGGGCAAAAATACTACGCCCAGCCCGAGACTGACATATACAGGGTGTCATTAAAAATCCCTCCGTGTTGGAAAGATGAGCCTGAGTTATGGTTTGACAGAATAGAATCACAATTTAGGGTTTCAGGAATCACCCAAGACCGAACCAATCCGATTTGGTGGTCGCTTCCTTAGAAACAGATACAATCGTGCACATTAGAGATGTAATCAGAGGGCCAGCAGAAGGAAAAACATATGACGCTTTAAAAGCACGAATCATATCCGTGTTTGCAGAATCGCGGAATCTGCAGTACCGTAAACTCTACACGAGCTTGAGTTAGGGACCAAAACCATCGCAACTTCTTACAAAAATAAGAAATTATGCAGATGACATTGGCGATGATTTCCTCAAGAACCTATGGTTACAAAGATTACCCGACCACATGCAGGCGGTTTTGTCTGCAAACGATGTGGCGCTGACTACCTTGGCTGCGATGGCTGACCGCATGTGGGACTTGAAGCCTACACGTTTTGTGAACACGGTGCAAGATGCAAGCTGCGAAATTAATGCATTACAGCAGCAGGTACTTGAATTAACGAAAAAAAATCGACAAACTCTCAACTCAAAGATTCAGGAGCGGTTACAGACCACGCTCTACATCACGAATTAGAGGAAAAAGTAGATCACCAGACAGTAACAAAATCTGTTATTACCATCGCACGTTGGTGCAGAAGCACGTAAATGTACCCCACGTGCAGCATGAAGAAAACACAACCGTCAAACTAACGCCCCTGCCTATCACAGCGACAGACTGTCGGGAAATGAGTTAAGTCGCATTTTTATAAAGATAAAAACTAGCATGCAAATTTCTAATCGACACAGGAGCCGACATTTCGGTAATCCCTCCACCTTTAAATTTTAAAAAAATTCCGCAAAAACTTGAATTATTCGCTGCTAACGGCACTCACATTTCAACGTACGGCACCAAATTAATCAACGTCGATTTAGGATTATGTCGCAACTTTCAATGGACGTTTATTGGGCAAACGTCAAAAATTCTATTATAGGCTGGATTTTCTAAACACTTTGACTTGTTAGTTGACCCCAAAAGAAGCAAACTGATAGACGCCAGGACTCTATCCTCTATTAACGGGATTAAATGCACGGATAGTCAGGCGATTTCACCGCAAGTACAAATATAATGCACGAAATAAATTTGAGTTACTTTTAAAGAATTTCCCGATCTGTCGAATCCTAATTCAACTGGAAAAATAGGGGTGAAACACGGTGTCGAACACTACATAGAGACCACAGGTAGCCCTGTTTATGCCAAAGCTAGACGATTAGCTCCAGATAGGCTCAAATCAGCTAAAGCTGAATTTCAAAGCTGGATCAAGGAATATGCCGGCCTTCTAAAAGCCCGTGGTCTAGCCCATTACACAGTTCAAAAGAAATCCGGTGATTGGAGACCATGCGGTGATTACCGTGCACTAAACGCAAAAACAATCCCGATAGTATTCTCTACCCTTCTTGACCGACTGCAACCACATGTTGCATGGCTGCAAATTTTCTCCAAGGTGGACCTCTTTAAGGCATATCACCAAATACCTATACGGGAGGAAGATATCCCAAAGACGCCATCACCACGCCCTTTGGATTATACGAATTTCCGTTCATGACATTTGGATTACGCAATGCAGCCCAAACATTCCAGAGATTCATACACGAAGTCCTTCGTGGATTAGATTTCATTTTTCATTATCGACGATGTCATCATCGCATCGACCGATAACGAAACACATGAAAACATCTTCGCACTTTGTTTGAGCGGCTTGATAAATACGGCTTACGCATTAATTTTTCGAAATGTGTATTTGGGGCCGAGAAACTGAACTTCCTGAGATACGAAGTTTCGACGGAAGGTTTTGAAACCAACAACAGAGAAGATCGAAGCCATTCGAAATTTTCAAATTCCAAAGTCCGCCACAAAACTTAGACGTTTTTTAGGTATGGTGAATTTTTATCACCGATTCATACCTAACTGCGCGAAACTGCAACAGCCATTATCAAAATTAATAGGTGGACACACAAAGAATAGCAAGAAGCCACTAGATTGGAACACTAGCGCTGACTCAGCATTTCAAGCTCTTAAAGCTGCACTGTCGGAAGCCACGCTTCTAGCACACCCCAATCCAGATGCCAAATTATCGTTGGTCACCGACGCGTCTGACATCGCAATGGGGGCAGTGTTGCAACAGGAGGTTGCAGGGTCAAAGCAACCGCTAAGCTTCTTTTCTAGATCGCTTTCAAGCTCGCAAACGAAATACAGTACTTATGACCGGGAACTGCTCGCCATATACAGCGCAGTAAAACACTTCAAGCACTTGCTTGAAGGTCGAAATTTTACGATATACACGGATCACAACCGTTGATTTTTGCATGTAGCAAGAACCTAGATAGAGCTTCGGCACGTCAAACACGACAACTTTTATATATTACCGAATTCACCACGGACATTCGATTATAAAAGGGGGCGAGAACGTCGTAGCCGATGCTATGTCTAGGATAGAGGCAATTACGACACCAAACCCTATCGACTACAACAACCTTGCCATGCATCAAACGACGAGGATTTGGAAAAACTACGGCATCACAGCAATATAAAGTTAATCAAACTGACATTACCTCAAGTAGAAAAACCTTTATATTGCGCTACGTCTACGAACTCCGTTAGACCTTACGTTAGCAAAGACTTTCGATTACAAGTTTTTAAAGCATTACATGATCTATCGCATCCAGGCATCCGTGCTACGACAAAGTTAATTTCGAGTCGTTTCATTTGGCCCAATATGAAAAAGGATTGTAAAAGATGGACACAGGCTTGCATTGCTTGTCAAAGGCTAAAGTACAAGGCACACACGAGCCCCGCTTACAGATTTCATGGTACCGGGTGAACGGTTCGAACACCTGAACATGGATTTGTTGGACCTCTACACACATGCCAGGAAAAGAGATACATTTTGACAATCATTGATCGTTATACAAGGTGGATCGAGGCTACGCCAATGGAGAACCAATCGGCAGAGACGGTAGCAAAAACTTGATTGCATCTTGGTTTGCGAGATATGGCATTCCATCAACAATCACCACCGATCAGGCAGGCAGTTCGAGAGTGAAGTTTTCCAAGCACTTTCGAAATACTTAGGGTTTCGTCATAAGATGACTACGGCTTTAATCCGCAGTCTAATGGACTAATTGAACGGCAGCATCGTACTATCAAGCTGCTTAAAATGTCATCTGCAGGGTATCATTCATGGGTCGATTCATTACCTCTAGTGTTATTAGGAATCGAACCGCTCTTAAAGAAGAATTAAATTGTTCTTCGGCAGAGCTAGTGTTTGGGGCTCCTTTAAGGCTTCCGGGTGAGTTCATAGCTCCTTCAACAAAAACGCATCCACAAGAGCTCGTTAAAGTTCTTCAAAACACGATAAAATTTTTAAAGCCAACTCCAACATCTAAGCACGGGGAAAAACCTTTCTTTATTCCTAAAAATTTGGGTACCTCTTCACACGTATTTTTACATTAATATGAGTCAGGGAGCTCTCACACCTAGATATTCAGGTCCTTACGAGGTAAAAAGAAAAGCAGCAAAGTTTTTTGATATAGATGTCAATGGAGACGTTAAGCGGGTTTCAATTGACGGTTAAAACCTGCCTTTATTTTGATGAATAAAGCGGCAACACCGGAAACACCAGTAACGCAAGAAGAAGACACCTCGCAACACATAGCCTGGAATCACGTACCATTTTCAACAGTCAAGACAGATCCAGTACTCAAAACCAGGTGATGCAGCCAGTAGCGTGATACAGTACCAGAAGCATCCATGACTAATACATCGACTAGAATTGGAAGAAGAGTAAGGTTCCCGCGAAGATTAGCCGAATATAAATATTTTTGAATTGTTTTTCTCTTTTATAATGTATATATTATTATTTTGTATATAGGTGCTATATCGCTGTTGCTGGGGAGGGGTCTGTAGTCAGTCTTCCGACTTTTGACTATTGCGGTATTAACTTATACACAAATAAGCCGTACCGAGAAGTAAAAAGCGAGGAATAGGCTGGTAATTATTTACGACAGTGTAAATCAATATGCCATCGGTATGCAGGTTGTGCGTTTGTTAACGCACAAACTAATACCGAGAATCTGAAAAAAACCACATTCCATTGCTGAAAAAAATATAAAAAGCAATAGGCCTGTGAAAGTTAGTTTTAGTCACGAGTCTTTTTCGAGATACAACATCGACCGCCCAAGCAATAGCGAGGTAGCAAACAATAAATATTATTCGTTAAAACGCATATTTCGATATATAACGGTAGTGTGAAAAGTAACCAAAATACTAAAGTTTCATTTGCTTTTTTAATTTTTGCTCGATCCGGTAGATTCGTCGTTTAGCTAAGATCTCTTTTTTTATTCGATTTTATACCATCTATAATTACAATTATAGTTTTTAAATTCTGAAAAAATTTTTTTTAATGAAAAGAGCAGAGATTTCAAAATGTGATTTAACTCATTTGGATTACTATTTTATAAGTTTATTTTTTCACAATTATTCTAAAAATGTAAATCTCACAGTTTTTTTGATTTTTAAAAAAATAAATTATGTTTAAAAATAATTAACTAATCTCCCTGTATGTGCTAAATACACTCTTAAAACGGTACTATCACATTATTTGTAATATATCGATAATTTAGGTGCAAAAAGAACTTTTTTGGTTTTTTTTTTCAGTTACGATTTGGATAATTACCAATATGGATTTTGGTTTTGAGATTACTGACTGATTCGATTCAATTACCTCTGAAACGTGCTATGATTCTTCAAATAGTTTATTATTATTGTTCTAAGTTTTCTCGAACTAATTTACTTTACATGGTTCTGTAGTCAGTCTTCCGACTTTTGACTATTGCGGTATTGACTTATACACAATAAGCCAGTTCCGAGAAGTAAAAGCGAGGAATAGGCTGGTAATGATTTACGACAGTGTAAATCAATATATGCCATCGGTATGCAGGTTGTGCGTTTGTTAACGCACAAACTAATACCGAGAATCTGAAAAAAAACCACATTCCATTGCTGAAAAAAATATAAAAAGCAATAGGCCTGTGAAAGTTTAGTTTTAGTCACGAGTCTTTTTCGAGATACAACATCGACCCGCCCAAGCAATAGCGAGGTAGCAAACAATAAATATTTATTCGTTAAAACGCATATTCGATATATAACGGTAGTGTGAAAAGTAACCAAACTACTAAAGTTTCATTTGCTTTTTTAATTTGCTCGATCTCGTAGATTCGTCGTTTAGCTAAGATCTCTTTTTTTATTCGATTTTATACCATCTATAATTACAATTATAGTTTTTTAAATTCTGAAAAAAATTTTTTTTTAATGAAAAAGAGCTAGATTTCAAAATGTGATTTAACTCATTTGGATTACTATTTATAAGTTATATTTTTTCACAATTATTCTAAAATGTAAATCTCACAGTTTTTTTGCTTTTTTAAAAAATAATTATGTTATAAAATAATTAACTAATCTCCCTGTATGTGCTAAATACACTCTTAAAACGGTACTATCACATTTATTTGTAATATCTCGATAATTTAGGTGCAAAAGAACTTTTTTGGTTTTTTTTTTCAGTTACGATTTGGAATAATTACCAATATGGATTTTGGTTTTGAGATTACTGACTGATTCGATTCAATTACCTCTTGAAACGTGCTATGATTCTTCAAATAGTTTATTATTATTGTTTCTAAGTTTTCTCGAACTAATTTTACTTTACATGGTTTCTGTAGTCAGTCTTCCGACTTTTGACTATTGCGGTATTGACTTATACACAAATAAGCCAGTTCCGAGAAGTAAAAGCGAGGAATAGGCTGGTAATGATTTACGACAGTGTAAATCAATATATGCCATCGGTATGCAGGTTGTGCGTTTGTTAACGCACAAACTAATACCGAGAATCTGAAAAAAACCACATTCCATTGCTGAAAAAATATAAAGCAATAGGCCTGTGAAAGTTAGTTTAGTCACGAGTCTTTTTCGAGATACAACATTCGACCGCCCAAGCAATAGCGAGGTAGCAAACAATAAATATTTATTCGTTAAAACGCATATTTCGATATATAACGGTAGTGTGAAAGTAACCAAAATACTAAACTGGTGACCC
Organism: Polistes fuscatus; assembly: GCF_010416935.1. Lineage (NCBI taxonomy): Eukaryota > Metazoa > Arthropoda > Insecta > Hymenoptera > Vespidae > Polistes > Polistes fuscatus. The sequence goes on along the minus strand of NW_025113110.1, from coordinate 153,945 downwards.
CGAGTTGAACATAAGGCCGTCCACAGCGTAAATAGTGAGTCAAACAACATCAGCCTGAATCCGAAGCAGATAAACATACGAGCCAATCCATTGTTGACATTCAAGTTAAACAAGGCGATTCCAGCCATCCGAAACATAAGGTCTGACATTTTCATTTATATATATAAAAAATTTTTTTTGCTGTTTCTTTTCCTCTTTAATTTTTTATTCATTTGTGTCAATGGAAAGTACCCCAAGTACATCGGGCAAAAATACTAAGCCACAGCCCGAGACTGACATATACAGGGTGTCATTAAAAATCCCTCCGTGTTGGAAAGATGAGCCTGAGTTATGGTTTGACAGAATAGAATCACAATTTAGGGTTTCAGGAATCACCCAAGACCGAACCAAATACGATTTGGTGGTAGCTTCCTTAGAAACAGATACAATCGTGCCACATTAGAGATGTAATCAGAGGGCCAGCAGAAGGAAAAACATATGACGCTTTAAAAGCACGAATCATATCCGTGTTTGCAGAATCGCGGAATCTGCAGTACCGTAAACTCTTACACGAGCTTGAGTTAGGAGACGCAAAACCATCGCAACTTCTTACAAAAATGAGAAATTATGCAGATGACATTGGCGATGATTTCCTCAAGAACCTATGGTTACAAAGATTACCCGACCACATGCAGGCGGTTTTGTCTGCAAACGATGTGGCGCTGACTACCTTGGCTGCGATGGCTGACCGCATGTGGGACTTGAAGCCTACACGTTTTGTGAACACGGTGCAAGATGCAAGCTGCGAAATTAATGCATTACAGCAGCAGGTACTTGAATTAACGAAAAAAATCGACAAACTCTCAACTCAAAGATTCAGGAGCGGTTACAGACCACGCTCTACATCACGAATTAGAGGAAAAAGTAGATCACCAGACAGTAACAAAATCTGTTATTACCATCGCACGTTTGGTGCAGAAGCACGTAAATGTACCCCAACGTGCAGCATGAAGAAAAACAACCGTCAAACTAACGCCCCTGCCTATCACAGCGACAGACTGTCAGGGAAATGAGTTAAGTCGCATTTTTATAAAAGATAAAAAACTAGCATGCAAATTTCTAATCGACACAGGAGCCGACATTTCGGTAATCCCTCCACCTTTAAATTTTAAAAAAATTCCGCAAAAACTTGAATTATTCGCTGCTAACGGCACTCACATTTCAACGTACGGCACCAAATTAATCAACGTCGATTTAGGATTATGTCGCAACTTTCAATGGACGTTTATTGTGGCAAACGTCAAAAATTCTATTATAGGCATGGATTTTCTAAAACATTTGACTTGTTAGTTGACCCCAAAAGAAGCAAACTGATAGACGCCAGGACTCTATCCTCTATTAACGGGATTAAATGCACGGATAGTCAGGCGATTTCACCGCAAGTTACAAATATTAATGCACGAAATAAATTTGAGTTACTTTTAAAAGAATTTCCCGATCTGTCGAATCCTAATTCAACTGGAAAAATAGGGGTGAAACACGGTGTCGAACACTACATAGAGACCACAGGTAGCCCTGTTTATGCCAAAGCTAGACGATTAGCTCCAGATAGGCTCAAATCAGCTAAAGCTGAATTTCAAAGCATGCTGGATCAAGGAATATGCCGGCCTTCTAAAAGCCCGTGGTCTAGCCCATTACACATGGTTCAAAGAAATCCGGTGATTGGAGACCATGCGGTGATTACCGTGCACTAAACGCAAAAACAATCCCAGATAGATATTCTCTACCCTTCTTGACCGACTGCAACCACATGTTGCATGGCTGCAAAATTTTCTCCAAGGTGGACCTCTTTAAGGCATATCACCAAATACCTATACGGGAGGAAGATATCCCAAAGACAGCCATCACCACGCCCTTTGGATTATACGAATTTCCGTTCATGACATTTGGATTACGCAATGCAGCCCAAACATTCCAGAGATTCATACACGAAGTCCTTCGTGGATTAGATTTCATATTTCATTAATCGACGATGTCATCATCGCATCGACCGATAACGAAACACATGAAAAACATCTTCGCACTTTGTTGAGCGGCTTGATAAATACGGCTTACGCATTAATTTTTCGAAATGTGTTTTGGGGCCGAGAAACTGAACTTCCTGAGATACGAAGTTTCGACGGAAGGTTTGAAACCAACAACAGAGAAGATCGAAGCCATTCGAAATTTTCAAATTCCAAAGTCCGCCACAAAACTTAGACGTTTTTTAGGTATGGTGAATTTTTATCACCGATTCATACCTAACTGCGCGAAACTGCAACAGCCATTATCAAAATTGATAGGTGGACACACAAAGAATAGCAAGAAGCCACTAGATTGGAACACTAGCGCTGACTCAGCATTTCAAGCTCTTAAAGCTGCACTGTCGGAAGCCACGCTTCTAGCACACCCCAATCCAGATGCCAAATTATCGTTGGTCACCGACGCGTCTGACATCGCAATGGGGGCAGTGTTGCAACAGGAGGTTGCAGGGTCAAAGCAACCGCTAAGCTTCTTTTCTAGAGCGCTTTCAAGCTCGCAAACGAAATACAGTACTTATGACCGGGAACTGCTCGCCATATACAGCGCAGTAAAACACTTCAAGCACTTGCTTGAAGGTCGAAATTTTACGATATACACGGATCACAAACCGTTGATTTTTGCATGTAGCAAGAACCTAGATAGAGCTTCGGCACGTCAAACACGACAACTTTTATATATTACCGAATTCACCACGGACATTCGATATATAAAAGGGGGCGAGAACGTCGTAGCCGATGCTATGTCTAGGATAGAGGCAATTACGACACCAAACCCTATCGACTACAACAACCTTGCCATGCATCAAAACGACGAGGATTTGGAAAAACTACGGCATCACAGCATATAAGTTAATCAAACTGACATTACCTCAAGTAGAAAAACCTTTATATTGCGATACGTCTACGAACTCCGTTAGACCTTACGTTAGCAAAGACTTTCGATTACAAGTTTTTAAAGCATTACATGATCTATCGCATCCAGGCATCCGTGCTACGACAAAGTTAATTTCGAGTCGTTTCATTTGGCCCAATATGAAAAAGGATTGTAAAAGATGGACACAGGCTTGCATTGCTTGTCAAAAGGCTAAAGTCACAAGGCACACACGAGCCCCGCTTACAGATTTCATGGTACCGGGTGAACGGTTCGAACACCTGAACATGGATATTGTTGGACCTCTACACACATGCCAGGAAAGAGATACATTTTGACAATCATTGATCGTTATACAAGGTGGATCGAGGCTACGCCAATGGAGAACCAATCGGCAGAGACGGTAGCAAAAACTTTGATTGCATCTTGGTTTGCGAGATATGGCATTCCATCAACAATCACCACCGATCAAGGCAGGCAGTTCGAGAGTGAAGTTTTCCAAGCACTTTCGAAATACTTAGGGTTTCGTCATAAGATGACTACGGCTTATCATCCGCAGTCTAATGGACTAATTGAACGGCAGCATCGTACTATCAAGGCTGCTTTAAAATGTCATCTGCAGGGTAATCATTCATGGGTCGATTCATTACCTCTAGTGTTATTAGGAATCAGAACCGCTCTTAAAGAAGAATTAAATTGTTCTTCGGCAGAGCTAGTGTTTGGGCTCCTTTAAGGCTTCCGGGTGAGTTCATAGCTCCTTCAACAAAACGCATCCACAAGAGCTCGTTAAAGTTCTTCAAAACACGATAAAATTTTTAAAGCCAACTCCAACATCTAAGCACGGGGAAAAACCTTTCTTTATTCCTAAAAATTTGGGTACCTCTTCACACGTATTTTTACTAATAATATGAGTCAGGGAGCTCTCACACCTAGATATTCAGGTCCTTACGAGGTAAAAAGAAAGCAGCAAAGTTTTTTGATATAGATGTCAATGGAGACGTTAAGCGGGTTTCAATTGACCGGTTAAAACCTGCCTTTATTTTGATGAATAAAGCGGCAACACCGGAAACACCAGTAACGCAAGAAGACACCTCGCAACACATAGCCTGGAATCACTTACCATTTTCAACAGTCAAGACAGATCCAGTACTCAAACCAGGTGATGCAGCCAGTAGCGATACAGTACCAGAAGCATCCATGACTAATACATCGACTAGAATTGGAAGAAGAGTAAGGTTCCCGCGAAGATTAGCCGAATATAAATATTTTTGAAATTGTTTTTCTCTTTTATAATGTATATATTATTATTTTGTATTATAGGTGCTATATCGCTGTTGCTGGGGAGGGAGTCTGTAGTCAGTCTTCCGACTTTTGACTATTGCGGTATTAACTTATACACAAATAAGCCAGTACCGAGAAGTAAAAGCGAGGAATAGGCTGGTAATGATTTACGACAGTGTAAATCAATATATGCCATCGGTATGCAGGTTGTGCGTTTGTTAACGCACAAACTAATACCGAGAATCTGAAAAAAACCACATTCCATTGCTGAAAAAAATATAAAAGCAATAGGCCTGTGAAAGTTTAGTTTTAGTCACGAGTCTTTTTCGAGATACAACATTCGACCGCCCAAGCAATAGCGAGGTAGCAAACAATAAATATTTATTCGTTAAAACGCATATTTCGATATATACGGTAGTGTGAAAAGTAACCAAAATACTAAAGTTTCATTTGCTTTTTTAATTTTTGCTCGATCCGGTAGATCGTCGTTTAGCTAAGATCTCTTTTTTTTATTCGATTTTATACCATCTATAATTACAATTATAGTTTTTAAATTCTGAAAAAAATTTTTTTTTAATGAAAAGAGCTAGATTTCAAAATGTGATTTAACTCATTTGGATTACTATTTTATAAGTTATATTTTTTCACAATTATTCTAAAATGTAAATCTCACAGTTTTTTTGATTTTTTAAAAAAATAAATTATGTTATAAAAATAATTAACTAATCTCCCTGTATGTGCTAAATACACTCTTAAAACGGTACTATCACATTTATTTGTAATATATCGATAATTTAGGTGCAAAAAGAACTTTTTTGGTTTTTTTTTTCAGTTACGATTTGGAATAATTACCAATATGGATTTTGGTTTTGAGATTACTGACTGATTCGATTCAATTACCTCTTGAAACGTGCTATGATTCTTCAAATAGTTTATTATTAATTGTTCTAAGTTTTCTCGAACTAATTTTACTTTACATGGTTTCTGTAGTCAGTCTTCCGACTTTTGACTATTGCGGTATTGACTTATACACAAATAAGCCAGTTCCGAGAAGTAAAAGCGAGGAATAGGCTGGTAATGATTTACGACAGTGTAAATCAATATTGCCATCGGTATGCAGGTTGTGCGTTTGTTAACGCACAAACTAATACCGAGAATCTGAAAAAAACCACATTCCATTGCTGAAAAAATATAAAAAGCAATAGGCCTGTGAAAGTTTAGTTTTAGTCACGAGTCTTTTTCGAGATACAACATTCGACCGCCCAAGCAATAGCGAGGTAGCAAACAATAAATATTTATTCGTTAAAACGCATATTTCGATATAACGGTAGTGTGAAAAGTAACCAAAATACTAAACTGGTGACCCCGAGTTGAACATAAGGCCGTCCACAGCGTAAATAGTGAGTCAAACAACATCAGCCTGAATCCAGAAGCAGATAAACATACGAGCCAATCCATTGTTGACATTCAAGTTAAACAAGGCGATTCCCCATCCGAAACATAAGGTCTGACATTTCATTTCTATAGGGAGAGGGCTGGGTTGTGAACCGGGTTGAGTAGTGAACCATCACTACTTTCTTTTCCCCTAATTGGCCGATGCCACCAGCTGTATGTGTAAGCTATATTTTATCATAAGTGCGTTTTTGTGCTGACACAGGTGCCATACAGTAGATTTCTTGTGACAGCTGCAGACGTAGTATTAACAATTGATCGAAAAAAGTTTTCGGATTGTTTTTAAAGTGCTATCCAAGTGGCTTACTTTGTGCCGAATCGTAAGTGTTATACCTATTTGTTAAGCGTTTTGATCTATTATTCGATCCAACATTGGTTTATGTCGTATTAAGATCGTAGTATTTTGATTTTGATGTTTCTAAAATTACTTCATGGCTGGGTTATGAACCATTTTGGTGGCTGAGTTATGAACCAGCCGTATTTCATGTTAGAGTTGTATCAAAAATGTCAAATATCATTCGATCTATTAAAACAAAGTGTTTTTATGTAATATCTCTACTTGTGTTACATTCATGTGTATTATTTTGATTTTAGCCATGTCAACCTTACAACACAACCTCCGTAATACCAAAAGGTGCCGTATTTAAAGAAATGAACTTTAATGCGTTGTTGAATGCCATTAAAGACAATTGTTGAAAAAAAAGCCATACGAGAGGCTGCCCGTGAATATGGAGTTGATAGGATCACGCTAACCCGTCACGTGAAACAGTTTCCGGCCATTTTTCTGCTATTTCTACCGTCAGTGATGTTGATTTGTTTGAATTCATCCGCCACTTCCATAAACCACATTCCGTCAAACATGGTATGGTTATTAACATTTTTAAATCGGGTTTTTTAGCCTTATTTTCTTTTATTATGTTTTTCTCGTTACATCTTATTAGAAATCTGAATGGATTCTTCTTGTTATTCCAGGTTTTCTCTCTCTCGCAAGAAAGAGTCCTCGTTGAGTATATTCTGAAGTGCGTCAATCATTATTATGGTCTCAGCATTAATGAATTAAAGTATTGGCGTATCAGTTTGCAGTCAAACTCAAAATAGACTATCCTGAAAGTTGAATGAGAACTCAAAGGCAGGTCGCATGTGGTATCGAGTTTCATGCAGCGAATAACAGTTAACGTTGAGGACACCAGAGCAAAACGTCAATGAACCGAGTCAAAGCTTTTTGCAAAACAAATGTAAATACGTTTTTTTTAAAATTGGGTCGATTGCTTGACGAACATCACTTTGACAGTACTTCATTTACAACATGGATGAAAGTGGTTTTCAACCGGTGCCATCAAAAATTGGCAAAGTTATTGCCTTGAAAGGGGCGAGACGTGTTGGGCAATTGGAAGCCGCCGAGAGGGGCACCATGATTACGATGGCTCTTCTGTGTGCGTGCAAATGGGAATTCTATTCCGCCTTTTTTTTTGTTTCCACGCAAGAATATGCAGTTATATTTCATGGACAATACTGCAAGTGGTGCAGTCGGATGCCAACTCGTCGCGGATGGATGTGCCAAAAAGAATTTGTGCGGTTTATGGAACATTTTATCAAGTTGTGAAGACAACAGTCGCTTCGCCAGTTTTGTTGTTGTTGGACAACCACGCGTCTCATCTATCGATTGATGCTTTAGATTTGGCGGCTGAAAAATGGCGTTCACATACTTTCGTTTCCACCTCACTGTAGTCACAACATTACAGCCACTTGACGTTTCTGTGTTTGGGCCAATAAAGAGTTACTACAAGACCCAATGTTCCGCTTGGCAAAAAACAATGCTAATAAGGTAAACTCGAGATCCAAATTCGTAATTTAACAGTCTGTCAAAACTTCACATATTTAATTCTATTTTTCAAACAGACCTTGGAAATTAGGCACGTTGCTGTATTGTTTGTAAACATGTGGACTTGGCTTTGTCCGCCCAAAACAATAAATCAGGATTTCGGCAACTGGTTTCAACCATTCAACACTGACATTTTTACTGATGCTGATTTTGTCCAGGCTGTAGAAGTGAATGCTCGTGAAGTTAAGGTCGATGATAATCTTGATGAATACGAACAACGACGAATTAATTTTAATCCATTAAACGACGGGTGTGAAAAAACTCGTTGACCACCAACAGTCTTGCGTCGCTTTTGAATGAAATTGGGCCATTACAAGGGAGTCAAACCCCCAAAGAAATCAAAACGTGGCCGAAAGGCAATGGAAAGCAGCGAATTGACTTCTCCAGAAAACATTAATCTTTTAAAGCAAAGAAACGATTAAAAAAGTCACCAGAAAAGGCAACCAAAAAGAAGCACGACTTTAAAGTTTTGTAAATAATACATTTTTTCGTTTTTCATAAAATTTGAGTGTTTTTACTTTGATTTTTATCAGTATTTGGACCGGTAGTTCACAACCAGCCACTTTTTTAAAATAGTCAAAAATCACGTTTATCGAAAATTGACAATTGAAGTTTACTGAATAATCAAACACAAATCTGTTCACTACAAAAGTTCTTGTTATATTATGCCTTCAAAAAGTTATGTTGCATTCTTTGATCTTTCTCATTCTAAAAAGTTACAGATCAAAAACAAAACCCGGTCACAACCCAGCCCTCTCCCTTATATAAAAATTTTTGTTGCTGTTTCTTTTCCTCTTTAATTTTTTATTCATTTGTGTCAATGGAAAGTACCCCAAGTACATCGGGCAAAAATACTAAGCCACAGCCCGAGACTGACATATCCGGGTGTCATTAAAATCCCTCCGTGTTGGAAAGATGAGCCTGAGTTATGGTTTGACAGAATAGAATCACAATTTAGGGTTTCAGGAATCACCCAAGACCGAACCAAATACGATTTGGTGGTAGCTTCCTTAGAAACAGATACAATCGTGCACATTAGAGATGTAATCAGAGGGCCAGCAGAAGGAAAAACATATGACGCTTTAAAGCACGAATCATATCCGTGTTTGCAGAATCGCGGAATCTTGCAGTACCGTAAACTCTTACACGAGCTTGAGTTAGGAGACGCAAAACCATCGCAACTTCTTACAAAAATGAGAAATTATGCAGATGACATTGGGCGATGATTTCCTCAAGAACCTATGGTTACAAAGATTACCCGACCACATGCAGGCGGTTTTGTCTGCAAACGATGTGGCGCTGACTACCTTGGCTGCGCTGGCTGACCGCATGTGGGACTTGAAGCCTACACGTTTTGTGAACACGGTGCAAGATGCAAGCTGCGAAATTAATGCATTACAGCAGCAGGTACTTGAATTAACGAAAAAAATCGACAAACTCTCAACTCAAAGATTCAGGAGCGGTTACAGACCACGCTCTACATCACGAATTAGAGGAAAAAGTAGATCACCAGACAGTAACAAAATCTGTTATTACCATCGCACGTTTGGTGCAGAAGCACGTAAATGTACCCCAACGTGCAGCATGAAGAAAACACAACCGTCAAACTAACGCCCCTGCCTATCACAGCGACAGACTGTCAGGGAAATGAGTTAAGTCGCATTTTTATAAAAGATAAAAAACTAGCATGCAAATTTCTAATCGACACAGGAGCCGACATTTCGGTAATCCCTCCACCTTTAAATTTTAAAAAAATTCCGCAAAAACTTGAATTATTCGCTGCTAACGGCACTCACATTTCAACGTACGGCACCAAATTAATCAACGTCGATTTAGGATTATGTCGCAACTTTCAATGGACGTTTATTGTGGCAAACGTCAAAAATTCTATATAGGCATGGATTTTCTAAACACTTTGACTTGTTAGTTGACCCCAAAAGAAGCAAACTGATAGACGCCAGGACTCTATCCTCTATTAACGGGATTAAATGCACGGATAGTCAGGCGATTTCACCGCAAGTTACAAATATTAATGCACGAAATAAATTTGAGTTACTTTTAAAAGAATTTCCCGATCTGTCGAATCCTAATTCAACTGGAAAAATAGGGGTGAAACACGGTGTCGAACACTACATAGAGACCACAGGTAGCCCTGTTTATGCCAAAGCTAGACGATTAGCTCCAGATAGGCTCAAATCAGCTAAAGCTGAATTTCAAAGCATGCTGGATCAAGGAATATGCCGGCCTTCTAAAAGCCCGTGGTCTAGCCCATTACACATGGTTCAAAAGAAATCCGGTGATTGGAGACCATGCGGTGATTACCGTGCACTAAACGCAAAAACAATCCCAGATAGATATTCTCTACCCTTCTTGACCGACTGCAACCACATGTTGCATGGCTGCAAAATTTTCTCCAAGGTGGACCTCTTTAAGGCATATCACCAAATACCTATACGGGAGGAAGATATCCCAAAGACAGCCATCACCACGCCCTTTGGATTATACGAATTTCCGTTCATGACATTTGGATTACGCAATGCAGCCCAAACATTCCAGAGATTCATACACGAGTCCTTCGTGGATTAGATTTCATATTTTCATTAATCGACGATGTCATCATCGCATCGACCGATAACGAAACACATGAAAAACATCTTCGCACTTTGTTTGAGCGGCTTGATAAATACGGCTTACGCATTAATTTTTCGAAATGTGTATTTGGGGCCGAGAAACTGAACTTCCTGAGATACGAAGTTTCGACGGAAGGTTTGAAACCAACAACAGAGAAGATCGAAGCCATTCGAAATTTTCAAATTCCAAAGTCCGCCACAAACTTAGACGTTTTTTAGGTATGGTGAATTTTTATCACCGATTCATACCTAACTGCGCGAAACTGCAACAGCCATTATCAAAATGATAGGTGGACACACAAAGAATAGCAAGAAGCCACTAGATTGGAACACTAGCGCTGACTCAGCATTTCAAGCTCTTAAAGCTGCACTGTCGGAAGCCACGCTTCTAGCACACCCCAATCCAGATGCCAAATTATCGTTGGTCACCGACGCGTCTGACATCGCAATGGGGGCAGTGTTGCAACAGGAGGTTGCAGGGTCAAAGCAACCGCTAAGCTTCTTTTCTAGAGCGCTTTCAAGCTCGCAAACGAAATACAGTACTTATGACCGGGAACTGCTCGCCATATACAGCGCAGTAAAACACTTCAAGCACTTGCTTGAAGGTCGAAATTTTACGATATACACGGATCACAAAACCGTTGATTTTTGCATGTAGCAAGAACCTAGATAGAGCTTCGGCACGTCAAACACGACAACTTTTATATTTACCGAATTCACCACGGACATTCGATATATAAAAGGGGGCGAGAACGTCGTAGCCGATGCTATGTCTAGGATAGAAGGCAATTACGACACCAAACCCTATCGACTACAACAACCTTGCCATGCATCAAAACGACGAGGATTTGGAAAAACTACGGCATCACAGCAATATAAAGTTAATCAAACTGACATTACCTCAAGTAGAAAAACCTTATATTGCGATACGTCTACGAACTCCGTTAGACCTTACGTTAGCAAGACTTTCGATTACAAGTTTTTAAAGCATTACATGATCTATCGCATCCAGGCATCCGTGCTACGACAAAGTTAATTTCGAGTCGTTTCATTTGGCCCAATATGAAAAAGGATTGTAAAAGATGGACACAGGCTTGCATTGCTTGTCAAAAGGCTAAAGTCACAAGGCACACACGAGCCCCGCTTACAGATTTCATGGTACCGGGTGAACGGTTCGAACACCTGAACATGGATATTGTTGGACCTCTACACACATGCCAGGAAAAGAGATACATTTTGACAATCATTGATCGTTATACAGGTGGATCGAGGCTACGCCAATGGAGAACCAATCGGCAGAGACGGTAGCAAAACTTTGATTGCATCTTGGTTTGCGAGATATGGCATTCCATCAACAATCACCACCGATCAAGGCAGGCAGTTCGAGAGTGAAGTTTTCCAAGCACTTTCGAAATACTTAGGGTTTCGTCATAAGATGACTACGGCTTATCATCCGCAGTCTAATGGACTAATTGAACGGCAGCATCGTACTATCAAGGCTGCTTTAAAATGTCATCTGCAGGGTAATCATTCATGGGTCGATTCATTACCTCTAGTGTTATTAGGAATCAGAACCGCTCTTAAAGAAGAATTAAATTGTTCTTCGGCAGAGCTAGTGTTTGGGGCTCCTTTAAGGCTTCCGGGTGAGTTCATAGCTCCTTCAACAAAACGCATCCACAAGAGCTCGTTAAAGTTCTTCAAAACACGATAAAATTTTTAAAGCCAACTCCAACATCTAAGCACGGGGAAAAACCTTTCTTTATTCCTAAAAATTTGGGTACCTCTTCACACGTATTTTTACATAATAATATGAGTCAGGGAGCTCTCACACCTAGATATTCAGGTCCTTACGAGGTAAAAGAAAAGCAGCAAAGTTTTTTGATATAGATGTCAATGGAGACGTTAAGCGGGTTTCAATTGACCGGTTAAAACCTGCCTTTATTTTGATGAATAAAGCGGCAACACCGGAAACACCAGTAACGCAAGAAGACACCTCGCAACACATAGCCTGGAATCACTTACCATTTTCAACAGTCAGACAGATCCAGTACTCAAACCAGGTGATGCCCAGCCAGTAGCGATACAGTACCAGAAGCATCCATGACTAATACATCGACTAGAATTGGAAGAAGAGTAAGGTTCCCGCGAGATTAGCCGAATATAAATATTTTTGAAATTGTTTTTCTCTTTTATAATGTATATATTATTATTTTGTATATTATAGGTGCTATATCGCTGTTGCTGGGGAGGGAGTCTGTAGTCAGTCTTCCGACTTTTGACTATTGCGGTATTAACTTATACACAAATAAGCCAGTACCGAGAAGTAAAAGCGAGGAATAGGCTGGTAATGATTTACGACAGTGTAAATCAATATATGCCATCGGTATGCAGGTTGTGCGTTTGTTAACGCACAAACTAATACCGAGAATCTGAAAAAAACCACATTCCATTGCTGAAAAAATATAAAAAGCAATAGGCCTGTGAAAGTTTAGTTTTAGTCACGAGTCTTTTTCGAGATACAACATTCGACCGCCCAAGCAATAGCGAGGTAGCAAACAATAATATTTATTCGTTAAAACGCATATTTCGATATTAACGGTAGTGTGAAAAGTAACCAAAATACTAAAGTTTCATTTGCTTTTTTAATTTTTGCTCGATCCGGTAGATTCGTCGTTTAGCTAAGATCTCTTTTTTTATTCGATTTTATACCATCTATAATTACAATTATAGTTTTTAAATTCTGAAAAAAATTTTTTTTTAATGAAAAAGAGCTAGATTTCAAATGTGATTTAATCATTTGGATTACTATTTTAAGTTATATTTTTTCACAATTATTCTAAAATGTAAATCTCACAGTTTTTTTGATTTTTTAAAAAAATAAATTATGTTATAAAAATAATTAACTAATCTCCCTGTATGTGCTAAATACACTCTTAAAACGGTACTATCACATTTATTTGTAATATATCGATAATTTAGGTGCAAAAAGAACTTTTTTGGTTTTTTTTTTTCAGTTACGATTTGGAATAATTACCAATATGGATTTTGGTTTTGAGATTACTGACTGATTCGATTCAATTACCTCTTGAAACGTGCTATGATTCTTCAAATAGTTTATTATTAATTGTTCTAAGTTTTCTCGAACTAATTTTACTTTACATTTTCTGTAGTCAGTCTTCCGACTTTTGACTATTGCGGTATTGACTTATACACAAATAACGCCAGTTCCGAGAAGTAAAAGCGGAATAGGCTGGTAATGATTTACGACAGTGTAATCAATATATGCCATCGGTATGCAGGTTGTGCGTTTGTTAACGCACAAACTAATACCGAGAATCTGAAAAAAAACCACATTCCATTGCTGAAAAAAATATAAAAAGCAATAGGCCTGTGAAAGTTTAGTTTTAGTCACGAGTCTTTTTCGAGATACAACATTCGACCGCCCAAGCAATAGCGAGGTAGCAAACAATAAATATTTATTCGTTAAAACGCATATTTCGATATATAACGGTAGTGTGAAAGTAACCAAAATACTAAACTGGTGACCCCGAGTTGAACATAAGGCCGTCCACAGCGTAATAGTGAGTCAAACAACATCAGCCTGAATCCAGAAGCAGTAAACATACGAGCCAATCCATTGTTGACATTCAAGTTAAACAAGGCGATTCCAGCCATCCGAAACATAAGGTCTGACATTTTCATTTATATAGGGGAGAGGGCTGGGTTGTGAACCGGGTTGAGTAGTGACCATCACTACTTTCTTTTCCCCTAATTGGCCGATGCCACCAGCTGTATGTGTAAGCTTATATTTTATCATTACGTGAGTTTTGTTGCGACACAGGTGCATACAGTGAGATTTCTTGTGACAGCTGCCAGACGTAGTATTAACAATTGATCGAAAAACGTTTTCGGATTGTTTTTAAAGTGCTATCCAAGTGGCTTACTTTGTGCCCGAATCTGTAAGTGTTATACCTATTTGTTAAGCGTTTTGATTCTATTATTCGATCCAAACATTGGTTTATGTCGTATTAAGATCGTAAGT
>NW_025113110.1:111893-138496 GCF_010416935.1 Polistes fuscatus | reverse complement strand
TACCCGAGGTGTCATACGCCGATTTTTTTTCAAATATGGCTTATTGGATAGCAAATTTGATTTTTTTATATGTGCCCTATTCTATGGTACCCAGCGTGCCCTTTTTAAAAAAAAATTGTTAAAATCTTCTTTCTTCTCCACAGCGAACAGACACATTTAGGGAAAAATTTTAAAAAAAAAGTTGTGCCTTCCTCAAATGTACTTTCAACACTGTTAATAAATTTCTCCCTAATTTTTCCAGGATCCGGGGAAAGTGAATTAGTTTCCAAAAATAGGGTTTTTTTTGGTTATAACAATTTTAATAACATTTCAATCAAAGTTTCTTTCATTCTAACGTCCCTTAATTTATCCTCATTAACGGTTAAAGAACAGAATTTTTGAAGTTTCTAGAGCGAGTTATTGACGAAAAGGTGATTTTGATTTCGCCTATAACTCATTAGAAAAATGAGAATAATTTAATTTTTTTATATGAATCTAAGTAGGTTATAGGCTTTCAAAATATATTAATTTTTGGCTTAGAGATGAAAAAATTCCAAACCCTTTGAAAAAAATTTTTTTTTTAAAATTTTCATAAAGTTTTTAAAATGACTGTTGTTGAGCAAAATAGAACTTAGTATCTTAATTGATTCATTTTACTTTTTGAAAAAAAAATTTAAATTTAAAATGTCTTTGTGACGTTTTTCAAAAAGTTTTTGAGCTGAATAATTTTTACACTGTTTTCAAAAACTAGTTTATTATAAAAAATTTCAGGAATCAAATTAATTGATTTTTATAAATATGTTTATCTAATTCATAGCCTAAAAAAAGAAACTTTCGCAATTATTATTCATGATAGTGATAGTCTTTATAAAATGCGGACAAACAAAAGCACATTTATATGCTATCTTTCCACAAAAGTCGCATATTAAATTGTTTTAACAATTTTTTTTTAAACAGGGCAAGCGGTTTTTTTTTCATCCAAAAAAATAAAGTAATATTTACTTATCTGGATAAGGCTCAATTTTATCCCAAATTAAGAAGTCGTGTATACGACACTAGTTACAATTTATTGTTTTGAGTAAGTCTTAGTACTTTATTTGTAAGACTTTTTTTAATTTCGAGCTTAAATCGAAAAGTGCCAAAACGATTCAGACTATAATTAAAGCGGCAGCAAAGAGTAAATGTTTGTCCCCAAGAAAAAGTCCAGTTAATTGAAGAAATTCAATTATTAAAATC
This sequence comes from Polistes fuscatus, assembly GCF_010416935.1. NCBI lineage: Eukaryota > Metazoa > Arthropoda > Insecta > Hymenoptera > Vespidae > Polistes > Polistes fuscatus. The sequence goes on along the minus strand of NW_025113110.1, from coordinate 137,281 downwards.
GCAACGGAATTTGTCTAAGGCTGCCAAAGAAGCTGCTCAAATTCAGACTTTAATGAACGAACATGATGAACTAGAGGAAACGATTAAAACGCGGCAAATCCGAAATTGTTGATTTGGATCGAGAAAAATATTTCAAGTATTATCTTTAAAAAAATATTTTTTTAGGTTAGGTATACAGTTACGGAAAAAAGTATTTGAACAAGTTTAATTATAACTCATTTTCTTTCTATAAGTTTTACTAATAGTCATAGATAAAATAAATTCTTGAGATAAAGAAATTAAAAACTTAAATTTAGTCTACTAGAAAAGAACCGTAGGCTTTAATTATGTTCTAGTTAAAAAGAAAATCCTCATGTTCAAATACTTTTTTCTATGACTGTAATCTTTTATTTAAACAATTGACGTCTAATTTTAAGGTACAAAAAAGTGTACGTGTCCTAAAACTAAAGGGAAGCAAGGTGACTAATGTTCGAGTTACGGCTGAGTCGGAGGGAAAGCTAATTTCACGATTAGAAAATCGATTGGAATCGAAATCAGCATTTAGTAAACGTTATAATGCGTAATGAAGAACTTAAGAAGGAAATAAAGCATTGTATACAAAGAGATTGTTTTTTGAAATTTGGCAAAGTATGGTAGAAGGATTTAAGTATGGCAAGAAATGTGTGACCGAATTCTTAGATTTCATTTTGGAAGCTTACGAAGAACGGGATGAGTGGAGCAATAAACTGGAGATTCTAAGGTATTGATTTTTTAATCAAAAATGAACAGCTTTTTTGTAGTTTAAGTCCAGTGTTACATTTTATGGAGTTTTGGAAAATTCAAGGAATGACTTCTTTTGGTACAAAGTGGAAAAAGCTGCGCATTTTCGTTGTAAAAAAGTTTAAATTTGGTTTGTTTTTTTTAGACAAAAGGAAGCCAAGTTAAAATATTATCTGAAAATGAAGTTAGAGGCCATTGAGACGTGATTTGGACAATGAGACTGCCCTATTTGAATTTCTGGATGTTAAGACACAACAAAGACTGATGGTCGACTACGAGAAAAGTGTGAAAAAAGACAATTGAAGGCAAAACACGATTTGGAGTTACAAATTCAAAACTATGAAAAATCATTAAGCAAAATACAGGTTGCTTTTTAATGTTTTATGTAACTCAAATTTGTTAACCTTTTGTACTCTTCACAGACACTGCCAAACTTTGGCGTTGTACTCGAAGTGTGCCTCTTAGGCACCACCAACTAAATTTCAAACTGTTGAAAATTCGCAGTTAAACTTTAGTTTTTACCTTCAAATAACTGATATATTACATAGTTAGATAAAGTTCAAAAGTACAAGTTGCTAAAATCTTTAGCCGAAATAAAGTTCGAGTGTAAAAGGTTAAACTTGTCAAAACACTTTTTTCGAAATTGTATAAAATCATAAATGTTATTATTTGAATAGGAATTTAGTGATGAGTCCGATGTGGACAACATTAGCTTCTGAGTTTATGAAACGCGAGGAAGAAAACTTTGCCTTATTCAATACCGTTAACGAACAAAATAATGAAATTGCAAAAACTCAAAAATCGATTCGAAGTTTGTCTGATTTAGTAGGTATTTTAGAAATGGGCTGTGACAAGTTTTTGTTTTTTTTGTCACAGGAACAACTTGCTCTTGTTCTGAAAAATTTTTTTTTAAAATTTATTTGAGAAAAAAATTAAAAAATCGTTAATAATATTAAAAAAAAGTTATGTTGTACATAATAGTTAAAAAAATATTAAGTCTTATTGCACAAAGCTAAAGATTTTTGTTTCTATGTTATTAAATAAAAATTTTTTTGTTTTATGTGTGAAAATTTAAATTTATTTTTTTTTAAACTCTTATAATCTTATTAAAATGTTATCAAATAATAAATACTCTTATTGCAAATTTAGAAACATTTGTAACAGAGTTGTTCCTCATTGTTACTTTTAAATCCATTTCCAGTATATTTACTTTATTTTAACCCTTAATAAGCCGATTTACGAAAGTGATTTACTTTTTTTATATTACTATGTTTGCTTGAAAGTCTAGATGAAGGGAAAAATAGCTAAAAAAAATCACAATATTTTTTAAAAAAAAAGGTATCAATTTTGATACTTCAGGCATTAATGCATGAAATAATGCGAAAAGATTGGTATCAAATTGAAACTTTAGGTTATTAAGGGCTAAGCTATGTGTGTGCGTAAATATAACCTTTTTCTTTGAAAAATAAATAAGAAGACGAAAGAAAAGCGAATTTCTCTATTGAAGAAAGTCAACAGAAAGAGCTCAAAGTGCTTCAAGTTGACTGAATCGATTGAGTGATAAACGCGAAAATGCAACGTGAAGCTAAACGAGATGAATTGCAAAATTGAACATTACTTAAAAGAAATCGAAAAATCTTTACGATTTTGCAATCAATAAGGGCCCGATTTTACAACTGCTCGGTGACTGTGAACATGTGACCGAGTTTAAGTGAACTTGTATTTAGGTATACAATTGAACATTATGTGAAAAACGTACTACTTGAAAATCATTGTGATTTTAATGAATTGCGCAAAATTTTGGCCATTACTAATTTTGAAAAATATGTATCCAACAAGGAAAGTTTCCGAAGTGTTACTCACAAGGAAAGTACCCGAACTGTCATACGCCGATTTTTTTCAAATATAGCTCATTTGATAGCAAATTTGATTTAAATGGACACGTGTTTTTTTATATGTGCCCTAATTCACTTGGTAACCTGCAGTGCCCTCTTGAAAAAAAATTGTTAAAATTTTCTTTCTTCTCCATAGCCTAACAGAAACATTTTAGGGAAAAATTTTAAAAATAAAAGTTGTGCCTTCCTAAATGTACTTTCAAACACTGTTAATAAATTTCTCCCTAATTTTTCCAGGATCCGGGAAAAGTGAAATTTGTATCCAAAAATGGGGTTTTTTGGTTATAACTATTTTAATAAACAATTTCAATAAAAGTTTCCTTCATATTCTAACGTCCCTTTATCATCCTCATTAACTGTTAAAAGAACAGAATTTTTGAAATTTTAGAGGGAGTTATTGACGAAAGGTGATTTTTGATTTTGCCTTATAACTCATTAGAAAAATGAGATATAATTTAAATTTTTTTATATGAATATAAGTAAGTCATAGGCTTTCAAAATATATTAATTTTTTGGCTGGGGATGAAAAAAATTCCACACCCTTTGAAAAAAAATTTTTTTTCAATTTTCATAAAAGTCTTTAAAATGACTGTTGTGATCAAAATAAGAGCTTAGTATCTAATTTGACTCATTTTACTTTTTGTATAAAAAATTTAAAATGGCTTTATATTGATGAGTCTTTATAGACGTTTTTCAAAAAGTTTTTGAGGAATAACTTTTTACACTGTTTAAAAATGAGCTAATTATTACAAAAAATTTCAGAATTAACTAATTTATTTTATAAATATCTTTATCTAATTACATAGAAAGAAAAGAAACTTTCGCAATTATTATTCATGATAGTGATAGTCTATGAAAATGTCGGAAACATAACGTTTAATTACAATAAGCACATTTTATAGCAATATTTCCACAAAGGTCGCATATTCAATTGTTTTTGCTATTAAAACTGAAATCATTAGGAGTGAGAAAAGTATCTGGTTTTTTTATCAAAGTGCCCACTTTTAAACCAACGTATTTAAACAAATTAATACATTGGTGCAGAAAATTGGTATGAGCTAGTGATTGCAATTTAATAATATTGTTCCTCTTATGTAAAGTTATGTTAATGTTATTAATTATCACGATGTTAGAAAATTTTCGACTGTCGAAACGTGAAAACATCTAATGGCTGAATAAACTTTATTGCACCCTCATTATATTTATTTCAAAGTCTTTATTATTCATCTTCACTTGAGTTATATAATTGACGAAATTTTAGATTTTAGGGACCTAAGTTTTTTTATTTTTAACAGTACGTGGCAAATATCTATCATTTAGCAAAAAATTTCCCATGATATAGTTTCCCATGACTGTTTACGTTTTTAATATTTTGGACTTCTATTATTATTTATTTAGAGTTTTATTTACATAATAGTCTATTTTCATTATTTAAACAATTTCTTTATATTAGTTTAAAATAAAACTAAATTTAAAAATTTCTTTATTTTAATTATGTAATTAGATTAACATATTTATAAAAATAAATTAGTTAATTCCTGAAATTTTTTGTAATAATTAGCTCATTTTTGAAAACAGTGTAAAAAGTTATTTAGCCTCAAAAACTTTTTGAAAAACGTTATAAAGACTCATCAATAATAAAAGCCATTTTAAATTTTTTATACAAAAAGTAAAATGAGTCAAATTAGATACTAAGCTCTTATTTTGATCACAACAGTCATTTTAAAGACTTTTATGAAAATTGAAAAAAAATTTTTTTTCAAAGGGTGTGGAATTTTTTTCATCCCCCAGCCAAAAAATTAATATATTTTGAAAGCCTATGACTTACTTATATTCATATAAAAAAATTTAAATTATATCTCATTTTTCTAATGAGTTATAAGGCAAAATCAAAAATCACCTTTTCGTCAATAACTCCCTCTAGAAAATTTCAAAAATTCTGTTCTTTTAACAGTTAATGAGGATGATAAAGGGACGTTAGAATATGAAGGAAACTTTTATTGAAATTGTTTATTAAATAGTTATAACCAAAAAACCCCATTTTTGGATACAAATTTCACTTTTCCCGGATCCTGGAAAAATTAGGGAGAAATTTATTAACAGTGTTTGAAAGTACATTTAGGAAGGCACAACTTTTATTTTTAAAATTTTTCCCTAAAATGTTTCTGTTAGGCTATGGAGAAGAAAGAAAATTTTAACAATTTTTTTTCAAGAGGGCACTGCAGGTTACCAAGTGAATTAGGGCACATATAAAAAAACACGTGTCCATTTAAATCAAATTTGCTATCAAATGAGCTATATTTGAAAAAAATCGGCGTATGACAGTTCGGGTACTTTCCTTGTAATAATCGTATTAAAGACAGCATATAGGGGTTTAAGGAACTCCAAAACGTGCTGTACAGTCCTGATGTTTGACTTCGCATCTTCCACAAGTTGAATGATATCACGCCGCGTCTCTTTGATCAAACTATTACAACCAACAAAGTTTTTCCATTGTCGCTAATAAGCTTGCCACAACGCCCACGTTAGCTACAAATCTTTTAAGTGCCATAACCAAAGATTCCGTGCTCAACGAAAATACAAGTTCGAGATGTGTTGCTTTAGTTACCATACACACAATAATCGCAATGTATGATTTCAGCCCAATTTTCCTCTTCCACGATAAGGACGTACCTTCCAACGGACCTGCAAAGTCAATTCCAGAGGTCTCAAACGGCTTAAAACTCAAATCGGCACTCTGGAAACGAACCCATCTCAGGATTATACGAAGTGCCTCGAAATCTCACACAAACTATACAAGATCTAACTGAGGATCTGATTAAACCTCTGATACCAGGCACATAGAATCTCTGTCTAATAATCGACGTTAATAATTTGACACCAGCATGATGATACTTGAGATGAATATGATCTATAAGGATTCTCAAAAAATGGCATTTGGGTTAAAATAATAGGATGCCTAAAGGCAAACGCAAATGCTGAATTAGTCAATCTGCCACCCACTCTTAATATACCCTCGCCATTCATAAAAAGTGACAAAAAACGAAGTTTGCTGGTAATGCTGACGGATTTCTTCATTTTTAGAGCACTTATTTCCTCACCAAACTCCTCTCTATGGACCAATCCAACCAGTCTCCATACAGCCGAATCGACTTCTTCAACGTCAAATCATCGTATTTACGATCAACACTGCGACGGCAGTTATCGATAAATCGCATAACCAAAGCAAATGATCTAGATAATTTAATATATGATGAAAATCGAGAAATGTACTCAGAAAAGTTTTTAGATTTGACTACAACGCTTGTCACCAAACGACGTCGCTTTTCTTCAGTAGTAACCAGATCGCTAATGTCCTAAATTGGAAGCTTATCTCGAATCATCCAAGGTGGACCATTCCACCAAAGCTGATTTGATTCCAAATCTGATACCGCAGATCCTCTCATGGCCACATCAGCAGGATTCTCCTTTTCTGAAACATAATTCCAACTAATATTCGGGATTAGTTGTAGAATATGGCTACATCTATTCGCCACAAACGTACTCCACGTAGCTGGATGCGACCGGAGCCATGCTAGTACGATCTTCGAGTCACACCAACAGTAGTATTTTGTATTGTAATGACTGAAAAGAGGTTTCACAGAATTTATTATTTTCGCCAATAGATGTGCGCCGCAGAGCTCTAAACGAGCAACAGATAACGATTTCACGGAGCCAATTTTGTTTTTGAAAGTAAAAGTCGAACATTTATACAACCATCTCTGTCACAAACTCTCATATATAATGCGGCAGCGTCGGCTTTCTCAGAGGCATCAGAAAACCCATGTAAAACGATAGTTTCAAAAGCGCCAATCCATCTTGGTATTCTTAACATCGATAGATCTTTCAAAGTCTCTCGGACAGATATCCATCTTTGCCTCAAATCAAATGGCAATTCATCATCCCAACCAAGTTTACGGAGCCAAGTCTCCTGAAACAACCTCTTAAGTATACAGTAATTGGGGAAATGTATCCCAACGGATCGAAAACTCTAGCAGATTCGGATAACAGACCTTCTAGTTATTTTATTTTCGCGAGTGCTACGATAGATGAAAGTGAAAAGTCGTGCTGGCAATTCCAGCTCAGTCCAAGAGTTTTTACAACCAACGATTCCTCATCTTTTATAGGCTTTTCTCCGATCTTATTCTTAGAAGATATGCCCAACAACACTCTCGAATCATTCGACGTCCATTTATCCAAGCTCATACCGGCAGAAGACAAGACGTTAATAAGCTGATTGCGTTTATCGATCAGTACGTTTATATCGTTATCCCCAAAAAAGAAGTCATCCATATACCTCTTTCTAACAATAGCAGCGCCCAATAGATACCTGGACTCCTCATCAGACGCCAATCTATCCATTACTCTCAAAGCCAGAAAAGGCGAACAAGACAAACCATCGGTAACGGTCGTAAGTCGATAAACCTGAATTGGATCATCCGGACTATCTCTCCAAAAAAACCTCTGATAATCACGACAACCAGGATTACCTTGATTTGACGGTACATTTTAACAATGTCCGTAGTGATAACGTATTTAGGAAACGGAATTCTATTAACAAAGTACGCAAATCGGATTGAATATTAGGTCCGGTCAACAAAACATCGTTCAATGACGTACCGTTACTTGATTTCATTGAACCATCGAAAACGATTCGTAATTTTGTCAACTCACCCAGATCACGTTCAACTCCATAATAGGCAAATAAAAATGAGTCTCCACTGATCTCCGTATATTCTCCAAGGGAACTAATTCAATATATTTTTCCTTTCGAAAGACGTCAATTAAAGACTTGTATCTCTGTAACAGCTCTGGATTGGATTTAAATCTTCGCTCCGGAAATACATAAGGATTAAAGGCCAAATCATATGAGTCACCCAATCTCAATCCACCCTTACGCAACGGTAGATCCACGCTATACCTACCATCGGATAAACGCTGAGTAGTACTCATAAAAGCGATTCGCAAATACGATCTTCCTCCTTAACAGGCCGTCAATAGTAGATTCTTCAATCGTCCAGAAACGTTCAAGTAAATCTCCACCCTATCAGATTTAACAGATACTATAGCGCTGTTACATAAAACTGACTCAAAGTTAGCTGCAAATGATCCTCCAGCAACAAGCCAACCAAATTTGCTCTCAATTATCCACAAATGATCGTGAATATGATAATATTTCCCAGTACCTAAAGCAGCAAATAGATGGCTAACACTAAGGACAATATCAACGTTAGATGGAATATCAAAATCTGGATCAGCTAGATCAAACCTTTTTTAATAAATCCACTAGACTTATAATTATTTGATCGATTCGGAAGTGCACCGGTTAGTTTTGACAAAGCGTGCACAAACACCGGCAGCCCATACGAAGAATCTTTCTTAGATTCAATATTGATGTATAACGAACCACGTGACTGAACCACATTAGACGCCCCGATTCCCTCAATTGAAGTATTGCTACGATTTCTTTTTAAGCCCAATTTTTTGATGCAATGTTCCGAAATTAAGGAGTCCTGAGCTCCTGAATCTAACATAACTCTGCAGTCGATTGGCTCATGATTGATATCATAGACTGCTACGATAGCAGTAGGCAGCAAAGATGGAGATGATTTCAAACCCGCAGTAACACTTATCTTTAGAACCTCATCAGATGACACGGGCAACGCTTTATTATTATCCAAGGAGCCAACAGACGATCCAGATGGAGTCGAAAAATTAGCTGATTTGCAAACCGAACTGTTCGTATCAGCTGATGAATGTAAAAGAGTGTGATGCCGCTTATTACACTTATAACACGATTTTGTGGACGAACAGTTTCCCACTTTATGTCCAGAACCTAAGCAATTATAGCATCTAGACTTATTTCTGACCATCTTATCTCTCTCTGAAACAGACATTCGAGAAAATCGATCGCATTGATATATCTTATGATCCGCCGAACATACAAAGCACGTACCTCTAAACATTGACATAGCTCTCGTACTTTTAGTCGATTTTTCTTGAGCAACCCTATTTAATATCGAGATAGAATCGCAACGATCTTTTAGAAACTGAAGCATATGATCAACTGTCGGACAATCATCGTTACACACCTCACGAGCCCATTCCTCTGCGGTCTCTCTATTAAACTTTTGCAAAATTAAATAAACTATCCAAGGATCTCTGGAATTATAATAGTCGCCAAAATTGTTCAGACAATCAACCGTCTCCTGCAATAACCCGTATAATGAGCGAATATTTCCATTTTTGAATCGATAGGAGCGGCCAACAGAGTTTCGATAAGATCATTGGTAATCAAATATGGCTTTTCGTAAAGTCTAACAAGAGCTCCCCAAGCAGAATGATAATTTTCGTTTGTTACTGCAAAATTTTTAACAAATGAAGCCGCCTCACCAGAAACTAATGATAATAAGTGATCTAATTTCTCAGCATCCGACAAACCAGATCTATCTACTTTACTTAAAAATAAGTTTTTGAATCTAGCCCAGTCTCGATAATTGCCAGTAAAAATCGGAATTCTTAAATTGGGCAATTTGCAGCTCTCTTTTCTGTCGTCGGTCGAGATCTTACTTATCTTTCAAACAACTCATTTTGGCGTTCTAAAACAGAAATCAGCGATCTATCCGCTATCTTAGACTGATTAAGAGTCTCTTCAGGATTCCGATTAAGCCTCTTATCTAGATGTTCATTTAAAATCGACTTAGTAGACACGTATCTATCCTCGAACTCATCATATTCCTCCAACTCAGTATCCTCCTCTTTACTTTCAATATAGTACTTAGAAAATTCTCGAAAGGCGCTCTCCAACTGATCCAAATAGTATTGGAGGGAATAAATACTAAGTTCACCAAATTCATCAATTTTCTTTTCGATTTTTAAGATTTTTGACTTCAAAAATGAATACCATAAGTCTTAGACATTGTTATTGATTTAACAATTTTAAGGCAAAAAAAAATTCGATAAAACGACACCCAATTCGTACTACTTCCAAAACAAAGCAAAAAAACGGTAGTTTTGAAAACTGTTATTGATAATACTACTGATTAGATAGTTCCAAAGCCGTCAATAATACAACACAAAGAAAATAGGCTCTAGAACTCTTCGATTTATATTTTCTCCCGTTCAATATTCCGATCTGAATATCAAACGCAAAAAAACTCAAAATGATACTTCCCAACACCAAACAAACCGCTCTGTAGATAATTGCAAGATCCGCAATTCCTCTCGATCAATAGTATACAAACCTCCCGATCTATAATCCGGCTCGAAGGACCAATTTTATGTAGAAATACATCAAATTCACTAGATATTATTAACACAAAGAAAATAATGTTCTTTTTCAAAGGCAACGATTATAATAATTTTTATTGTCAAAGCCACTTAATTTATACATACGAAAAATTTTATTCGTTCGCCTGCAGCGTCACCAAGGGGTTAAACAGCCTATTTCAAAATTAACTAATGTTGTTATCAATTAGAGTTGATTTTAAAATAATCTTAGCTTTAAATTGAATTTTGAACTATTTTTTTTATGTTTGTTGACACGTTTCAACAATTAAATTGAAAATATTTAATAAACTTTATTAAACTTGAACTTATTTATTCAAATTGAATTCATAGTGAGAAAAGGCATAGCATTCTTGCTTTTTTAAAAAAAAGAAATACATTTCTAAAAATATGCTACACCTTTCCTTATGCTTAAAGAGACCTTATTCAATTATATATTTATTTGAATTTGGTCCCTTGGGCCTTAAACAATTATTGCCAAGCCAACATTCTCCCCGGCCGTTACGCGTAAATTCCGGCAACGGAAGAGGGCAAAACTTATTAATGGGTCGTTTCCGAATGGATCCGTCAGAAAGTAAGCTTACTACTCGAACCAGCCCATCACTCCCAGGGTGAGTTTGAGTGACCTTAGCTAGACGCCAACACAATGGTGGAACATTATCTTCTTTGATAAGACCCACATCACCCACTTCGACATTCTTAAACACCTTACGATTTTTGTTTCGGATTTGCAGAGAGCTCAGATATTCGCTAGACCATCTGCTCCAAAAACGCCCAAAAATTTCCTGCATGTGAGCAAATCTTCTGTCCAATCTATCCACATGAGGGGAATCGTGACACTCGGCAACACTCTTCAGAGGACCTCCAATCAAAAAATGACTAGGTGTTATAGGACTAGGATCTCCCGGATCACTTGAAACATATGTAAGGGGTCGACTATTTAAAGATGCTTCCACTTGAGCCAAAGAGTCAAAAATTCTTCAATGGTCAAATTGGAGCTTCCTGCACATTTAATTAGACACCTCTTGCAACTTTTAACTGCAGCCTCCCACAGGCCTCCAAACTCTGGAGCTCTAGCAGGAATGAACTGCCAATCAATGCCTTTTAATGCAAGTTCTTTTTTAATTTCATCATTAAAGAATGGAGATCTCAAAGTTTCAACTGCGGAGTCTAAATAATTTTTAGCACCTACAAAATTCTTTCCGTTATCCGAAGTGATGACAGCTGGGCGACCCCTACGCGAACTAAAACGACAAACAGCTCCCAGGCACGCTTCTGTAGTTAAGTCAGTAACCAGCTCCAAATGCACAGCCTTTGTCACAAAGCAGATGAATAGTGCGATGTAGTATTTCAAAGCCAACTTGCCACGTCCTTTTCTTTGCCTTAGATGGAACGGTCCCGCATAATCTACACCTACTTTAGCAAAAGGTCTACTGACCACAACTCGGTCTGCCGGTAAATCACCCATAAGTTGAGAACAGGGCTTTGGTCGCGATTTATAACAACTCAAACAGCCAAATAGCACTTTAGCAACTGTACTACGTCCTTTCAATATCCAATACCGTTGCCTAACTTTCGACAACACTGACTGAGCACCCAAATGGTTCAAATCTTCATGCTCCTTTCGGATAATTAAAGTGGACAAGTTGCCTGGTGAAAGCACAATTGGGAATTTCGAGTCATAATTAGACTCGCAATTCTTAAGTCTGCCGCCAATTCGAATTAATCCTTTATCATCAAGAAAAGGATTCAACGGTTGAAGTTTGTCACTAGAAGTCAACGTTTTTCCAGTCGATAATCTAGACAGAGAGTCATGAAAATGAAGCATCTGATCTAATAATATGATCCTTCGTAGAGCTTCATCCAATTCCAAAACTGACAAAGGTTTTGATGTAGAGTGCCAGTCCTTTTTTAAAAAACGGAGACACCAAGCAGTTACCCTGATCAAACGACTTAGTTTTGAAAATCTTTCAATGAGAAAACTGTCAGCTCTACTATGATAAGATAACACTGAAATCTTCTTTAGCTCGGGAACCACCATCATATCGTCTGCCATCAGCTTTGGCCATTCTGAAGATGGGTTACAAAGCCAATCTGGTCCGTTCCACCAAAGGGAGTTACGACAAAAGTCACTAGGAAACATGCCTCGAGAGCATAAATCTGCAGGGTTTTGCTTTGTTGTAACATAACCCCATATGGCATTTGGCGCAAGTTCTTGAACTAAAGAAACTCTATTGCCAACGAATTCTTTGAGGTCAGATGAAGACCGCTTGAGCCATGCCAGCACTATTTGGGAGTCCGACCAACAATATACCGCATTCAACGACACAATACCTGAATTTTCAACGAAGTTTACTGCTTGTGCTAGTAAGTGCGCAGCACACAGCTCCAAACGTGGAATTGATAATTTTCGAAGTGGGGCCACTTTTGTACGTGAGTAAAGTAACTTAACCGTGCTCGCTGAAACAAGATAAATTACTGCTCCGTAAGCCTTTTGCGAAGCATCAGAAAATCCATGAAGGATTACCGGATCAGAAAGCTGCAGCCATCTAGGAATACGAACTGTTTCCAAATCGGGCAACTCCTTTCGTATTCTTTCCCAGAGTTTTAAGATTTGAATCGGAATCTCTTCATCCCAACTTAACTTGTGAAGCCAGAGCTCCTGAAACAATTGCTTGATGAAGACTGTCACAGGAGATAACCACCCAAATGGATCAAAGATTCGGGCTGATTCTGATAGCAATTTTCGTTTAGTAGCTATTAGGATCTTGTCTAAGTTGATACGGAACGAGAAACTGTCTTCCAAAGGGATCCAAAATAACCCTAAAGATTTTACCGCAAACTCTTTTTGGGCCATAATTTCAGCAGAATCCACTAAATCAGAGGGATCTAGTCCCGCAAGAATGCGTAAATTATTAGACACCCACTTCTTCAAAGGAAATTGACCTAAATTGAGTAAACTACGTAAGTTGTCTCTAATTTTGAGTAGTTCATCTATTTCTTCGTGTCCAGCATAAATGTCATCTACGTACCTGTTGTTGCGAAGAATGTCGGAAGCAATAGGAAATTCTTTTTGATTCTCATCGGACAATTGTAAAAGACACCGTTCAGCTAGAAATGGAGAACAATACAATCCGAAAGGCAGAGTTGTCATTCTGTACAGCTTTATTGACTTATCATCGTCAGCTTGCCAAATCAACCGCAAATAGTCTCTATCTTCCGGACTCACTGATATTTGACGAAACATCTTTTCTATGTCACATGAGAAAACGAAACGGTGCATCCTAAACCGAAATAAAACTAGACGAATATCATTAAGTAGACATGGGCCGGTCATAAGCTCATCGTTGAGAGAACGGCCGTTGTCTGATTTGAATGATGCATCGAAAACAACGCGTAATTTCTTAGAAGATGCCAATTTTTGCATCACTCCTAAGTGTGGTAAATAGTACAATTGGTTTTGATTTAAATAAACTGTAGAAGTAACGATTTCCATATGACTGTTAGACAAATAACTGTGAATGAAGTCGTAATACTTCTCTTTCAACTGAGAGTCCTTAGCTAAGCGATTCTGCAGCATGAAAAAACGCCGCTTTGCACCTCTGAATGAATCTCCTAAGTTCACCTGATTGTTCTTGAAAGGCAGTTTGATTGAAAAACGTCCATTAGGCAGTCTACTAACGGTCTTAACAAAATGTTCTTCACATCTGTCACATTCCGAGTTCGGAACTCCATCGTTCGGATAGTCATCCACTAACCAAAACTTGCGTAGGGTTTCGTCAAGTGATGAGACAGATTCGACAGTGGCAGAATGTGCTGTCGTAACATCACCACTGCGAGAACCACCTCCAACTACCCAGCCAAACACGGTGTTCATGAGTTTTAAGTTGTCATCCAACTTCACAATTTGATCTGGGCAAATTACATCATAATAATAGAAGGCGCCAAGCAAAATATCAATTTTTCCTGGTCGAAAGAAATATGGGTCTGCCATGTTTTTATCTCGCAACAGGTCAAAGCGTCTTACTACGATGGGTGACACAGGTAGGTCAGGCGTTATTTTTTGTAGCGTCAAAGCTTCCACATTAAGTTGCTTGTCTCTGTTGAAATGAGATATCAGAGTCAGAGATAGTTTGGAACGAGAGACACCTCCTTGGGAACCTCCCATACCGTTAACAATGACTTTAAGTGGCACCGAGGGAAGCTGAAGCTTCTTCGCACACTCTGTCGTAATAAAAGTTGATTCTGATCCGGGGTCTAATAAAACCCGGCAAGATATCGGAATTCCTAAAGCGTTGTACACAAAAACTGTAGCGGTCGCCAAAATACCCTTTGGAGTAAAAGATCCAAGTCCAATGTTGACCTGCGTCGAGCCACAACCTGTTTGATAAGACGAGGCTTCTGAGTTGCTAATAACATTTGCTGATGCTAAAGTAACATGAAGCAACGAGTGATGTTTGGCTTGACAATGGGAACATCTAAATTTGGAAGGGCATTTAGATACCCCGTGACCTTTCCTCAAACAATTAAAACAAAGCATCAAATTGCTAGCAGTCTTTTGGCGTTGATTCAAATCGGAAGCAATGAAATCCGGACACTGATAAATGAAGTGGTTTTTGAAGCAAACTCCACAACCTCCAGAGTTGGTAGAAGAAAAAGCCTTAGTACTCTTCTTTAATGGCTCTTTCTCATTCTTCCCTAATTTGTGCAAATACCGTGATCCGTATGCATCCTTGGAAATACCTCTCCTTTCCAAGAACCTATGAAATCATCTAATGTTCGGTTCGGGTTTGCTGCGACTTGGTCACTCCAACGTTGCTGAGTATCAGGATCGCATTTCTCTTTAAGAAGAAAGATAAGCCATGGGTCTCGTCCAGCGGCTGAGCCCCCAATTGAGTCCAAACTTCCTAGTATTACCTCCGCGTTATCCACTAAGCTCGAAATGCCAGTCCCATTATCCTTTATTCGGGGTAGATTTATGAATTTCTCTATCAAAGATTCAGTAATGATATCAGGTTTCTCATACCTCGCCACCAACTTATCCCAAGCCAAAAGATAATTATTTGCCGCTTGAGGCAAATTGGTCAATATTTTCGCTGCATCTCCTTTCAAGGATGACCTTAAATAATGCAACTTATTAATAGGTTGTAGGAGAGGTGAGTCGTGAATCATAGACCTAAAAGAGTCACGAAAAGATGGCCAATCTGCGTAGTTTCCCGAAAACAAAGGAAGATTCATTTGAGGCAATTGTGCTGAATAATTTGGGAAATATCCCAAAACGTTTGCATTGTCCTGCACTTGCGCAGTTGAAGACAACACAGGTTTCCCAGACCCTAAATTACCTAATTGAGCATTAGATTCAGATGCCGTAGCATGTACATTAGACGTAGGCGTATTAAAATTGTTTAAGACCCTTAAGCATTTACATTTTAAAGAAACAAATTTGTCAAAATACTCAAGATTTGAATCATCATCGGACACGTCGTCTGTTTCTAATTCGTAACGTTGATCAGCAAGTTCCAAATTGTCGAAACCAATGACAATGCGTCTAACCTAACTTGGATTTCTACAGCGTCTGTTTCAGGATTTGCTAATGTATTTTCCAAGACATTACATAGCTGAGTGGCACGCCTTCTCAAGTAGGTACGTTGTTTCTTTGCATTTGTAAGTTCGGACATCGTACAAGTGAATGATAGTAAAAGTTCTATTGAATTGAAAGTAACCAACAGAAGTTCGGTTTGATATAGGTTTCACAGTAGTGAAATTACACGAAATATTAGATATTAAATATTAGTGAATCCAAAAAAATCAGCAGTAGCTCAATTATTGGAGTAGTAACCAACTGTAGTTCGGTTATTCACTAATTATCCGGCTCGAAGGACCACAAATGTTGACACGTTTCAACAATTAAATTGAAAATATTTAAAAAACTTTATTAAACTTGAACTTATTTATTCAAATTCGATTCATAGTGAGAAAAGGCATAGCATTCTTTCTTTTTTTAAAAAAAAGAAATACATTTCTAAAAATATGCTACACCTTTCCTTGTGCTTAAAGAGACCTTATTCAATTATATATTTATTTGAATTTGGTCCCTTGGGCCTTAAACAATTATTGCCAAGCCAACACTTTAATTACGAAAATTTAAACTTTTCTGCATCGTTTGGTTAATTTTTGTTATTCGTTATGACAATTGAGAATGATAAAAATTTTTTGAAAAAAAAATTCGATAACATGTCCTATTTAGCTTTTGTTTATTATAATATTTGTGTAGATTTTGTTATTTAGTCTAAAGAACAAAATTCTATTAGAAAACCTTGGTAGACTGTAAAAATTTAATCACTAAAAACATACTTAAAATTTAATGACTTGTTAGTGAGTTACTTACAGAAATCCACACATTACACATTTAAAATTCCCCTGCATCAAATTCGGAGAATCAGAATGAGAATCATTATAGACATCACATGATCGTTTCATCATTTAGCTCCTTATTTTCAATATGTATTAAATACTGGTTATATTCCGAATAATCGAAACATCCAATTTCATTATTATCTATAACTTTAGAATCATTATGTGATTGGTCTTTGTAAAATTTAACTAATATGTGCTTAAGAACGTTCCATCTTTTTGCTGATTGATAACGACAAGCAGAACATTCAAAATTTGGATCCGAATGAGTTACAAAATGAAAATGAAATTGCGTTACGTTTGATGATTGGAAATCACATTTTGGACATTTGAATACTTGATCATAAATGTTACTTTTAACTTTGCTTTCATCTAAGGCTGTATTTTCTATAGAAAAACTTACATTTTATTACCAAAAACTTTACGTTAAAGTTAAATTTAAACTTTATTGTAACTAAAGTTTTCAGATATAAATATTATCAATATAATACCCCTATGTAGAAATACACCACGAATTCACTAGATATTAAAACACAAGGAAAAATAATGTTCTTTTTCAAAGGCAACGATTATAATAATTTTATTGTTCAAAGCCACTTAATTTATACATAACAAAAAATTTTATTCGTTCGCCTTGCAGCGTCATCAAGGGGTTAAACATACTCCCCCCGTTGAAGCGTCAAGCTTCAAAGATATGAGCACCAAATTCCGCGCGGCCTCTTTTCTTACCCCATTTGCAGTACGTACCTCCACCGCTCGGACTACACCATCGGAACCAGGGACCACCTTTACTACTCTGCCACGTGACCATAAAGTCGGATGGTCATTGTTTTTCTTTAGTAACACGAGATCGCATATTCTCGGTTCCCTGCCTTGCTGGTACCACTTATACTTCTTCAATAAGTCACTATAGTAATCATGTCTCCAAGCTTTCCAAAATGATTCGACAACTGTTCTTATATTTTACATCCTTGAAATTATTTAAATGATTGCTTTTGATATTTTCATTCAAAATTGGCAACTCCACAGCAGGGAACCCGGTCAATAAATTTGGTGTAATGATAGTAAGATCTTCTATGTCATCACTAACTTTTGATATCGGTCTCGAGTTGAGAATTGACTCAATCTCTGACAAAGCGGTACTAATTTCCTCCACAGTGGGAGTCTGATTACTAAATAAGCGATTTAAAAGAAATTTGGTTGATCTGATCGCGGTCTCCCAAAGACCTCCAAAAGTGGAGACTGGACCGGAATGAAGCTCTATTCTATCAAGTTATCAAGCAGATAACGTTTGACTTCCGCATCTTCCACAAGTTGAATGATATCACGCCGCGTCTCTTTGATCAAACTATTACAACCAACAAAGTTTTTTCCATTGTCGCTAATAAGCTTGCCACAACGCCCACGCTTAGCTACAAATCTTTTAAGTGCCATAACCAAAGATTCCGTGCTCAACGAAAATACAAGTTCGAGATGTGTTGCTTTAGTTACCATACACACAATAATCGCAATGTATGATTTCAGCCCAATTTTTCCTCTTCCATGATAAGGACGTACCTCCAACGGACCTGCAAAGTCAATTCCAGAGGTCTCAAACGGCTTAACCAACTCAAATCGGCACTCTGGAAACGAACCCATCTCAGGATTATACGAAGTGCCTCGAAATCTCACACAAACTATACAAGATCTAACTGAGGATCTGATTAAACCTCTGATACCAGGCACATAGAATCTCTGTCTAACAATCGACGTTAATAATTTGACACCAGCATGATGATACTTAGATGAATATGATCTATAAGGATTCTCAAAAAATGGCATTTGGGTTATAATAATAGGATGCCTAAAGGCAAACGCAAATGCTGAATTAGTCAATCTGCCACCCACTCTTAATATACCCTCGCCATTCATAAAAGTGACAAAAAACGAAGTTTGCTGGTAATGCTGACGGATTTCTTCATTTTTGAGCACTTATTTCCTCACCAAACTCCTCTCTATGGACCAATCCAACCAATCTCCATACAGCCGAATCGACTTCTTCAACCGTCAAATCATCGTATTTACGATCAACACTGCGACGGCAGTTATCGATAAATCGCATAACCAAAGCAAATGATCTAGATAATTTAATATGATGAAAATCGAGAAATGTACTCAGAAAAGTTTTTAGATTTGACTACAACGCTTGTCACCAAACGACGTCGCTTTTCTTCAGTAGTAACCAGATCGCTAATGTCCTAAATTGGAAGCTTATCTCGAATCATCCAAGGTGGACCATTCCACCAAAGCTGATTTGATTCCAAATCTGATACCGCAGATCCTCTCATGGCACATCAGCAGGATTCTCCTTTTCTGAAACATAATTCCAACTAATATTCGGGATTAGTTGTAGAATATGGCTACATCTATTCGCCACAAACGTACTCCACGTAGCTGGATGCGACGGAGCCATGCTAGTACGATCTTCGAGTCACAACAACGTAGTATTTGTATTGTAATGACTGAAAAGAGGTTTCACAGAATTTATTATTTTCGCCAATAGATGTGCGCCGCAGAGCTCTAAACGAGCAACAGATAACGATTTCACGGGAGCCAATTTTGTTTTTGAAAGTAAAGTCGAACATTTATACAACCATCTCTGTCACAAACTCTTATATATAATGCGGCAGCGTCGGCTTTCTCAGAGGCATCAGAAAACCCATGTAAAACGATAGTTTCAAAAGCGCCAATCATCTTGGTATTCTTAACATCGATAGATCTTTCAAAGTCTCTCGGACAGATATCCATCTTTGCCTCAAATCAAATGGCAATTCATCATCCCAACCAAGTTTACGGAGCCAAGTCTCCTGAAACAACCTCTTAAGTACTACAGTAATTGGGGAAATGTATCCCAACGGATCGAAAACTCTAGCAGATTCGGATAACAGACCTTCTAGTTATTTTATTTTCGCGAGTGCTACGATAGATGAAAGTGAAAAAGTCGTGCTGGCAATTCCAGCTCAGTCCAAGAGTTTTTACAACCAACGATTCCTCATCTTTTATAGGCTTTTCTCCGATCTTATTCTTAGAAGATATGCCCAACAACACTCTCGAATCATTCGACGTCCATTTATCCAAGCTCATACTGGCAGAAGACAAGACTTAATAAGCTGATTGCGTTTATCGATCAGTACGTTTATATCGTTATCCCCAAAAAAGAAGTCATCCATATACCTCTTTCTAACAATAGCAGCGCCCAATAGATACCTGGACTCCTCATCAGACGCCAATCTATCCATTACTCTCAAAGCCAGAAAAGGCGAACAAGACAAACCATCGGTAACGGTCGTAAGTCGATAAACCTGAATTGGATCATCGGACTATCTCTCCAAAAAAACCTCTTGAAATCACGACAACCAGGATTTACCTTGATTTGACGGTACATTTTAACAATGTCCGTAGTGATAACGTATTTAGGAAAACGGAATTCTATTAACAAAGTACGCAAATCGGATTGAATATTAGGTCCGGTCAACAAAACATCGTTCAATGACGTACCGTTACTTGATTTCATTGAACCATCGAAAACGATTCGTAATTTTGTCAACTCACCCAGATCACGTTCAACTCCATAATAGGCAAATAAAAATGAGTCTCCACTGATCTCCGTATATTCTCCAAGGGAACTAATTCAATATATTTTTCCTTTCGAAAGACGTCAATTAAAGACTTGTATCTCTGTAACAGCTCTGGATTGGATTTAAATCTTCGCTCCGGAAATACATAAGGATTAAAGGCCAAATCATATGAGTCACCCAATCTCAATCCACCCTTACGCAACGGTAGATCCACGCTATACTACCATCGGATAAACGCTGAGTAGTACTCATAAAAAGCGATTCGCAAATACGATCTTCCTCCTTAACAGGCCGCTCAATAGTAGATTCTTCAATCGTCCAGAAACGTTCAAGTAAATCTCCACCCTATCAGATTTAACAGATACTATAGCGCTGTTACATAAAACTGACTCAAAGTTAGCTGCAAATGATCCTCCAGCAACAAGCCAACCAAATTTGCTCTCAATTATCCACAAATGATCGTGAATATGATAATATTTCCCAGTACCTAAAGCAGCAAATAGATGGCTAACACTAAGGACAATATCAACGTTAGATGGAATATCAAAATCTGGATCAGCTAGATCAAACCTTTTTTAATAAATCCACTAGACTTATAATTATTTGATCGATTCGGAAGTGCACCGGTTAGTTTTGACAAAGCGTGCACAAACACCGGCAGCCCATACGAAGAATCTTTCTTAGATTCAATATTGATGTATAACGAACCACGTGACTGAACCACATTAGACGCCCCGATTCCCTCAATTGAAGTATTGCTACGATTTCTTTTTAAGCCCAATTTTTTGATGCAATGTTCCGAAATTAAGGAGTCCTGAGCTCCTGAATCTAACATAACTCTGCAGTCGATTGGCTCATGATTGATATCATAGACTGCTACGATAGCAGTAGGCAGCAAAGATGGAGATGATTTCAAACCCGCAGTAGCACTTATCTTTAGAACCTCATCAGATGACACGGGCAACGCTTTATTATTATCCAAGGAGCCAACAGACGATCCAGATGGAGTCGAAAAATTAGCTGATTTGCAAACCGAGCTGTTCGTATCAGCTGATGAATGTAAAAGAGTGTGATGCCGCTTATTACACTTATAACACGATTTTGTGGACGAACAGTTTCCCACTTTATGTCCAGAACCTAAGCAATTATAGCATCTAGACTTATTTCTGACCATCTTATCTCTCTCTGAAACAGACATTCGAGAAAATCGATCGCATTGATATATTTTATGATCCGCCGAACATACAAAGCACGTACCTCTAAACATTGACATAGCTCTCGTACTTTTAGTCGATTTTTCTTGAGCAACCCTATTTAATATCGAGATAGAATCGCAACGATCTTTTAGAAACTGAAGCATATGATCAACTGTCGGACAATCATCGTTACACACCTCACGAGCCCATTCCTCTGCGGTCTCTCTATTAAACTTTTGCAAAATTAAATAAACTATCCAAGGATCTCTGGAATTATAATAGTCGCCAAAATTGTTCAGACAATCAACCGTCTCCTGTAATAACCCGTATAATGAGCGAATATTTCCATTTTTGAATCGATAGGAGCGGCCCAACAGAGTTTCGATAAGATCATTGGTAATCAAATATGGCTTTTCGTAAAGTCTAACAAGAGCTCCCCAAGCAGAATGATAATTTTCGTTTGTTACTGCAAAATTTTTAACAATGAAGCCGCCTCACCAGAAACTAATGATAATAAGTGATCTAATTTCTCAGCATCCGACAAACCAGATCTATCTACTTTACTTAAAAATAAGTTTTTGAATCTAGCCCAGTCTCGATAATTGCCAGTAAAAATCGGAATTCTTAAATTGGGCAATTTGCAGCTCTCTTTTCTGTCGTCGGTCGAGATCTTACTTATCTTCTCAAACAATCATTTTGGCGTTCTAAAACAGAAATCAGCGATCTATCCGCTATCTTAGACTGATTAAGAGTCTCTTCAGGATTCCGATTAAGCCTCTTATCTAGATGTTCATTTAAAATCGACTTAGTAGACACGTATCTATCCTCGAACTCATCATATTCCTCCAACTCAGTATCCTCCTCTTTACTTTCAATATAGTACTTAGAAAATTCTCGAAAGGCGCTCTCCAACTGATCCAAATAGTATTGGAGGGAATAAATACTAAGTTCACCAAATTCATCAATTTTTGCTTTCGATTTTTAAGATTTTTGACTTCAAAAAATGAATACCATAAGTCTTAGACATTGTTATTGATTAACAATTTTAAAGCAAAAAAAATTCGATAAAACGACACCCAATTCGTACTACTTCCAAAACAAAGCAAAAAAACGGTAGTTTTGAAAACTGTTATTGATAATACTACTGATTAGATAGTTCCAAAGCCGTCAATAATACAACACAAAGAAAATAGGCTCTAGAACTCTTCGATTTTATTTTCTCCCATTCAATTCCGATCTGAATATCAAACGCAAAAAAACTCAAAATGATACTTCCCAACACCAAACAAACCGCTCTGTAGATAATTGCAAGATCCGCAATTTCCTCTCGATCAATAGTATACAAACCTCCCGATCTATTATCCGGCTCGAAGGACCAATTTTATGTAGAAATACACAAAGAATTCACTAGATAGTTAAAACACAAAGAAAATAATGTTCTTTTTCAAAGGCAACGATTATAATAATTTTATTGTTCAAAGCCACTTAATTTTACATAACAAAAAATTTTATTTGTTCGCCTTGCAGCGTTATCAAGGGGTTAAACACCTATAAACACTAAAAGATCTGTAATTTAAATAATTCTAGACTATGTAGAAAAAATACGTTTGTAAGCCTTAAAAAAAAACAAATTTAATACGTGTTCGTAAGACGTTCAAGAGAATTATAGTTAATAGACTATAATATAATGAAAGACAAATTTATAAACACAGTTTAGTTTTTTAAATTGTACTCTTTGTTTTTAATTTGTATTTTTCAATCATTTAGAGCAAAAATTAGTAAATTATTGTATGGTAAACATTGCCCTCTTCCTTAACTGTAAGGATGTATTTTAATTGTTATTATTATTATGTGTTACGTTTCTTAGAATCGAATTTAAATATTGTGTTAAGTTTTGAAATCAGTAACTTATACTTAAAGAATTTTAAAAAAAATTGATAAAACTAATATTGATTACAATTCTTGTTGAGTGATTGGGAATCCAAGTGTATATATACTTGGATTCCCCCATAAGAAAAAGAAGTGTCGCTTTCCAAAAACCCATCACTTTATATATAAGAAATATATAATAAAAAATATCAAATAAATTTCCGAAATTTTAGTACCCTTTACAAAAAGGTTAAAAATTTCGGAATCACAAAAGGACATAATAAAAAAAAAGGTAAAAAAATAAATAAAATGAAAATAAAAATATTTAAGGGAAAATAAAAATAAAAAAATAAAAAAATAAGTAAATTTTTTAACAAAAGATTTTTTAAAAAAGGGATATCTTGTAACCCCTTAAGTGAGTTATATGACAATTGTTAATCGTTTATTCTAAAATAAACCCTCATCAGTACCATAATTGTGTTTGAATTTTGTACCAATTTTAACTTTTGCACTTAAAATACATCACACAAATTTTTCATAAGATGTTACGAACGAGTCTTTTTTAACATTCAAAAGACATTCGGAAGACATTCCTGTGTTAATAAAGAATAATAATGTGTAACGTTTTTTTTTTTTTTTTTGATTAAAAATATTAATTTCGATTGCCAAATTTCAATATTTCATTATCGAAGAGAAAAATATTAGAAATCATTACGAGAAATGAGATTAACAAACCCTCGTATTATATTCATAATTAAGTAGAATAGTTTCAACATCTGGCTCAATTTCCATTTCTTCCAACTTCATTGACAAGTTAACTATTATTCCATTTCTTCCAATATGTTACCAGTATATGAACTATTTTTACGTGATACTTCATTTCTGAGTGCCATAGTCTTGAAATCGCAAAAATCACATTTTCTTTCCACATAATGCGATAAACTTTCATTATCAGTAACGGCTCCATCATATCAATACGTTCATTATCAACGTTTTTAGAATAAATAGCCCCGAAATCGTAAAAATCACAATCTTTTTTTAATTCATCATATTATTTCACAAATAATTATTTATTTTCTAGTTTTCACTAAATAAGCATTATTTGATTTTTATTTTTTTTTTTAAAACTATAATAACTTAAAATAATATTTATATTAATTTAAATATAAAAAACTAATTTATTAACACTATTATAATCTAACTTAAATGGGCACCGATGCACTCTTTAAATTCCTCATTTATATTTTTTAGTTTTTTCTTTATTTTTTATTATTTTATTTTTTAGATTTCATTTTTTACTTCATTTTATTTCGAAATTTTTACTCTTTTGTAAAGGGTACACTAAAATTTCGAAATTCTCTATTTTTATTTATTTTTTTTTATTAATTCGAAAAGTATCAGTTTCTTCTTTATTGTTTTTTTTAAACTTTTTGTAATTACACCACTTTCCGAAAGGGTAGTAAAGTATCCCTTCGGAAAGCAATACTTTTTTTCTCTCTTTGGGGACATTCAAGTATATACACTTAGATTCCCAATTATTTTGACATGATTATTATTCATCATTAGACATTATTATTATCACGATTACAGTTTCGGTAGCACAATTTACTTTTAATTGTAAGAAACTTTCTTATCAAATCCAAAAACTTAACAAAACTTATAATTGATAAAAAAATTAGATAGAAAGGAAACTCATCTGGTTTCCCATAGAAGGAAAATACATATATGGTGTGATTTAAGATAGGAGTGATTATTATTTCGTATTCGAAAAATTGTTTTATTTCAATAAGTTTTATTACAATATATTAGATATAGTTTTCTAAGATAAATATGAAATTGGACTGCAATTTTAATTGATAAACACCATTTTGGCTGAGTCGTTTTTAAAAATAATTAATGGTACAAATTATTGATAATTTTATATAAATTATTTACATTTGAATTATAATTAAAAATGATTTTAAAATATATTACAAGAATTTGTGTAATAATTTTGGACAGACTGTATGAGACTCCGAAAAAAATTTTTTATATAATCTTATTATAAAATTAAAAATTTCGTGTATTTTCGATATTATAATTATATGTAACCTTTAACTCAAAATCTAAACAAAAGTCTCTTTACATTTTTTAAAAATTTTAAAGAAACAAAAATAAAGTTTGATTAATGAATATACTCATTAAGAATTAAGCGAAGCTAAATAAAAATCACCGATAATATAGTTTCAATATTACGGTAACGCATGGTTTCAAAACAGAAAATGATAAGTTCGAAATTTCTTCTTATTTGGAGTCAGTTTTTATGGAAACTT
>NW_025113110.1:53103-109764 GCF_010416935.1 Polistes fuscatus | reverse complement strand
TTAAAATTAATTCAATTATTATTCAAATCATTATTTAATCATCATTTAATTATTTATTTAATCATTATTCAATTATTATTTATCATTATTCAATTATTATTCAATTATTATTTAAAATTATTATTTAAATTTAATTTATCAAAATAAAATTTATATTAATTCTTTTAAATTATTAAATATTATCTATATTAAATATTTTTAAAATATAAATTTATAATTTCATTCATTATTATTAATTATATATCATTATTATTCATAAATATTATATCCCCCTTCCCCCCTTTTCCCCCATTCCCCCCATTTTTATAAGAAAATTATCAGATTTTCTTTAAGTAAAAATTATTATCTTCAAACAATTTTAGGCTTTTCATCTATCAAGAACTCAATTCAACTATTATTTTACGCATTGATTGATAGGATCCGTATTTTACATATATAAACACTAGTTCATGTTGTACAAAAAGAAAATTTAAAATTAAATTCGTAATTTAAAATTAAAATTCATAATTCAAAATAATTCTTCCTATTACATTGTATCTTTCTTAAAATAACAAGTTTTAATCAATATATTATTTTTAAATGTAAAACTAAATATTGAAAAATAATTCCCTTAACCTTAATTGTTCCCGTTGTGCAATGATTAAAATGCAATTATGGTGCAATTTTAATAATTTTATTTTTCCCACATTTCAAAGTTGCAAGAATGTTGCAACTTCAGTTAGTAAAAGAATTTTTCATTTTTACTTTTGCAGTTGCAAAAGTTGCAACTTTAATATTTCCTTTGCGAATAACAAAGTGTTATTTTTTTTTGAATAGCAAGGTATTTCCTTTGCAAATAGCACAGGTGTATATTTTTATTTTTTTAAAAATTTTTGCAGCAATTGCTGTATTTTCTAGTATTTCCTTTGCTCGAGGAAATTGTTATTTTTTGACCAATTTTCCCTGGGAAAAAGTTTAAGGGAAATAATATATTTCTCTTAACAATTTTTGTTTGCTCCCTTTTAGGTTTTTTTTTTCTTTAACGGGTCTCGTACCCAATGTTATTCTGTTACTGTACAATAGTTTTCTTTGGATTTTTGTTGTTTTTTTTTTCGGGATTTTTGTTTTTTTTTTTTTTAAATTTTTGGCGGATTGTAAATTTAATTGTAAATTGTAAATTTTAAAACCATAAATTTTTAAATTATAAATTTATTGGAAATAGTATTTTAAAGTTTGGTTAAGATCATTGTTTGTAGGGTCGTAATCGATTGCATGGACTTTTATCTTTTTTGTTTTTGACTTTTAAAGTGTAGTTAACTGGAGAATTTCTTTCAATTACAATATAAGGGCCATTAAAATTAGCTGATAGTTTTTTAGATCTTTGAGGCCTAGATGCATCATTGGTGAGAAGAACTTTATCACCAATATTAAACTCAATAAATTTAGATTTCTTATCATAGGTTTTTTTGGATTTTTCCTTGGAAATTATTAGGTTTTCTCTGGCTAATTTGTAAATATTTTGAAATTTGTATCGTAAATTCTGGAGATAGTCGTCATAAGTGTATATTATTTGAGAATAGTTTTTTAATGCTGATGGAATATTGGGTTTTTTCCAAACATTATTTCGTACGGAGTAAATTTTGTAGAAGTGTGTTCTAATGAGTTATAAGCTTGGGTTGCTAAGTCTAACCATTCATCCCAATCTCTTTGGTTTTCGTTAATGTAATGTTTTAAGTAATTAGCGAGGGTCATATGACTACGTTCAAGTGCTCCATTTGTTTGTGGATGATATGGGGTGCATATTTCGTGTTTATTTTATAAATTTTGGACATTTCTTTAATTAGATTTGAAGTAAAATCAGTTCCTTGGTCAGTTAAAATAATTTTAGGGATTCCGAATTTGAAAAACGTTTTTAACAATTACTTTGGCTATTGTTTCTGCTCTATGATTTTCTATCGGAAAAGCAAAGGAAAATTTAGATAAATCGTCTTGCATAGTCAATATAAATTTATTTCCAAGTTCGGTCTCTGGTAATGGGCCAACTATGTCCATAAATAATTTTTCCATAGACTCAGAGGAGGTTGTAGTTAACTCCATGGGTACTCTTAATTGATTAGACTTTTATTTGTTTGACACAAATGACAGTTTTTAATGTAATTTGCAATATCTCGTCCCATTTTTTTCCAATAATAGTTTTGTTTTACTCTTAGTAGTGTTTTATGAAATCCTGGATGTCCAGATATTGTATCACTATGACATTCTTTCAGAATTTTAAGGATATCTTCTCTTTTAGGAGTTTGAATACAATTGTTATATATAGTTACTTTTATGTTATTACAGCTCAAAACTTTTTAATGATTTGTCTCATAGGTTTCCATTTTACAATATCGAACTTAAGATTTGGTTTAAGAATATCTATTTCAGTTATTCGTTTTCGTTAAGGGCTATTTTTAAGTTAAGTATATTTTTGAAGAAATCTTCATAAGAAATACTTTCGAAATGATATTCCTTAAATACAACATATATAATCTTTTTTGTTTTATAATTACATAATTTAATTTCTCCATACTTTAAATTCGTTAATTCAGTATCGTGTTTAAAATCTTCTTTTATAAATTTATATGTGGGGTCGTCGAAATTTAGATCCTTGGGTATGAAAATAATTATGTTTGATTTAGAAGTTGTAATATTATTATCTATTTCTTTATAAGTATTATAAGGTATGTCGAAATATTGTAGATCATTTAGAAAATTTGCAAAGTTACTATGTTCTTCATGAGCATAGGGTAGATTATCGAATGTATTTATGTAATTATTATTAGTTTCGGTTATTTTAATTGTAGTATTAGGCAGTAAATTTTCGTTTTGATGAATAATAACTTTAATAGATGTGTTAGAAAAAATGAAAGCAATTATTTTTTCAATTATTACCCAAGATAAGTTATTCAGATGATGATTACCTTTAGGAATATTTATTTCGTGAATTTTTTCTTGAATTAGATAATTTTTTAAGAGATAAAGAGATGCGAATAAAGTTAAATAAGTTGGATTTTCGTAAATTGTTTCTTTAATTGTTAATAAAAGATTTTGCTATTATTTTTCCAATTTCAGTAACTATTACACTTCCGTAAATATTTTCTTTTACAGTGTTAAGATTATCAAGGCTTAAATTTTGATTGTTGTAATCCAACTTAATATTTTTATTTGTTTTAATATCATCGGATATAAAATGTACTAGGTTTTTTTGTAAAATCAGTCAAAGGTTGATTATTTTGATGAATAATATCTGAATAGATTTTGTTCTCGTACAATTTTAACCAAAATGTATAGAAATTTTCTAGAGTTTCTTGCGATTCTGACCTTATTTCAACAGTTCTAATATCTGATTGTTTTGCTAAATCTATTAATTCATTAGATGATTTGGGGTGTTCATGTCGAGGATCTCTGCTAAGTGCATCGGCTATTACATTTTCTTTTCCTGGGTAGTATTGAATTTGAAAATTAAACTCTTCTAGTCTCATTCTGTATCTTAAAATTTTGTATTAGGTTTTTTCATGTTATATAGCCAAGTAAGGGGTTTGTGATCAGTGCGAATGATAAGCTGGAATGGTGAATGATAAATATACGATCTAAAGTATTCTACTGCCCATACAATGCCTAATAATTCTTTTTCAATAACAGAGTAACGGCATTCTGTATCAGTTAATGTTCTACTGGCAAATGCAATAGGGTGATCGTTTGGGAATGGACCCTGGGATAAACTGCTCCCAGTGCAAATTCACTTGCATCTGTTGTTAAATTAAAAGCTTCATTTAAATCAGGGTATTTTAATATTGGTGCTTTTGTTAGACATGATTTTAAATATTCGTAAGAAGTTTGTTGTTCTTTAGTCCATTCAAATTTAACACTAGTTTTTAATAATTTTGTTAAAGGTTGAGCCATTTTACTAAAGTTTTTGATAAAACGACGATAGTAATTTATCATACCTAAAAATTTTTGCACTTCTTTACAGTTTTAAGTCCTTTGGGTTGATAGTTTAATATTGCCTCTATGTTTTTTTCTGATGGTTTACATCCATCTTCAGAAATTCTGTATCCTAAATAATTACTTCTCTGCAAAGGAATTTACATTTACTGGGTTTAACTTTTAAATTTGCTTTTCTAAGTGCTGTCAAAACTTCTACGAGACGAAGTGAGTGTTCAATGAGTGATTTAGCAAATATAATTATATCATCTATGTATACAAGACATTTTATTCCAACTAAACTAGCGAGAACTGTATACATTAATCTTTGAAAAGTTATTGGAGAATTTTTTAATCCAAAGGGCATTCTTTGGAATTCCCAGTGACCTTTTTTAGTCGAAAAGGCAGTTTTACTGCATGAATTAGGATTCATAGGTATTTGATGAAAACCTGATTCTAAATCAAGAACTGTAAAATAAGTAGAGTTCCCTAAACTATCTAGTATATCGTTAATGTGCGGTATTGGAAACGTATCGTTGACAGTAACATTATTAAGGCATCTGTAATCAATAACTACTCTCCATTGTTTTTGCCGTCTTTTAAACCCTTTTTTGGTACTATCCATAATGGTGAGTTCCAAGGTGAATTTGATGGTCTTATAATATCATTTTCTATCATTTCTCTATTTGATTCTCTACTTCGTTTTCTAGAGCTAAAGGGTACTTATATTGTTTTATAAAAACTGGCTTTTCTGATGTTGTAATTATTTCATGGTTAATAATGTCTGTGTTTGTTAATGGTTCATTTTCTAAATGGAAAATATCTTGAAAATCTTTGATGACGTTTAATAGTGAAGTTTTTTCTTCACAAGATAAATCTTTTAAGTCAAATTCGTTGATTAATTTGTAATATTTTTCGTTTTCACATGAAAGTTTTACGGAATTGACCTCTGCTCTTTCTTCAAAATCTTTAAAATAAATATTGAGTCATTTCCTGTTAATTCAAAATCGATTGGTTTTAGAAGTACTTTTATCTTCAAAATTTGCATCCTCTTCAGTGGTATTCAATATGCTTGTTAAAACAAATCCATTTTCATCAATAGATACTAAACATTCTGGGCTAAAAACGCCTGGTAATAATTCGGACTTTTGTATGATTCCTTCTTTTATTTCTGGATTAAGGACTTCTACTAGGATATATTTTCACTTTGTGCAGGGATCTGATATTTTGCTATATTATCTAATTTGTTATTGATATTAGTTTTTATATTCTTTTTAATACCGTATTTTAAAGGAATGTTAGTGTCGTTTATACGAAGAACATTTTCATTTAAATCAATTATAGTTTTGTAAAATACTAGGAAATCATTGCCTAATATCCCATCGTATTTAATTGAAAAACTGTCTGGAACTACAGAAAAACTAAAAGGAATTATTTGGTCGTTTTTTAGTTTAATATAAATTGTACAACTACCAATGGTTTTTGGGGATTTTGTCCATTTTCGATACCCTTTAAGGTATTTCTTTCGATTTTGTAACTTTTATTTTTCTGCTAAACTAGATAATTTTATTACAGATATATCTGCTCCTGTGTCTAAAATAAATAAGTTTTGTTTTTGTTTTACTTCATCTGAATTAAGATTTACAAAGGTAGATACTCCATCATCTACAGTTATTGTTCTGCCGTTTGGGTAATTACTCCTGGAAACTCGGCAGATAAGTCCAGGGGTATTGTGTTTAAATTATCTGTATTCATTACTCGAATTGGATAAGTTGATTGATTATTTTGTGATTTGTTTGTTTGATTGTTGCTAATTGGTCTATTAGTTTGTGAGCGAAAGTTGTTTTGAGGATTATAGTGTGTATTTTGAGAATTAGTTTTATTCGGAATTTGATTTGATATATTTGGTTGGTTAGTTACATAGTTGTTTTGATAAGGTTGTAAGTTTTGGTAAGGTTGTGAGTTTTGATAAGATTGTGAGTTTTGATAAGGTTGTGGGTTTTGATATGGGTTCATGTCAAACATATAATTTGGGGCTAGGTTTGAATACATTTGGTTGTAATTTATTGGAAATCTTGTATTATTTCTTACAGAGATATTATGTGCTTGATTGGGATACGTTGAAAATTTATTATTTTGATTAAATCCTTTTGGTTGAAATTGATTGGAATTAAATCTTCGTTCAAAAAAGTTTTGAGGGTTCCGATAGTTTGATTGTGGAATAAATCTATTGTCTCGACGAAAGTTATTAGAGTTTTGATTGTAGTTCGGACGATTGTTACTGTTATATTCATTAAATTGTTTATTGAAAGTATTTCCCTTATTTTCCTCAATGTTTTGGAAGTTTTTATTTTATTTGTAAAGAATGCTAAACAATTTGCTATGACATGACCTGATTGCTTACAAAAGTTACAAAGTTGATCTTCCGTTTTTCTTGAATATTTTAATTTTTCGAGAATTATTAGATCCTGTTCTTCGTTCATTGCCTCTTTACCGCTTCGTCAATATTTTTAGGGCTTCTTAGTTTCATAGTTTTCCATAAATTAGGTTTAAGTCCAGAAAGAAATATTTTTAGAAATTCATTTTTAATATAATTGTGTACTACTGGGTTATCTTGCTCTCTAAGATTTTCATTCATAATCTTATACACTCTGTCGGCATATTCTGAGACATTTTCGGTTTGAAATTGTTTACAAGCGTCAATATCATTATATGGTTTATTTTTATTATAATCACTAAATTTTCTTTAAAGCTTGTTTTAGTTGATCCCATCTTTTATATTTTTCATCTAATAATCTGTTTCTACAAGAATCTTTCATTCGATTAAGTATTAATTCTAGGGCGATTTCTGTGTCATTGGGATTGATTTTCGAGAATACTAGGTCACCTCTCTCACAAAATATTTTACATTTCTCCATTAAATTCTGGCATTAAGTTTCGTATAGTTTTGAAAACATCATTTTGATAATAAACTGTATTATTTGGTTGGTCAAAATTATCGTGCATAGATTTTACTTCATTATATTGGTTGTCTGTAAAACGAAATGGGGTACCATTTTCGGGTATTTTAAACTGAAATGATTTCCCTGGTCTAGATGTGGTATCAAAAGTAGTTTCTTTTGTGTTATTATATGTATTTGCGAATATTTTTTCTTTAATAGTGCTTAAATCCTTATCAATAGTTTCGTTTTCAAGTTCAGTTAAATCGTTATCAGACATCATATTAGGTGCAGTTTCACTAAATTTTAAGGAATTTTTATTAGAATTATTTCCGTTGTTACTTTTTGTAATAAATTGTTTTAGTTTATGCAACCGGGACTCTAAAGGTCTTAAAGCTAAAAGTTTTTCTTTTGAGGGCTCAATTTTGGATTTATTTAGTTTTTTTTTTTCAAAATATTAATTAAAACTTATTATTTTTAACATTTATAAATTCTTTCCCATTTTTCTTTAAGAAAAAGTGAAAATTTTTGACTTACATAAGGTTGACCAAATTCATATTTGATTGAATATTACTTTTGTTTTTTCGTAATGAATTGATTTTCTTCCCAGGTCAATTTAACCAAAGCTCGTCAATGATTGCTATTTGCTATGAATTGTTTTTTCTTTTTTCTGATTTTGGTTATATTTCGATACTTATAGAGTTGATTTGGATTGATATGTTATCTTTGAATTCTGTTTGTTTATGATTTCTTTTGATTTTGTTCGGTTATGATATCTTTGGATTTTGTTCGGTTATGATATCTTTGGATTTTGTTCGGGCGCCAATTGTTAGGTTCTTGGGGTGCTAATTGTTATGTTTTGGTGCAATACTGACACAATTCAGTTCACTCCAGGATTTCTTTGTTGAGTAATAAAGATCGAATATATTTGATAAACTCTTTATTTACGAAAAGACCCAGTACAATAAATCGATTTATTCAAATTATTATCACTAGCGTTTATATTAATACGAAGTACGTTTTTGTAGTAGACTTACAGGAATTCTTATTCGAATTGAATTGAATTATATTGATTAATTAATCGAACTTATTCATTCATTAAACTCCAAGAACTCTAAACTCTAAAATCGTTTTCCAAGTCTATTACTTTCCTTTTATATTTTCTGTGAGTGAAAACGCTTAAGTGGGTTTTCAAGTTACTCATGCTTTTTTAATAAAAGAATAAAGTACAGGTTTCCCTATTTGGAGTCAGGCTTAATTTTACCCCCAAAATTAGGAAGTCGTATACACGACACTTAGAATAAATAAAATGATGTATTAAAAGGTGAATCATGGGTGATGAGTAATTTTTTACATTACACCCTCCCCCTAAGATATCATCAATTATTTAAGATGATTGATGTCTGGAGAATAATCGCGATGATCTGCGAACAGGACGTTTTTGTTTATCCTTGTCTTCAGTCGCTTTTGTATTCATTGTATCCATTTCAATTTCATCAGTGATATTGATTTTAATAGAACGCTTAAATCGTTTTCGTAGAATAATCAGGAGCATAACAGCAATTATTACGACTATAAACACTGTCAATGATATCAGGAAATTTGAATGGACTTCAATTTTTTCTTTTGATAAAATTCTTTCGGCAATTTGTTCCATTTGATTCAATTTTGTACTTAAAATATCTAAATTTTCTAATTTCACAATATGAAGATTATTAATAGTGATCTTATTTGAAGTTAGATTAATCTTGTTTATGCGATCATTGTCACATAAAATATCGCAAATATTCATAGGAGGTATGAACTGTTTTTCTAAGGTTTTAATATGTATCTTTGTAGCTTCTAGCGTAATACTTCCAGAATAAACCTTACAATTGCTTTTCATGGTTAAAATACCACTTTGGTTTATTATTGTATCTATTGGATTTTCAGAATTATTACATGCTATTGTTACTGTAGTCGGAATTTTTGTAATATATAGCCAACTATTTTTGTTTTGTAACTTATGCCACATATTATATTGAAAATTAACTATGCGGACATCACAATTTTTTGGAACTTCTGATGATGTTAATAAGAATAGTTTTGCTTCACAAATTGATTTTAATTGAGAATTGAATGTTGGATTAAACTTTACACACATAAATCTATTTTCGAGTTTTTTGCATTTCGATAGTTCTTCTTCAGTAATTGTTGTAAATTCTTGTTTATCTTTTCGTATAGCAAAATATTCATGATTTGGTTGTATAAAAATATAACTGTTATTGATTATTCTTGTTGGAATTGATATTGTTTCATAAATGTCGAAGTTTTGTATGGGTAATAATGGAATTTTAATTATGAATACAAGCTTATTGTTACAATAATATGCGACTAAATTAATTAAATCAAGAATTAAATGTGAATTTTCTTCATCTTTGGGGATAGGCGATTCTAATCCAGAAGGAATATTTCCCATTAATTTAATCATAATTTCTCTAAGTTGATAAGGACTCATAATTGAGGGATGGAGAATTCCTCTTTTGGCTAAAAGAACTGCCGTAATTAAAGTGTCGTAATCATTTCTTATAACATTTAAAAGATGTAAAATTAAATTAATATGTTCATCTATAATTTGATTACTTTGAGTTTTGGACGTAGCTGTATAAAGCTCTTCAACTGCCTCACTGAATTTTTTATTTTGAATTAGTAAAATTTCTTCATTTTTTAATAAGTTTACGAGGGTATTATTAAAATTTAAAATAGTAGTTTTGACAATATGAGACTGATCTTTAATAACCGTTGCTAACATTAATTCTTTGTCTTCAAAATCAGTTAATTTTTTATCTATAGTCTCAGCGTCTTCGTCATCCATTAAACCAAATAATCTTTTGCAATAATACCAATAAAATTAAACCAGCCACGTTTAACACGATTAGGTTTATAATATCCTACTAATTGATTTAGATGATTTCTTTGTTTATCAATTAAATTAAGCTCTGTTTTAACTTCCTCAATAACTCTTTTGTGGAATTTATCTCTTGCTAATGAGTTTCGAATGAGAGTCTCAGTTTGTTTACAATATTGATCAATTAGTAAATATTTTTATCGAGTGTCTCTAAATTTAAGAATGTGATTAAATGTTGTTCTTCGGTATAAAATTGTACTTCAGCTATAAAGTCAAAGAATAATCCAGGATTGTTTTTAAATTGAGTGATATTGTATTGATCTTCCGTAGAAACATGAGTTGTTAATAAAATTACAATTACGATTAAACTGAAAAAATTAAAGAATAGTTAGTTAAGATTTTCGTGATAAGGTTTAAGTTTATTTTTATGAATATTAACTAATTTATTTTTTATTTTAATGGTTGCATTAACATTACCATTTAATGATATTATTTTATATGGCCCTTTCCAACATGGACTTAACTTTTTGGATAATTTTTCTTCGCAGGTGTTTCATCTAAAAGCAAAACAAGATCTCCTACTTTAAAGTCTGGTGTAATTAAGGACTTATCGTATCTCTCTTTACTATTTTCTTTTTCTTTGATAAGATTTTCTCTAGCTTGCTGTCTTGAAATTTGTAATTTTTGTTTTAAATTACATAAATAATCGTCAAAAGTATAGGTAAATTTAGGACTTTCCTCTAGTGATGAGGTATTGAAATTTCTTTGCCAAATACTAATTCGAAAGGAGAGAATTTACTGACGTATGTGGTATAGTATTATATGAAAAGTGATAAATGAATCCAGTTATCCCAGTCGGATTGTTGAGAATTTATGAAATGTTTAAGATAATCTTTAATAGTTTGGTGACTCCTTTCTAAAGCTCCATTAGTTTGTGGATGATATATGGATGAATTTAATTTCTTTATCTTTAATAATTTACAAAGATTTTTTAATAACTCTGATTGGAAATAAGTTCCTTGATCGGTTAATATTGACTGTGGTATACCAAATTTTGAAATAAAATGAATGATAAATTCTTTTGCAATTGTTTCTGCATCAATAGTTTGTAATGGAATAGCTAAAGATATTTAGATAGATCATCTTGTATTGTTAAGACGTATTTGTTACCATTTTCAGTTAAAGGTAAAGGTCCTACTACATCTAAGAATATTTTTTCAAAAGTAGTGTTAGAAGTAGTTGTAATTTCCATAGGAAATTTAGATTTCTTTCTAGTCAATTTATTTAATTGACAACTTTTACAAGATTTGATGTAACTTGTATATCTTTTATCATAGTTTCCCAGTAATATTGAGATTTAATTCGTTTTAAAGTTTTATTAATTCCGTTGTGACCTCCAAAAGGTGTATCATGAAATTCATGAATGATTTTAGGAATTTGAGAAAGATCAGGAATGATTTTATTCTTTACTAAATAAATTTTAATTGATGAGCCTTTAAAAATATATCGAAGCAAGGAATTATATTTGACCAATTAAATTTAGTATCTCGAATAAATCTAATTTCTTGAATGTTTTTACGAATTAGAATTGATTTTAATTCTAGAAAATTTTGAAACATTTTTTCATAATTTGGATCCCTATAAGAATTTGTATATATGAGTATTTTCTCAGAATTCTCAAGTATTGATTCTTTAGGTACAGTATGATTTGAAGGTAAAATTAATTCATTGAATGTTGACAATTTGAATTTTGAGTTTCTATAATGTTCGAATTAAAAATAACATGAGTTTGAGCATATTTTAGAAATGTATTATAATCAATAATTTGTTCGTGATTTATATCAATAGTTTTAATTTCTTCAATTTGGATTCTACTTAATGCATCTGCATTAGTATTTTGTTTTCCTTTTTTATACTCAACTTTATATGAATATTCAGAAAGTTTTAATCGCCATCTAAATAATCTAGAACTATGATCCTTATTATTTTCAATCCATTTAAGAGGACGATGATCGGTAACTACTGTGAATTCCGACCATATAAATAAGGTCTAAAGTGCTGAACACTCCATACTATGGCTAATAATTCTTTTCTATCGTAGAATAATTTAATTCAGATTTATTAAGAGTCCTACTGGCATAGGCGATAGGTAAATCATTTCCTATTATTCCTTGGGAAAGTATAGCACCAAGAGC
Organism: Polistes fuscatus; assembly: GCF_010416935.1. Lineage (NCBI taxonomy): Eukaryota > Metazoa > Arthropoda > Insecta > Hymenoptera > Vespidae > Polistes > Polistes fuscatus. The sequence continues at coordinate 97,801 of NW_025113110.1, read as the reverse complement.
TATGTTACTAGCATCTGTTGTTAAAATAAATGGTTTACTAAAATCTGGATATTGTAATAATGGTGCATTGATTAATGTTGTTTTAATTCATCAAAAGCATTTTGTTGAGACTCAGACCAACAAAATTCTTCATTTTTCTTTAATAATTTAGTTAAAGGAGATGCAATTTTACTAAAATTTTTAATAAATTTTCGATAGTAACCCGCTAGTCCCAGAAAAGCTTTAATATCCTTTGGATTTTTTGGATTTGGATAATTTTGAACTGCTGATATTTTCTTTGGGTCAGGTTTAATTCCTTCATCTGTAATTAAATGACCTAAGTATTGTACTTCCTTTCTAAGAAATTCGCACTTATCAGGATGGAGTTTAAGATTATGTTTACGTAGTCTACTAAAAATTTCTCTTAGTTTAAGGTTATGATCCTCTAAGGAATTCCCGTATACTACAACATCATCAATATAAACAAAACAACGCGTTCCTTGTAATCCTATGAGAACAGAGTTCATTAGTCTTTGAAAGGTTGCAGGTGCTCCCTTTAATCCAAAAGGCATTCTATTGAACTCATAATGTCCATACATTGTACTAAATGCTGTTTTACAAGAATCCTCGGGGTCCATTGGTACCTGGTGGAAACCCGAAGCTAAGTCTAAAGTAGTGAAATACTTGCTATTGCCAAGCTGATCTAGAATATCGTTAATATTTGGAAGTGGAAAAGCGTCTCCTATAGTAACTTCATTAAGTTTTCTAAAGTCAACTACTACCCTCCATTTCTTAACTCCTGACGCATCTAGCTTTTTAGGCACTACTAGCAATGGTGCATTCCAAGGACTTAAACTTTTTTTTACGATGCCCTGTTTTTCCATCTCGATAATTTGATTATTAATTTCCTTTTTGTGACATTCTGGTATTCGATAAGGTTTTACATTAATTGGAGTTTTATTAGATGTTTGTATTTTATGAGTATAGCATTAGTGGTTGAAAGTGAATCTCCTTCTAGAAAAATAAATCTTAAACTCGTTACAAATCGATGTAATTGATTCTTTTCAATATCATTTAAATGATCTAATCTCAATTTTGATTTTAAATACTAATTTATTAGATTTTTTATCATCGTGGATAATTAGTACTGATTGTGTATTGTCAAAAGTTTCAAATTCAAATGTAGGAATAGGAATTTCAATTGGTGTTTCTTTTATATTAATTGCTAAAACAAATTGATGATTTTTATCAGTTAAAGTTTCTGATATAAAGACATGCTCATCTAATTGTTTCTTTGAAATTATTCCTGAATCTCTACTACCAATAATATTGATAGGGATAATTACCTCAGATCTAGGTGGTAATGTGATAAAATTATTTGAGTTATCTGAAATTGATGATAAATTTTTATTTGAAATTTTACAAGTATCGTTTGAATAATCAATGATTGCTTTGTTTTTTGATAAAAAATCTACTCCTATTATACCTTCGGTTTTAATTGGAAAATTATCATCTACTATGTAAAAAGAATGTTTTATAGAAGTGTTAAATTCGAGATTAATTGTACAATATCCTACAGTTGGAATAAGAATATTGTTAATTCCTTGTAATAAAATTAAATTTTCGTCAGAATAAAACAAATGATTTGCTAAATTTTTTAATTTAATAAGACTAACTGCTGATCCTGTGTCTAGAGTAAATGGAATAGAGTTGTTAATAAAATCAGGTGATGAAAAGTTTACAGTGTTTAAAGGAGTTGGATGAGAAAGATTCAATATTTGTTTCTTTATTAATTTTCGGCTTTTAAATTCATTATCGACTTCTGGCCGCCGGTACCAAAAGTACCCGATGCGTTTAAATCATTTGAATTTCGGTTAAAATTATTCCATTTATTATTATTTTGTTGTCGTGTTCTACACTCAGAAATTAAATGTCCTTTACGTTTACAGTACCTACAGAATTTCTCTTCCGAAATTTGTAAAACATTTGAATTTTTATTTTTGAAACATTTTTCGGTTGTGTGATTTGTTTTGTTACAAATTCGACACGGATTTAATTGAAACTTTTGAGAATAGTTTTTTGTTGCTTGCTGTTTCTCTGGATAATATTGAATACGATTATTGAAATTTTTGTTAGTTACTTCCCTTTCTTCTGCAACTGCTATCTCAATAGCATTTTCTAAACTATTAGGGTTTCTAGCCTTTAACAGTAAATTTAAAGGATCTCGTAGTCCAATAATGAAAACATTTTTAGCTTGTTTTCTTAAAAGTCTCTCATAATGTACAGAGCTTCTGCTGTTTCACCTACTGTAACTGAATCAATTAAATTATTTAAAATATTTTCAACTCTAGTTGCAAAATTGATTACGGATTCGTTTTTTTGTTGACGACAAGAATGCAGTTCTACTTCCCACTGCCCTTGGGATCTTTTTTCGGAAAAAACTTCTTCTAGAAAATTTTTTAAATCATCCCAGATAGCAAATTCTCGATTCTTAGTTAATTGATATGCTTTGTCACTTAATTTAAGCTTAATAATTTCAAAAAGAGTATCCCTTTCTCTTTCCTCAACTAAATTTAGAGCAGATTCGGAAACATTAATAAAACGGCTAAGATTACTTCTATTACCATCGAAACTAATTAATTCCTTTTGAATAATTGCTAAGGAAACTCTAGTTGTTGAGATGTGGAGGCTGGAAATGACATTGCTACGATACTTTGAATTAAGATTTAAATTTTTTTTTTAAAGATTTGAAAAATTTGAAAAATTGAAATATTTTGAATTAGAGAAATAAAATCATGAAAATTTTTGAGAAAACTTATTAAGATTAATTATTTGCAAGAAGGTGAGTGAATAAATAATTAACTTGATTATAATTAATTCCATAAATTAATTGAATATATAAGTCGCGTATTATTAAAATAAACTTAATCATAATTAAAATACCTTATAATGGACATTGTTGTTGGATTCTTCTTGATCTTCAAGTTCGTTTTCGATCCCAATTTGCTGGATTCTTTCTTGATCTTCGGGTTCGTTTTCGATCCCAATTTGCTGGATTCTTTCTTGATCTTCAGGTTCGTTTTCGATCCCAATTTGCTGCCACCAGTGTTATAGATTGTATGTGTGTGAAATTAAATCACGTTATTGATAATTAAAAGTTTTAATAATAAAATAATAAGTTCCATAAAATAATAATAAGATTGATTAATAATAAATTATACTAAATAAAATTAAACTAATAATAGATTTTTTTTTATGATCCAAAAATCAAACTATATATGAAATTCGGATCAATATTGACCCAGACAGTGACTAAAAATAATCAAGAATAAAAATATAAAGTTAATATATAAAAGTACATAAAAGTCTTAGAATAAATAAAATGATGTATTAAAAGGTGAATCATGGGTGATGAGTAATTTTTTACATTACAATATTTAGATATTAATTAGGTATTGTAACAAATAGCTAAAAGAATTACGTTGTATGGACATAGACGTAAACTTTCAAGATGAAAATTGGATTTTAAGCAATAATGAAACAATTAACTCAAACAAATGGTGAAAAGTTATGCAAACTCGAACTTTACTAATAATTTTATTGCTAAGCTTTTCAATAATTACAATATTTGGTAATATAGTAATAGTAGCAGTTATACGTGAAAAATATTTACATAATGTAACCAATGATTTTATAACATCATTGGCAGTAGCTGATTGTTTAGTTGGATTAGTTGTGATGCCTCTTAGTGCAATTTATCAAATCTTTGATAACACTTGGCTCTTTGGACATGACTTATGTGATATTTGGAGATCATTGGATGTATTGTTTACTACGGCGTCTATATTAAATTTATCGATCTATATTTTTAATTACTTTAATTTGGCTTTTTCCTGTCTTATTTCTGTAATATCTTTCTTATTGCTAATACTCGATATTACGGGATTAAATGATTTAACCCCAAAAGTTTCACAAAATAAATTAAAAGAGAGTATATTCTTAAAATTAATTGAAAATAAAATATTTATTAAAAATTATTAGTAATCAAAATATAAGATACTTCTTTTATTTTAATTGGAATTATCTAGAGTACTACAAATTATACCCAAAACACAACTTACTGTATTTATTATAAATTATTAAATAATATTTTTCAAGATTTTTATACTCAAAACTCTTGCTTTAATCTTAAAAATACTCTCAGAATTCCGATTTTTTTCTCTTCTAATTTATTCTGAAAAACTTCTTAGAACTTCTTCCTTTTTCTTAAACTTTCTTCTTGTCTTCTCTTATTTTTTTCTATAACTATATCTCTAACTATCTCTAACTAACTTTAACTCTAACTATCTAACTCTATTTTCTATAAAATCTTTCTTTTTATAGGCCTGTGGCTCTATAGAGTAAGATGCGATCTGGCGCATCACTCTCATTACTTAATTTCCATCTAAGTAATGCCATCTTATGAAGGCCTTATTATAATTTTATAATCAATAATAACCGCGATATTACACCATCCCCCTTAGGGAAGTGCGGCTACTGCAGCACTCAAGATAATCCCCTTACAATAAAATATAATTAATATTATAATGTTATGCCATCATTTAATCTTATTTCGCATTTTCTAACTTGATATAGGATATTGTATTTCTTAGATTTCTATTAACTTGATGGTTCTTGTTTGTCAAATAATTTTGATTGTTTGTTGGATCATTTTTATGATTATATTTTTTATTTCAATTGTTTATCGGTTGGTTATTCATATTTTGTAGCTTGATTATTCTCTTCCACTTCTTTTCTTTATAACATTGTTATGGAAAATATCGATTGATTTAACTCAAGTGGATATTTAGTGATGATGGGTACATATAAAAATTTGTATTAGTAAAGAGTATATAATTCATATTAGTAAAATCACACAGTTAATTCATTTCCAAATTAAATGCTAGGCATCTCGAACGGAATATATCCAATATCTCGTTCGTTATGCTCACATTGTATATTATTATTTAAAGTTACATTATTATTATTAGATTGGTGACACATATTTAAGCTTTTACAAAAATACTTATATGCCACACATAAACAAATAATATAATATTTAATATAATAACTAAACCTATAAGGTATAACTTGTCGTTATACCATAATTCATTTTCAATAAATATTTTGCAAGTTTATTCCAATTTGATTTAAATCTTTAAAATTTTGTACTATCATAGTAGTAATCTTAGGATTTTTGTTTCTTTTTTTTTTAAATATATATTATTATTTTTTATTTTTATTTTTTTCTTCTATATTTTTTTTTTTTTTTAGCACATTCACCAAAAAAACTAAACCATTTTCTTGTCATTTAGAAATATTGTGTCTTTGGAACATTTTAAAATAACTCAGAAGAAAAATCTAATATATCTTACACCGATGAGAAATTATGCATCTCAATTAGGTTCAAAATTTCCTTTACTTGGATCACATCCAAGAATTCTGTGGTCTTAATTTTCCCTATTTTTAAAATTAAATTAAATTTTAGGATTTTTTTTTATGTATCTTACTAATTAAAAATGACTGTTGGATTTCTCCGTGTTTACAGGTTATTTTTCTGTTTTAAGGAACTTCTTATTTTTACCAAATTATTACCCTTTCTGTAAGGAATTTTTTTTATAAGTTACAATTAACATTGTTTTAATTCAGTGTTGAATTATTATTATTATTATCATATATATATATATTTTTTTTTAAAAAAATCATAAGTTAATATAAAGCATTTTTATGTACTTAGGAGGAATATTGTTTAATCCTATTAAAATGAACAATTAATTTTTATTTCTTTTATATTTTATTACACAATTTGGAGGTTTAATTTCTAGGATCTCAAATGGGCCTTCATATCTCGATTGCAATTTTTTAGATTTATCAGCGGAAATATTACCTTTTCTAAAAGAATTTTATCACCGATTTTATATGTTTTAGGTCTTGATTTCTTATCAAAATAAGTTTTATTTCTAAGTTTATAGTTTAATATTCTTTCATTAGCAGTATTAAAAACATTAATTAATTTAAGTTTAAGTTCAGCTATATAATCTTCATAAGTGTAAATAGGTTCTTGAAAACTTGTTATCAATGTGGGTAAATTTGGTTTTCGACCAAATACAAGTTCATATGGGTAAATTGTGTAACAGTGTGAGGAGTTGTGTTATAAGAAAACATGGCAAAATCAATCCATGTATCCCAAGTTGTCTTATATTGTTCAGTGTAATGTTTTAAATAATCTAATAAACCTTGGTGGCTACGCTCTAATGCTCCATTAGATTGTGGATGATAAGCAGTTGTATTATATTTACGAATTTTAAATAATTTTGCAACATTACTAAAAAGATCTGACATAAACTCTGTTCCCTGATCAGTTACAATAATATTAGGACTCCCGAATTTGCAAATAAACTGTCTTACAAAAATTTCGGATATAGTTTCAGCTGTATGATCCATAATAGGATAAGCTTGAGAGTATTTACTAAGATCATCTTGTAAAGTAGAATATACTTATTTTGCATTCGGTATCATTCAAAGGTCCAACTATATCAAGAAATATTTATGAAAACTGTATTTAGATGTAGTAGTTAACTCTAAAGGTTGAATATTCTTTTTGCGAACTAATTTATTCCTTTGACAACTATCGCAATTTTTGACAAATTTTTCGACATCTCTATGAATTGTTGCCAATAATATTTTTCTTTAATTCGTGAAATTGTTTTACTAATTCCCGAATGACCTGAGGTTACACTAGAGTGATATTCTTTAATAATATTAGATATATCTTCATATTTTGGGTTAACTATTAAATTTTTATAAACATTAACAAAAATTCCAGAGTCTTTGAAAATAAATTTTATCATTACTCGTATTTTATCCAATGAAATTTTTTGAAACATAGTATCAAGAGTTGGTAAATTGATAACCTCTTCTTTATTAGATTTTAATTTATTTTTTAATTCATCTAAATAATCATACAATTGATCATAAGCAATATCATCCCAATTTTTTCTTTAATAAACATATAATAAATATTTTGATCTTATATCTTTTTAATATTATTTTCCTAATTTGATTTTATTATCTCTGATTTCTTCTTGTAATTCTTCAAAATGATTATATTTAAGGTTATATTTTAAAAGAAGTTCATTTGGTTCCTCTAAATTAATTGGTAAAAAGCAAACAATTGAGCCTTTGGCATTAAATATTATTTGATTAAATTCTTTATAATTTTCATTAGTGATAACATTTCTCTCATTGAATGATCTAAATCTTCTAAAACTTAAACTTATATACATTGTACTTCTTCCTTTTGATTGATCATTGTTATCTCTATATTAGTTCCTTCAAATATATACTTTATCATATTTAAAAGTAATTCATATGAATTTCCTTAAAATCATCCTTTAAGAATGAAATTTCATAAATATTATTTTCTAAACAATGTAACTTAAGATTTTCTAAACCTAAGTACAAATTTCTTTCATTTAAATTTTCAATTAAATTTTCTGTTAATATCATATATAAAACATTTCTAGTATCCAATTTACAAGCATAAATTTTACCAATTTCTAATTCATCATTACGTAATTTACTTAATTTAAAAATTAATTCATGGAAGTTATCTTTGAATATTCTTTCTATAATTTTATTTGGGTTCTTTAAATTCTTAGTAAACCTTGTTACTAATGTGTTTTTAAAATTTTTAATTTCTATATTTGAATTCTTTATTTTAGTATTTTGATAAACATTTAGGACATTAAATTTAAGATTATTAAAATCATCATAACTTTTAAATTTTATTTTTATCTTTCTTGGCAGTCTTTTTTGACTTTAATTTTCCAATATATTTTTCACAATTTTTAATTTCCTTATTTTTGTTGCCAAGAATTTTTAATTAATTCTTTTTTTCATTTAATTTTCATCATAGGAGTTTTTATTACCATTTTCAAAATTAGAATTTTCTTTTACTTTAATTTTATTTTCATTAATTTCCTTAACACCTTTAGTTATATAAATTTCTTTTTCTGTGGGTTTTAATTTTTTATTAATTTTCTTATTTTTAAATTTTTTATTACTTTTGGTTATTTGCCCATTAATTTTATTTCAGGAACGAAAATATCTTTATTTTCGACTGAATTTAACTTTAAATTTGAAAAATTTCTTTTCTTCATCATCGAAGATTTATTTTGTGAATTTAACTCTTTTTCCTTAACTTGAGATAATTCTTTTGTGACAGGGTTTCGGCTTAACGCGTCAGCATTTGAGTTAACACGACCGGGTTTGTACACAATTGAATAGTCATATTCCTCAAGCTCAAGTCTCCAGCGAACTAGCCTAGATTTAGGATCTTTTATATTAAATAACCATGTTAATGGTTGATGGTCTGTAACAATTTTGAACTTTCTACCGTAAAGATAGGGACGAAAATGTCTTACAGCCCAAACAATGGCTAAAAGCTCCTTCTCTATAACTGAATAATTACTTTCAGCAGAGTTTAAACAACGGCTAGAATAAGCTACTGGCAAATCATTAGGATAATCTCCCTGAGATAAAACAGCACCTATTGCAAAATTAGAAGCATCCGTAGTAACATTAAATGGTTTTTCAAAGTCGGGGAATTGCAATATAGGTTTTTCAGTAAGGCAATCTTTTAGTATATTGAAAGATTTTTCTTGTTCACTATTCCAATTGAAAGAAGCGTCCTTCTTCAAGAGGGTGGTTAAAGGTAATGCTTTCTTACTAAAATCCTTAATGAACCTTCTATAGTATCCCGCTAAACCAAGAAATGACTTAATGTCCTTAGGAGTTTTAGGTCTTGGAAAAGATCTAACTGCCTCAAGTTTTGATTCATCAGGTTCTGCACCTTTTTCGGAGATTTTATGTCCTAAATAGATTACTTCTTTTCGTAAAAATTCACATTTTGATGGTTTTAACTTTAAGTTATATTGTTTTAGTTTATCAAATACTTCTATAAGTTTTTTATTATGATTATCTAATGTATCGGCGAATATAACAATGTCATCTAAATAGACTAAACATCTCGTACCTTGAAGTCCTGACAAAACAGTATTCATTAATCTTTGGAAGGTTGAAGGGGCATTTTTCAAACCAAAGGGCATACGATTAAACTCGTAATGACCAAAAGGAACCGAAAAAGCAGTTTTTTCAGAATCTCTGTCATTCATAGCTATTTGGTGATACCCAGAAGCCAAATCCAAAGTTGTAAAATACTTAGAATGTCCTAACTGATCCAAAATATCAGATATATTAGGGATAGGGTACGCATCGCCTATAGTTTGCTCATTAAGTTTACGATAATCAATTACTAATCTATACTTTTTCTCCCCAGTGGCGTCCGTTTTCTTAGGGACTATCCAAACTGGTGAATTCCATGCTGAGATGGAGGGTTTAATAATATTTTGCTCAAGTAAATTGTTTATTTCTTTACTAACAATGTCTTTAAAATGATATGGATATCTATAAATTTTTGAAGAAATAGGAACCTCAGTTTTTGTATATATTTCGTGAGTTACAGTATTTGTAGCTGTAAGAGCCTCACCTTCAAGATGAAAAATATCTTGGTATTTATCAATAATTTTACTCAGAGAAGTTTTTTCTTCTTTATTTAGATGATTTAATCTTAAAGTATTTAGAATATCATTCATACGATTATAAGAATAATTTTTATCATTTATTACAGTAGTTTTGTATACATTCGAAAGAAGAGATAAATTAATTGGTTTTAATATAGTTTTGTTATCTTTTATTAAAATTTCTTTCTCAGTTGTATTAAGAATAGTTGTATAACAAATATTTTTAGAATCTGCCTTAACTAGAGCTGATGGACAATATACTCCTTCAATTATTGATTTATTCTCAATTAAACCTTCTTTTAATTTACCAATTACTCTAATAGGTACAACCATTTCGGTTCTAGGAGGAATAATAAGAGTTCTTTTATTTCCTTTATATATTTTGAACATAACATATTCATTGAGTAGTTATTAATTATAATTTTATTTGTTCCATAGTTCAATATAGCCTTATTTCGGGTTAAAAAGTCATTTCCTACAACTCCATCAACATTTATTGGAAAAGTGTCCGCCACTACATTAAAATTGTGTGCAATTAATTTTGATCCTATGTATATTTCAAGTATTATTTCTCCTAAGGTATTAACTGGATTATTACTAATACCTAGTAAAGTTCTACTATTATTTGTATTAACTCTTATACTGTCATTTGCTATTGTATGTGCTTTAATTAGAGAAATATCACTACCTGTATCAATAAGAAAAACTAAAGATTTATTTTTAATATTAGCTATGTGCAAATTTATGAAATGACGGTACACGTATTCGATATTTTTGCCGTTTAAAGCAACCGACCCATAACCACGGCACGAGCTTGAGTCGTAACCTGGTTTAAATTAACTTTAGTTGGGTTTTTGTATTTTGATTAGAGGATTCAATTTTTGTAGCATATTTATTCTGATTTTGTGGGTCTTCTGTTTTCCTTTGATTATAATATCCTGGTGTAAATCTATTAGAATAATTAAATTGTCTTGGGCTACTATTATTATTACCTCGTCTAAACTAAACTTATTTGGAAGATTATTGTAGTTTTGAGTATTATAATTGTCATATCTTTTAAAATTATTTTGACAGGAGGTTTATAAAAATTATTTCTACGGAATTGTTGATTGTTATAATTATTAAATTTCCTAACTTCATTTTGAAATTGATTATATTGCCTATTTTGACGATCCCAATAAGGTCTAATGTTATTATTATTAGATTTATTCCATTTAGAACTAATATAAGGTTTTTCTTCAACATTTTCGTCTTCTCTAGCAATGAACAATTTGTTTGGTTTATGAGAAAATCGGCAATCTCGGGTATTATGTGTATCTCGTTTACAGAAGTTACAATATTTTTTGTTATATTTAGGTGAGATTTCAGCCTCAGTTTCAATAGCTAATCTTAGAGCATTTTGAAAATTAGTTGGTTTTTGAGCCCTTACAATCAAACTTATTTCTTATTTAATCCATCTAAGAATGTTTTTAATATTAAGCTCTCAATAAATTCGACATTCATATTATCTTCACGAGCAGCATAACGAATACCTGTGCAAATATTTTGTAATTCACTTGCAAATTTTGTTACAGGTCCAGTTCCTTGAGTACAAATTACTAAATCACCTATTCTCTTGTTAACACTTTTCTTAGTTGCATAATTATCGAGTAACATTTTACGTAAATCTTGCCAATTATGAGGTCTTTGGTTTCTAACCAATTGTTCAGCATTTCCAGTAAGTTTATTCATTACAAGAATATTTAAAAGTTCAATTTGATTAGGATGTACAATTCTAAAAATGTTATCTACCTTATCAATAAATTCGAATACATTTTTACTATCAGAACCGCTAAATTCTGGAATCATCATTATAGCATGTCTAGCTTCTAACATTCCTATATTCATATCGCGATTGATTTGAGTAAATTCTGCTCTATTTTGATTTACTCTTTGCGAAATATTATTTATCGTTTTTTGATTTTCCTTTGCTAAATTTTCATTTCTTGAAGATACTCCCTGATAATATATTTGATCCTGTCCAATTACATTGGACTCATTTAATCTAGCATGTGTATCAGTTTTAAATATATTAGACATCTCACTATCTATACTCAAATTAGAAAGATCTTCATTTAAATGTTTATCCTCAATCTTCCTTTCATGGGCTTTTCTAATTAAATACGGAGGAATTTTTAAAACTAATGTATCCTTTACTTCTGTATCCATAGGTAATAATTGATTTTCGTTCATAAGTTCCACAATACTATCATCATAAACCTCTTAGGAATTTTCCTTTCATCTATTAATTTACTAATTTCATTAGCCTCAATAGGTTTCTTTGTTACTTTTTCGTAAAATTTCTTAATTTTCTTTATTGCGACCGATTTTGCGATCCTTACTTTATTATCAGTTTCTTCCATTGTAAAATTAATAAAATTATTTAATAAAAGAGATAATTTCCCAAGAATATTTCAAAAAATTTTTAAAACTTATTATAAGAAAATATAATGACTTACAGTACCACTGTTAAGATCATTTTCGAAATCTTGAATTTTACCCAATTAGCTATGACTCCAAATTCTGACTGGAAATCAGATTCTTACCAGTTAAATGAACGGATCCCAAAATTTTCGGATTGTCTGTTTTCGAGATTCCAAATTTTCCGGATCCTACCGGCTGCGCCAATTAATTTGTAATATCTTTCTTATTGCTAATACTCGATATTACGGGATTAAATGATTTAACCCCAAAAGTTTCACAAAATAAATTAAAAGAGAGTATATTCTTAAATTAATTGAAAATAAAATATTTATTAAAAATTATTAGTAATCAAAATATAAGATACTTCTTTTATTTAATTGGAATTATCTAGAGTACTACAAATTATACCCAAAACACAACTTACTGTATTTTATTATAAATTATTAAATAATACTTTTTCAAGATTTTTATACTCAAAACTCTTGCTTTAATCTTAAAAATACTCTCAGAATTCCGATTTTTTTCTCTTCTAATTTATTCTGAAAAACTTCTTAGAACTTCTTCCTTTTTCTTAAACTTTCTTCTTGTCTTCTCTTATTTTTTTTCTATAACTATATCTCTAACTATCTCTAACTAACTTTAACTCTAACTATCTAACTCTATTTTCTATAAAATCTTTCTTTTTATAGGCCTGTGGCTCTATAGAGTAAGATGCGATCTGGCGCATCACTCTCATTACTTAATTTCCATCTAAGTAATGCCATCTTATGAAGGCCTTATTATAATTTTATAATCAATAATAACCGCGATATTACATTTCATTTCCGGCCATTTTATGGTGGAGAGCTGTTAGAAGTAATGATGTGTCCGAATTTAGTTGTCCATTACGGAAAATCTTACTTATTAATAGTTCGTCAACAATATCGTTTTATTTGCCCTTAACAGTTATGGTTTTTACTTATTGTAAAATTTATCGAGCCGCTTTAATTAAACAAAGTCATAAAAACGGGCATTAAGTTAATTTCTGATGAAACAGGAGAGCCGAAATTAACACTTAGAATTCATCGTGGTGGTTTTATTTCGGAAACTGATGCATGTAATGGCACAGAAAGACGATCGATAATTTTACAATCAAATTTGTCAAATAGTTGTGAAAATTTTGTCAAATAAATCGCTCCTTAAGCAGTAACAATAGTCATAACAATTTTAGAAGTGATCAAACGGCACACAATAAAAATATCTCAATTAGTAAAAAGTTAGCGAAATTCGCCAAGGAAAAAAAGCCGCTAAAACTTAGGAATTGTAATGGGCGTCTTTATATTTGCTGGTTACCATTTTTTATTGTTAATTATTGTCCGGTTTTTGTCAAAATTGCATATGGGAACAAGAGAGTATTTCAACGATTGCGGCTGGCTAGGTTGGATCAATTCCGGGTATTCATCCAGCGATTTATGCTTTCCGGAGCAAGATTTTCGCAGGTATTTGAATTTGAGATTATAGTGAGCAACTTTAAAAAGCAAATTCATTTAAAAAAGATATTATTAAAACAGACGTATCAGAAAATTATACGTTTGAAATTAATATATTAGAGCGATAATCGATTTAATGGAAGTATATTTAGATGACCTTTTCAGAGCAATTAAAATTTAGTTTTCTTCTTCATTAACTTTTGGAAACTTTTTCTAATATCCCCACATAAAGAAGTTTTGCTTAATATCGCAATAAATATGATATTCACGCACAGCTATTTATGATGTTAAATTATTAAAACTATAATCAACACAAATCATAAACTAGAATTTTTATCATTTATTGACAATCTTATTCTTTTTTAAAATATTAGGAATCATTTAGGTTAATTTAAGTCTATATGCGAAGCATCGAAGTGTATGTGGTGTTGTGGCATCATGGATTAATCGTAAATGGCCAAGCTTCATAGTATCCAAATTTTTATGTTAGTTAAGATACTTTACTTAAGCATGAAATATTCAAAGGTAATTATCTATAACTAGAATCCAAATAAAAGGCGAAAAATTAGTACGGTTGAAATTTGAGTAATTTTTTTTTCGAAAAGTGTTATGAACTGCTTCTAATATCTTGAATTTAAAAAAAAAAAAATTTTGAAATACGTTAAAATAATAACTGTTATCAGTTTTTGAAAGTTAATATCTCTATTAAAAGGCTCACTAATAGAGACAGATAACTCAACAGATTTTAATTGTGAGACATAAGAAAGTTAACTTCACTAATAACTCTTTCTAAGAATTTAATTTCCAATTTTTCATTTTAACAAAAAATATATAAGTGTTATTATGAACGAAGGTGAATACCATTGTTATCTAAACCAACGTTATTTTCAAAGAATGTTTATTTCTAATTTTGTGTTTTTATAGAATTGTATAAGAGCTATTAAAGACTATGTTTAACTTCATTAAATTAGCTAATATAATTTCTTCTCAAAATATTATTTTGCATTAGCAATCTTATTTTGAAATATATATAAAAGTTTTAATAAGAAAAAAGTTAACTTCATTTCAAATAAATATTCAATTTCAAAATCTATTAAAATAATAATTTTTTTATAAGTTGATTGCAATATTTTAATTTACAGAAATTTAAGTTTTTTAAATGCATATATTAACTTTTTATTAAAATAAATAGATTAACTCGAGCAATTATAATTATTATTAAAAAAAATGATAACAAATTTTAATTTAAAAAAAGGGTTGAATTTCATTGATAAATTTGCAACATACAATTTTTCAATTTATTAAAGTACTAATTTATTTAAAAAAATTATTCCGTATTCTATGTATAGAATATAGCTACACTCAAAATAATAACGAAAATTCTTTTTTAATGAATTCAAAATTCAGTTTGTTAGTTTTTTGGTGTGAATTCTGCAAATAAATATTTTTATAAAATAAAAAATTAATTGTGTTGTGACCCAGTAGTGGTTATCGTCAATTATAAATAATAATTCAATTTCTTATAACTAGTTTATTATGTAAATAATATTAATTGAACACTTTATAAGATTAGAATTAATTGAACCATTTAGGAATTGATGATTATTAAGTTTTGAACACATATATATATATATATATACATATATATATATATATATATATGAAAAAAATGAGTATATTAGCGATTTTTATTTCCTAGTTTCTTTTATTATTTTTGAATTTGTTATTTTTATTTCTTTGAATTTGCAATATTTTATTGCGAATTCGTTTTTGCAAGGGCAAGAAACTAGGTTTCTTGGCCGGCTGAGCAAGCTAATATAACACGTCCCACCGTTAAGAAAACCGTAAT
The DNA here is from genome assembly GCF_010416935.1 of Polistes fuscatus. Classification (NCBI taxonomy): domain Eukaryota; kingdom Metazoa; phylum Arthropoda; class Insecta; order Hymenoptera; family Vespidae; genus Polistes; species Polistes fuscatus. The sequence goes on along the minus strand of NW_025113110.1, from coordinate 82,418 downwards.
TACAATTATTTGGAGATATGCGTATATATATATATATATATATATGTCAAATTACAACATAAAAGTACAGTTGAGTAGAGGTTTACAAATTTTAGACAATTTTACTGACACTACCCATGTATATGTGCACATTAAAATTCCATAATTATGGACATAAATTCAAGTACGAATTTTTAATTATGAAATTATTGTGGCGTTAATGCTTCTTTGCCTACATCAATAGTCTTAGCTAACATACCGGAATTATTGACTACATCTTGGTGCGTCAAGTTCCTTGGTATTTGTCGTTAAATCAATATATTTAAATAAGTCAAATATGAGTTTAATACTACAAACTTAATTACGTACAAATCAATAATCAATTTATGATTTTTTAGGTATCAAGAGAATTTTATCACTTATTACTCATTTTAAACATAATATTCAATAAAAATCATATTTATTTTCACATATACATACGTAGTTTCATAAAATTGAAATAAGTGCAATATAATTAGTCAGAATCACATGATCTTTTTCTTTTCGGTGCCTTGGAGGGAATATAGATTCTGGGTTTTTGGATTTTTTGGTCTATTATCCTTATTTTATTTGAAGATTAACATAGATTATAAGGATGATAACTATAGTAAAATAAAAGGTATTAGAAGAATGTAAAGAGATCTATACTGATCAGTTGAATTGTTGGTTTTTAAGAGATCGTCACTAAATTTATTAATATAATTTTGTTGTAACTTCAACTCATTACTCAATTGTCGGAAATAATTAAGATCAAGGGTTTTAAGGGTTCAAAGATTTTGACAGGTTTAATTGATATTGGATAAGTTTAGAGTAATCATTTTGTTCATATCAATGTTCAAGTTGGGATAGTGATCTCGGAATATTCGTTATCGTTATAGCACGCTTCAATTGTTGACAGGGCAGTTCTAATATTATACAATTTGTCTCAAAAGTGATAATTCCTGTATTTTCTAATATTTCAGGGAAAGATGTATTGATTGTACATATTACGGTTAGTCTTGTTGGTTTTGGGACTAGAAATAACCATTTGTTACGATTTTCTAATTGATGCCAAACTTCCTTTTCTGATTTTAAAATTGTTGCACGGCAATTATTAGGAAATTCATAAACGGAATTCATGATTCAATTCGCATTTGGTTCGATTTGTGAGTTCATAAGAATGTTGTTTAACTCACAAATATACTCATTTTTGTCTTAATAATTTGCAAGAGTCTCAGGTCATTCAAGTCGCTATCTAGTCCTTTCAATTTGCAGTACGTCATAAACTGTGACTCAGGTTGTTATAAGAGTAGCCTTTATCAGTTTTGATTGGTAGCGGGTAAAGTTTAAATAACTGGAAAGCTATAGCGTTAACTAACGGAATCGAGATAGTAAAAATAATTTTATCTTTTACGAAAAATGATTGTATTTTGACTTTTGAGAAGTGTTGGTATATAATCAATTTTCAATTCAATTGGGAAGGTCATTCCGCTGGAGAGATCGTTAAAAGATTGAGTAAGTTCGTTTAATAATTGATATGGTGTCACAATAATTGGGTGATATATTTCCTTTAATAAATAGGATTGCTTGGGTCAATTGGTCAATCTCATGTTCTAAATTAGAAAGCTCGGTGGTGAAACCTTGTAGTTTCAAACTAAATAAATAGATTTGTTGTGTTTTATTAAATTCTAATTGCCGATTGGACATTTGACTCATGAGTTTATTGATCTGGTCAGATGCAGTAGTTAATGAGTTATTCTCGAGTAATAAAGACTTGACATTAATCGTGCTTGATTTTCTAACAATAACGTGTTTTTAATTTGTTGGTTGTGTATTTGTGAAATTTGGGATTCATAGAATTTTGCATCTTCTGAATCTAGGGTTCCGATTGTGAACTTCAAAATTTTCCCTCCTAGGTCTATTAAAGACCATTTAGATACCTTATGGTGCAGCAGATTTACAACAGAATCAAACTTTTCTCTTATAAAAGCGGTCGACTTAATGTGAGTTAATTTGATTATATCAGGATATTCGGTTAAATATTGGTAGTTACTTCGAATAAATTGTTCAAAATTTTTTTCTACCTTGAGTACGGAGTCTCTTTGTTCGTAGATGCGTGATGTTTTACAAAATTTACAAGTCTCCAATGAGATTCGGCATAATGAACGTTTCCAATCCTCTCAAAGAATATTTCAGGAGATTTTGAGAATTGTTCGATGTGATAGGGTGCTTTTATTTGTGATGATGTGGTTAATTGTAGCAGTATTGTTCTGTAATATAATTAGTTAGTTGCTAATTTAAGACGATTTGAATGAATTTTAAGGATTCTTTTTTTTGAAATTTGTAAAACGTAGTTAACTGGGCTTTCTTGTTTTATAATTTCATAGGACCGGTTAAACTGGAGATAATTTCTTTGATCTGTGTGGTCTTGACTGATCGTTAGTGAGATATACAAGATCTCCAACCTTAAATGTTACGGGTTGAGATTTTTTATCGTATATCTCTTTAGTTTCTTCTTTTCTTTTTCAAAAGGTTTTTACGAGCTTGAGAAAATTTTGGTTTATTCTAAATTTTAAATCAGCTACGTAATCAACGTATGTATAAGTAAAGTTTGGTTCGTTGTAAAATTGAAGGTAGATGTGGCTTTTGTCCAAACATTAACTCAAACGGTGTATATTTTGTTGACGTGTGATAAGACGTGTTTATAGGAGAACATACATAATCTACCCATTGATCCCATCAGTTTGGTTTTCGTTAATATAATGACGCAAATATCCAGCTATTGTAGCATGACTTTTTTTCCAACGCTCCGTTACTTTGAGGATTATACGCTGAACAAAATTGATGTTTAACCTTAATATGATCTCTGGAATCCCGAATTTTGTGAAAATGTTCTTTACTAGAATTTTGGCGACTGTTTGCGCTTGATGGTCTGGTGTAGGGATCGCAAAAGAATACTTGGAGATCGTCTTAAGCACTTAATAAAAATCGGTTTCCGGCTTCGGTTATAGGCAAAGGTCCTACAATATCAATAAAAAATTTTTCCATTGCTTTAGCTGATGTCGTTGTCATTCCATCGGAGCTCTCTCCTTTCCGTATGCTCGTTTATTTAGCTGACAAGATTGACACGATTCAATGAATCGGATTACGTCATTTTTCATTCCTTGCTATTTTAAATTTTTGTTTGATTCTTTGTAGGGTTTGTTGTTACTCCGGTGTGACTGTACATAGGATCTGACAAGGGAACATCCCCAACTGTGTCACGCCGATTTTTTTCTAATATGGCTCATTGAAAGAGCATATCTTCAAATAAATAGGGTGTTGTCAGTTTTTGCCCTAATGACCCCAGTTCGGAGGAATTGACCCCAAAATTGAACCTTGTCAAAACATAAAATGTATTCTAGTTTCAAATAAAAGAAGTATCCAAAAAAACTTTTTGAATAAAAGTTATAGACCTAAGTTGTGTTTATTAATAACAAAAAATATTTTCAGGGGTGATTCGTTACTTGTAATTATCAAAAAACCCCTTAAAATTAAGGTTTTTTGCATGTAATTTGCGTATAATACCCATTTTTAAACATTTTTTTACTAGAAAAACTTCTCTTAATATCAAATAAACGAACTTAACTTTTTTTTTATTCTCGAAAATAGGGGTGAGTTTTTGAAATTTAACGTTTTTTTGATTTTATTGTAAAATAGTGGTTTTTTAATACTTTTTTTCATTATTTAGGATCTAGATAGCTTATAAAAACATGTAATTCATTTTAGGGTTGGGGGTGAAATTTTTTAAAGATTAAAAAAAAATTTTAAAAATTTTTTTACTTAAGTTGAAAAATTCAGTAAGTGACAAAATGTTTTTTATAAATATATTTTTGTAGTTTATATTTTGGGTATTAATATTGTTTTTTAATCTTTGTATGAAAAAGGCTAACTGTTTTTAATCGAAGATATGTGTTTCTAAATAGTTAGTTGTTTAGCTTTTTAACTTTGAGCTTTTGGTTTTTTAATTTGTTAATGAGTTAACTTTGATAAATTAATTTGTGTCATTGGAAAATAAATAAAATAAAATAAATTGTTTATTGTGAATTGCTTATGTTAGAAAACCCCAAATTACTCCCTTTACAAATTAGAGAAAAACTAATTAAAATTCCATTAGGGATTTAAATGAGTTTAATTTAGAAATTTGGGAATTTTCCTATCAAAACGTTCGAATTTTATGACTATATTTGTTTGTTTTTTTGAACGTTTAAAAAGTCCCAATTCGTATAAAAGGGACTGGATTTTCTTTTTTCAAGTAAAAGTATGTTATATAGAAAACGAATGTCTTCTTATGAAAAATCCGTTTTTTAATATATAAAAAAAAAACAAAATTTCTTAATTTCACTTATTAATTTAAGTGCCGAAACAACATAATTAACTTACAATCTTTGACTCATAATCAATTTAGTGCTCCTAGATATATAGATATGTTTAAATATGCATCGTATCAAAGCGGATATATTCAAAATCATGGAAATCATTTCTTAACACCAACCGATTTGAGCTTTAAGTCTCTTCAAAACACAGTTTGTGATGTATGTGGAAAAGTGGGATTTATAGTATGTGGTTGGTGTAATAAAACTTTATGTTTCAATAATTTTTTTAATAAATATCATTATCATGACCAAGATAATTAAAACTTAAGATATGATTTTAATTTTATATTTCATAATCTTTAAAATTAAATTTTATAAATTTAATAAAATTATTTATTAATAGCAATAATAGATATAAAAATCAGACTGGTAGAAATTCTCGCTAAATAGTCGCTAATTTTATAATATTTATTGACGTTAAATACGAAATTTTTTAACTAAATTAAAAAAAATTTTTTCAATCTTTAAAAAATTTCACCCCCAACCCTAAAATGAATTACATGTTTTTATAAGCTATGTAGATCATAAATAATGAAAAAAAGTATTAAAAAACCACTATTTTACACTAAAATCAAAAAAACGTTAAATTTTAAAAACTCACCCCTATTTTCGAGAATAAAAAAAAAGTTAAGTTCGTTTATTTGTGATATTAAGAGAATGTTTTTCTAGTAAAAAATGTTTAAAAATGTGTATTATACGCAAATTACATGCAAAAAACCTTAATTTTAAGGGGTTTTTTGATAATTACAAGTAATGGAATCACCCCCTGAAAATATTTTTTTGTTATTTTAATAAACACAGTTTATGGCTATAACTTTTATTCAAAAAGTTTTTTTGGATACTTCTTCTATTCGAAACTAGAATACATTTTGTGTTTTGACACGGTCCACTTTTTGGGTCAATTCCTCCGAACTGGGGTCATAAGGGCAAAAACTGATAGTCACCCTATTTCATTTAAAGATATGCTCTTTCAAATGAGCCATATTAGAAAAAAATCGGCGTGACACAGTTGGGGATGTTCCCTTGTGAGTGCATTTCCTTAATGATTTCTTCGATATTATCTGGATTTGGAGTTATTATTTGATTTGAGTAAATTGTAACTAAAAATATCCGTATTAAAAAATACTATTTTATCATTTCGGTTATTAAGTTAAATTTAAGATTGTCATACGAATTAGAGAATTTAGGAATAAAGTTTATCCCATCCTTAAGTTAGTCGAGTTCTTAAAGTCGTTAAAGTTTTAAAAATGTTTTCTGTATTATAGTCCCAGTAATTTCTTTTACTGATAACAACATACAGAGATCTTTTGTCTAAATTCGCGTGGTAAGTATTACGATTGATAGATTTTTATCTAATGCTTCCGAAATTTCAGAATCCTTAATAAAGTCATATCCATTTTCTTTTGCTTTGAGATCGGCTGAAATAATGATTGCGATAGTATCTTTGTCGTCCATAATATTATTTGAGTTTCGTTTAAAATTATCGTTATGAATAACGGTAGAATTAAAGGTTTGTAGGAAGTTTTGAAAATCGTCATTTTGTAATTACGAGTATGATAATCTTCAAGGGGCAATATCATCTTCATCATCTGAGAGATCAGTTTCCAAATTAATATCCGAAACAGATTCTGAAATTATTGAGAACAGTGTTGGTAATTTCTTTGGTTTAGAATTAGTAAATATTTTTATCGATACATCACAATCAAGGAATATGAATGAGATAATATTTTCAATTATTTTCCGGTCTAGTTTATCGCATTTTAAGCTGATCTGGGGCAAATTAAGCTCCTTGATATCGTTAGTTAGTAGATATGATTTCAATTTCTGGATACATGAAAACAAAGTGATATAGTTTGGAGAGTCGAGATGTGTGTCTTTTACTATTAGATGGAAATATGAGTAAAGTTTCCATTGTAAGTTTTTGTATTATAATAGACCCCTTTTTAGCGAATTTCCTTTTCCGATTAAAGAATTGATTTCAGGAAATTTTTCTTTCATTTCTAAAGATATCCCTTTTGATCCAGTTAGATCACCTGCTGTTAAGTAGGCGATATTATTCTTAGTTTCAAATACAGATCCATTGTCGTTTTATATTGGTTACATATATCTTTATTAGAGAATTTGTTCATAAATTCAGTAAATACTGATTCTAAATTATCATCTCGATCACTTAATATGATACATTTTGGTGAGGTCGGTTGATTTATCAAGATAATATTTACTGTCACGGCTTAATGCATCGGCGACAAAATTTGTGTTGCCGGGTTTATAGTGAATTTCGTAGTCAAATTCTTGCAATCTTAGCCGCCATCTCAGAAGTCTTGAGACAGGGTTTTTGACGTTAAAAAGCCATATTAAAGGTCTATGGTCGGTATTAACAATCAATTTAAATTTAGATCCGTAGATGTAAGGCCGGAAGTATTCTAGAGAGTTTACGATTGCGTAGGCTTCCTTTTCTATTGTTGAATAGTTCCTTTCACTTTTAGTAAGACCCTCTACTAAAGAATGAAATGGGTGAGAATCATCTTCATCTCCTTGAGACAACACACTCCACCAATCGCATAATTACTTGCATTGGTAATACTAAAGGGTTTCGTAAAATCTGGAAAAGCGAGGAGAACGGGGTTAGTTGTTAATTTCGTTTTAAGCAATTTATATGCGAGGTCTTGTTCTTCATTCCATTTAAAAGGCTCGGTCTTTTTAAGTAATTATAAAGTGGTTGAGCAATCTCACTAAAATTTTTAATAAAACGTCGATAGTATCCAGCCATACCCATAAATTCTTGTACTTGTTTTACGCTTTTCAATCCGTTGGGCTGATAATTATTATCGCTTCTATCTTAGTAGGTGAGGGTTTGCAGCCAGATTCTGATAGGATATGTCCTAAGTATAAACTTCCTTACGAAGATATTCACATTTACTTGGTTTAAGCTTTAAATTATGTTCCTTAAGTTTCGAGAAAATTTTTCTAATTTTTGTTTGTGAATTTCTAAATTTGGAGCATACAACAACAATATCGTCCATATAGATAAAACATTCAATGCCTTGAAAACCCGAAAGAGCCGTATCCATCAGTCTTTGAAAAGTGGCAGGTGCGTTCTTCAAGCCGAACGGCATGCGATTGAATTCATAGTGACCAAATGGTGTGGAAAAGGCTGTTTTTGGTTTATCTTCTGGATTCATTGTATTTGATGAAAACCCGAATCAAGATCTAACGTTGAAAAATAACGAGCTTTCCAAGCTGGTCTAATATTTCGTAAATAGTTGGCAAGGGATAACTATCTCCTATTGTGATATCATTCAACCCTCTATAATCGATCACAACTCTCCATTCAGGTTTTCCATCCTTTCCAGGTTTTTGGGAACTACCCAAACAGGGGAGTTCCATGGGGATGTTGATGGGGATTATTTGTTGTTTAAAAGTTGTTTTATTTGTTCATAGACTTCTGATTTTAATTTTTCCGGGTACCTATAATTCTTTACATGGATCGGCTATTGGTGGAAGTAGGAAGTTGTGCATGGTTGTAGTAGTGTAACTTAGGGTTTCCCCTTCTAAGTGAAATAGGTGTTCATACTTATAAAGTATTTGTAGAATTGACTGTAGCTCTTCGTCTTGTAGATGGTCTGGTTCGAGTGAATTTAATAAAGTTTTAAATCTTTCTCTGTTAGGTTCTGAGTGATTAGAGTTAAAGATTGTTATAGCAGGTTGAGTTAGCAAACTTTACTTCATTATCAAATGGAGTTAATTGTACCTTATGTGATAACACGGATTTTTTATTTTCGTTAATGTATATTTTTTTTAACAATAAAAATTTAATAAAAATATGCGGTGTTTCTGGTTCGGCTTCTCTCGGCTCTTCCAATTGGTTTCGGAATGGTCTTATGAACGGTTCTTCCAAATGGTTTCGTTAAATGGGTTCGACACTACACCGTAGTATTTATCGAAATAATAAATATAACAACGATAATAATGTAATAATATAATTCCCTTTTTTTGGACCACTATTTATACCTCGGTTTTTCAAATTTGCTGCATCACGGTCCCAAGTTGAGGAAAACTGTTTTTTCTTTATTTGTTTTTCCGTGTTTATTTTATAAGGTTTTTCCGTTCGGCTTGGGTACTGGGTGCTTCCTTAGGTGATGGAACCGATTCCAGTGGAAAGGAGAACTTTTCTTCTTTCCGTTGATCCCTTTTTCGCTGGGGTAGCTGCTCCTGTCATCCCATTGATCCGTTAAACAAACACAGACGTTTGTTTAAACTTTCAGCCGTTCTCAAACATGTTGGATGAGTGCCGATCGATACCGACACTCTCCATGTAGATTTTAATTCGGAAACGGCATGAGTAGATGACTCTACTCATACCGTTTTGTCGTGTAATTGTACTTCAACGGTTGGTGTATTATTACACCTCCCCCCTTATTTAAGCGACGCTACGTGTCGCTTAGCCGGTACTTGGAGTCCATTTTCCCGAATGTAATGGATGGTCGATCTATGTGGAACATCCTTAGTTTTTTTTCTTCTTTGTTTGCTCTTTATTTATTTAATTAGAATTTTTTTTTGTTTTTCTTTCTTTTATTTGTTTATTTTAATTCAGTTTTATTTAGTTTTGTGTAACTTTGTGATTTTTCAAAANTTTCCTGTGAGAAAGAAAATTTTTTTTTATTTTGTTGTTGTGTTCTTTTGGTTTCTTTTCTTTTACTAAATGGCTTATTACGTTCATAACAGAATTGGTCGTGGAGTCGACCTTCATACATGGAAACTTCGAAGGTGTGGGGATTCTTCCAGCCGCAGAGCGTATTTGCAGTTGGATGTATATCTTAGCGGTAGTTTCGTTTTATATACACCATTTTCGGGTGGAGTTGTAACTCCAACATTATGGGTGCTTCACACAAGTCCCACCTTCATTTAGATGTGCCGACGGAAGAGGGTTTGCTCGCTCTGATGGCCGGTGTACAATGGAATGAGCTGACATATCTTCTTCACAATTAAAAAATTTTTGTGTTTCCCCCTTTTTTTTTTTTTTATCGTAATAATTTTGGGTTTTTTTTTTTTTTTTTTTTTTTTTGATTTTTATATTACAGGTATTTACAGGATGATTATCAATTTAAATAGACGGTTCAAATGTTATGTTTTCCTTGTTGGAGTCAATAGCGTTTAGCTCTATGTCTCCATGACTCCTTTTTCTTTGAATTATGCATCGGCCTGCCCAATGATGGTACAAATTAGTATAGAAAAAGAGATTAGAATAAAGATGTGATGATGGTTATATTATCTGTACCGTTCGTTCTTGGAGTAATTTTATGGATACGCCCAATGTTTCTATTCTTCTAGCGTTGTACTGGCGTAGCATTCTGATTCACCATAGCTCGGGCTATCTGCTCTCTCTTTGAATGTATTACTTGTAAGATATCTGTTGTAGGCACGATTGATTGAAATTGTTCAATGAACGTTACGGGGGCAGCGTTTAATATTACTCCGGTGGTGCTTGCCCGGCACGTATTATTCAGAACTATAGTTCCCGTTTCATTAATCCATGTTTAACGGTCTTGTGGAGCAAACCATTTTAATGACAGTAGGTTTGGGTGTTACATATAGCCATGTGTTAAATAATGTAGTTTCGTCCATAGTTCATTCTCTTGATACTATTCGTATATCACACCACCAGGCCATTCGATGGGTCTCCTAACAATTCAACTTCACAAGAGCGTTGTGACAATTGATGAATTAATGGTTCTGTTAGTTGGCAGATGAATAATCTGGGTGTATCGTTTTACAATGTTCATTCCGGTGTTCATAGCGTATAAGGCGTTGTATTCGTTATGATTAAATATTTCATTCTTGGTTTTACGTAAATATAGGATCATTATCGAATTTTAATGGGTACGGTATTAATTGTAGATGTTGTAGACTTCATTATCGTCAATGGATTTATTTATAATAAACACGAGTAGTTCATCCATACGAAACATTTTATATCAGCAATGTCATGATACCATCTATATTTTGTTCTACCATGTATCTGGAAAATTTTCATGTTTGGTAGAGTTCGTGGTGGCGATGATCAACTCTGATAACAAGTGCCTAGGATTGATAAGCTCGGGTGAATGATGTTTTGTTTGGCGAATAGTAGGGCATTGATGATTGTTTGTAAACTTTTGTTGGATATCTAAACCCTCAGAATATTGGCTATGCAATCGCTGTTGTATCTTTAAAATTTCCATCTGTGTTCGTTGTTTTTTTATTTCACTGATTAGTGATGTGGTCATCATACATCCATTTGGCCTGCTCTTTCGCATTTCTTGGGTCTTATTTGATTTTACTATGTCTTCTTTCTACGACACTTAGTCTCCCGGGTACTCTTCCCGATGTTGCTTTTGAATTCGTAGTTTTTATAGCCTTTGTATATTCCAATATATCGTCCTCATTTATCAGCCCATGGATCACTCGTACAGCATTCTGGACCATTTGAACCAACCTCTTTTCCTGCGTTTTACCCAGTAAAGTTTTAAATTATCATATTCTTCTTGAATTCTTTCAAGAAATCGTTTAGATTGTTGACTCTGGGCAGTGTATTTTTCGCACACTCCCTCGATTTGTAGACTGCGAGGGCATATTCGTCAATTCTTGGCGTCATCTGTGTCAGATCAATGTATGTGATGACTTCGAAATTTTGTTGTTTTATATTCCTTGCCCTAGATGGTTCGTAGTAAAGGCCCACTGTGTGGTCGTATCCCATGGAGACATATTGGCTCAGAGGATAATGAACCTAAATTTTTTTTAAATATAACTCTTTCGGGTTGTTAACCCTATCTAGTGCACGGATTCCTTAACTTATTGTGCTGATCAGGGTACGTGTAACTTACATTTGACCATTTCTTTTTACATATATCTGGTTATTGTTACCAAGTGTATTATTATAGACTATCATACATTTTTATTATATATTATTTATATATATTATTATTATTGTTATTATTTTATTTTTTATTATTTATTTTATTTTTTTTTTTTTTTTTAGTATTATTATTTCTATTTATTATATATTTATATATATATATATATATATATTATATATTTATTATATATATATATATATATTTTTTATATATATTATTTTTTATTTTATTTATTTATTTATTTATTTTTTTTTATTATTATTTTTTTTTGATAACCCCTTTTTTTGTATACTGCCCTATTTTATGTATATCTCCTGTTAGTGCCTTTACAAACAAATCAAAGTTCCCTTAATGTTGCTATTCTAGTATTACATGTAATTTAGATTTTTTTTTTTATGATACAATTTGTTCGGGTTATACAATTTGATCCGTTGTAGTGAACCCTTAAATTTCTATTATTTTATTTTAAGGTGCAATTAGGAGGATTGTACTTCCTTAAATTTCATATGGGCCTTCATATCGCGATTTGTAATTTTCTGATTTATCATTAGAGAATATCTCGCGTTCTAGTAATACGAAATCGCCCACTTTGTATGTTACCGGTTTACTTTTCTTGTCGTAGTAGGTTTTATTCTTGGTCTTATAATTAAGTTACGATCGTGTGCTAATTCGGATTGTTTTCTTTAATTTAATTTTAACATCTAAAACGTAATCTTCCAGAGTATAAGTGCTCTCATTGGATCCATTTTACTGATGGTAGATTTGGTTTTGTTCCAAAAACTAATCATGTGGTGTCAAATTGCGTGACTGTATGTGTGTTGTGTTATACGAGAATGTCGCAAATCTACCCAGTTATCCCAAGTATTTTTGTACTTCTCGGTGTATGTTTAATATAATCTAACCGTCCTTGGTGACCCTTCCAAGCACCATTAGCTTGTGGATTGTTATGCTGTTGTGTTAATTTTACGGATTTTTTAATAAATTTCGTAATTTGGGTAAATAACTCGGACATTAAATTCGTCCCTTGATCGTGTCACAATCATCTTCGGACAACCAAACTTACAAAGAATTGTTTTACTAACACATCTGAAATTGTTTCGGCTGTATGATCAGGGATGGCATATGCCTGCGATATTACTCAAATCGTCTTGTAATGTTAATATGAATCGATTTTGTGTTCCGTATCATTTAACGGACCTTACTATGTCTAAAAATATTTTGTCAAAAGTGGCTCTGGAGGTTGTGTTATCTCCATTGTTGGAGGTTTTTCCTCCTTACTAGTTTATTGCGTTGACAACTGTCGCAATGTTTAATAAATCTTGCTACATCTCTTACAAGAGACGGCCAATCGTATTTCTCCTTGATACGGGCGCAAGTTTTATTAACACCGTGTGTCCAGCTGTCACGCTTGAATGAAATTCCTTGATGATATTCGGATCTCTTTACAGTTGGGTTTATAATTAAATTCTTATAAACATTTACTGTAATACCACTATCTTAAAAATAAACTTAATCATTTGTCGTATTTTATTCCAGGAAACTTCTCCAAATTTGTTTTCATGTACTGGAATATTAATATATTTTTCTTGTTCATTAATTATTGATTTTAATTTTCATAGAAGTCAAACCATTGGTCATATTGAGTGTCGTCCCATGAATTTTCTTTAACGAATAAATAATAAATTTTTCGTGTTCTATAAGATTTCACTTAATTTCACCAATGTTAGGAGTTCTCCGCATTCACATCATTTTTAACTCAGTCATGTGATGAAAATTTTCATCGTACCTTTGATGTAGCTCACTTAATTCCTCTAAATTGTTGGGTAAGTGGCATACTATAGGACCATCTGCGTCGAATATAGTATTGTATTCATGGTATTCGTCGTTTTCGATGACATTTCTTTTGTTAAAAGCGCGAAATCTTCGGTAGCTCAAGCTGATGTGAACTTTCGAAACATCCCCTTGACTCGCTATGTCAATATTATGTTAGTTCCTTCAAATACATATTGTAGCATTTTTACAAATGTATTGTAATTAATTTCTTCGTAATCTTTTTTAATAAATGATAAATGATGAATATTATTTTTTAAGCACAATAATTTGATGTAGTTAAACATTTAAATAAGTTTTCTTCTGTTAGAGGATCAATAAGAGTGTTTGTCATGATCGAGTAGATGACAATACCATCTTCATATTTACATTGCACAGCTTCGCATAGTTTCTATTTTTCCTTGAACTAGTTTTGGAGCTTAGATTTAAATTGTGCAAATTATCCTCCATCAGTTCGGTTGTGCTTTTACATTTACCTTTTAAATTTTTGACAAGCGTAATACACTGTTATTTAATTCCTCGATCGGCTTATAAATTTCATTTATTTTAACCTTGTTGTAGATCTTTAATACTTTATCGTCGAGGAAATCGTTGTAACTTTTAAGGATTATTTCCTTCTTCTTGCGGATTTTTCTTTTCGGTTTTATTACCTCATCGCAAGGTTTTAATTCGTTTCGCGAAGCTTTTTAATTTCATTATTAGTTCTTATCGTTTATTTATTATTAGTATTATTATTACTTTTATTAATTTTCGTTAATTTTGTTTACGCTTCCCTTCTTCGAGACCTCAGATTGAGATTGAGGGATCTCATTAACCGAAGTAATGAGAGTCGATGTCTTAATTTCTTTATCGTTAGGAGTTGGTTTACTAATTTGAGTGCTGATTTTAGTGATCGGATTGCGGCTTAACGCATCAGCGTTTGGTTGACACGACCGGGTTGTATACATCACATAATCATATTCCTCAAGTTCTAACCGCCAGCGTACTAATCGTGATTGCGGATCCTTAATGTTGAATAACCATGTTAGCGGTTGGTGATCCGTGATTATTCGGAATTTTCTACCATAGAGGTATGGCCGAAAATGACGAACTGCCCAAACGATAGCTAACAATTCTTTTTCAATTACTGAGTAGTTGCACTCAGCAGGATTTAAACAACGACTAGCATAAGCTATTGGTAGATCTTTCGGATAATCTCCTTGAGAGGCACCGCACCGATAGCGAAATTGGAAGCATCTGTGTTGACGTTAAATGGCTCTTCGAAGTTGGGGAATTGTAATATAGGCTGTCAGTAGGCATTCTTTAATGTCTTGAAAGCCTCCTCCTGTTGTTCACTCCATTTGAAAGAAGCGTCCTTCTTCAAAAGGGTTGTTAGGGGTAACGCCTTCGTACTAAAGTCTTTATAAAACCGCCTATAATATCCCGCCAGGCCAAGAAAAGATTTAATATCTTTTGCACAGGTAGGTTTTGGAAATAACCTCACTGCTTCCAGTTTAGATTCGTCGGGTTGTGCTCCATTTTCAGAGATTTTATGACCCAAGTAAACTCTCTTTTCTTAGAAATTGACATTTCGATGGTTTCATTTTTAAATTAAATTTTCGTAATCGATCGAGTACTTGAATTAATTTCTTATTGTGATTTTCTAGAGTATCGGCAAATATTACAATATCTCAAGGTATACCAACATCGAGTGCCTTGTAACCCGTGAGGATATGTTCATTACACGTTGGAATGTAGAAGGAGCATTTTTTAAACCGAATGGCATTCTATTAAATTCGAAATGCCCTATGGTACGGAAAAAGCTGTTTTCGGTGCATCCGAGGATGCATTGGTATTTGATGATAGCCAGAGGCTAAATCTAACGTAGTGAAATATTTTGAATGTCCCAATTGGTCTAAAATTCGGTGATTGGAATAGGGTAAGCATCTCCTACCGTTTGTTCGTTGAGCTTTCGGTAGTCAATCACTAACCTTATTTCTTTTCACCGGTAGCATCCGTTTTCTTTGGTACTACCCTACTGGAGAATTCCAGGCAGAAACAGATGGTTTTATGATGTTTTGCTCTAATAAACTATCTATTTCTTTATCAACCACAGGTTTTAGGTGGTGTGGATATCTGTAATTTAGATGCAATTGGTGCTTCTGTTTTTTGTGTATTTCGTGTTGTACCACATTCGTAGTGCTTAATGTTTCTCCTTCTAAATGAAACAAATCTTGATATCGAGTTACTATTCGATTTAAAGAGGTACTTTCCTCATTGTTTAAATGTTCCATTTGTAAAGACTCTAGATCTTTTGTAGTCGATCGTTGTCTTGTCTGGTAGTTAAGCACATTTCAGTTATTCTGTGCTTGTTTCGATTTTTTCCAATTTTACCCATAAATCATCTACAGTAAGGGGTATCTCTTGATTTAATATCGTGGTATAACAGAAGTTGTCTTTATCTGCAATTACTAATGCTGATGGACTATATAATCCATCAATTACGGTATTTCCAGTAATAAGTCCCTCCTTTCTCCTCCCTACTACCCTTACTGGTACTATCATTTCAGTACGAGGAGGTATGGTTAGGGCAGTTCTTCTGCCGTTAAAAACTTTTTCCCTATCCATAGGAAAGGATTGACGGCCAATAATAAATTTATTTGTCACTGTATTAATAATTATTTTTTTATAGGTAATAAAATCATTACCCAATACTCCGTCAGCATTGACCGGAAAATCATCCGCTACTAAATGAAAATTATGAATCAAGACATCATCACCAATCGGAAACTCTATGTGTAATTTGTCCCAAAGTGTATACGGGACTTCTTCCGATGCCTAATAATGTTCTGATGTCATTTTTCTTTACTGGTGTATTGCTGTTTAACGTTTTTATTTTGAGGAGTGATAATCACTCCCAGTATCAATAAAGAAATTAATTTGATTTGTAACTGTACCAATGTGCTTAATTTTACTGAATAGCGGAATGTGTATCGTTATTATTTATGGTTCGGGCTCGTAACTACGGCAGGTGTTACGGCCTCCACTTGGTTTAAATGCATGTTACTATTGTTATTGTTATTACTTTTATTAAATTTATTTTGATCGAATGGAGTGTTAGGAAATTTATTATAGTGTTGTTGTTGTTGCTGTTCGAAATTCGTATGGTTTACCCTATCGAGGGGTTCGCTTTCATTCTATTTCCAGTGTATTCTGGCTAGTATAGCCCTCATTAAAGTTTCTTAAAGGCGTTGACGCTCTTTGGTATCGGCCCTGGTTCCAACTAGGTGGAATTCTATTTTTTTGAACAATATTAGGCCTAGGCTCTGGTGGCATGGGTGTCCAGTTCGGATCATATGTTGTACCCATAATCTTCATAATTTTCCGGGTACTTCATACTAGTTTTCCCCATATAGCCTTGATTGCGTGTTGTTTGTCGTTGACCCCAGTTACTTCTATTCGACTTCGGCCAAAACTGGCTTGATGGTTGGCCTAGATGCGCGTTTCGGCAATCTCTAGTGTTATGAGTTGTCGTTCTACAAAAATTGCAATATCTCGTTTCCCTAGGTGCACATTCGGATTCAAGTTCTAAAGCCATTTGAAAAGCTTCGTTGAATGTTCTAGGGTTTCGGGCGAGCGTTAAAATTCTAAGTTCTGGTCGCAAATTTTGTGTAAATGTTTTGAACGTTAAGTGATCCACCCATTGGGTGTCCATTCGTTCTTCTCTGGCCGCAGAATTTAACCCATCTCTAAATTTCAATAATTGGCCTGCATACACAGTAACGGGTTTGTCGCCTTGAGTGATATTGTTTAATTCTTTAATGCGCATATTAAGGGATTTTCGTACCCCGTAATAATTTATCAGGGTAGTGCGAATAATATTCCAATCAGCTATCTAGATGTCGTATTAACTGATCTGCAGCACCACAAATCTTATTTCTTGCTAGCATAAAAAAATTTCCAATTGCTGAGGGTCTACCATTCTTGAATATTATCTACCTTAGATAAAAACTCGTGTATGCTTGCCGCATCAGTCCCGTCAAATCTTTGGGACTGCATCAATCAACTTATCGGTTCTCAAATGCATTTGGGGTGGTGGTACCACAATCGGCCTGGGTTAATAACTGCTTCTTCTGAGAATGAAGTATTTGCTTTTTGATTCATTAAATGAAATTGTACCCGCTAAATAGCTCGGAACTGTCATTAAAACAGTGCCGTCTATTTGCATATCTTCAGGGTAACAATAATTTCCTTCAATTAATTCAACAACCGTGTCATCAGTAACTTCTTTTGGTATCTTATTTCATTAAACATTTTTGTTAACTTCTCAGCTGAAATCGTTGTCTTATAGTTCTTTTCATAAATAGCTTTTATTTTTTCTAGTGCTTTGGTTTTGCTACACGTACCTTAACAGATCCTGGACTCATTGTTACTTAAGAAAAGAGAGAAAGAGAGCAAAAATAATTTTCTTTCAAGACGGGAATTCAAAAGGAAAAAAAAATTTTTTTTTTTCAGAAATATTTGAAAAATTTAAACAAAAGTGAAAGAATAATAATCTCAAATTTTATTTAAATTTGCAAAAATTTTCAAGCTTTCAGAAATTTCAAACTTTTAACAAGGTCCAAAGAGTTTCGAAAGGTAAAAAAAATTTTTCAACAGATTCGAATTTTAAAACCTAAAAAAAATTATCTAAAAAAAATTTCTAAAATTTCAATTTTAAAAAAAAATAATAAGATTTTTGGACGTGGTAAATATTATAATTATTGTTTCATATATATTTCTAAAAGTTTTTTTTTTTTTAAAATCAATCTTAATGTTTTCCTTTTTTTAAAATCTTCAAAAATTTTCGCAAAAAAAAGGTACCAATTTACGCTAGAATAAAAATTAACTAAATATTTAATGGATTCAAAAAAATTTGTAGGAAATTTCAAAATTTCAAAAAAATATTTAAAAACAAGTTTCAAAAAAAAAAATTCCAGGTAAAATTCAAAAAAGACTTAAAATTTTAAAATTGTGTCCAATTTTGAAGAAAAAATATTCAATTTTAAAAGAAAATATTCAAACAAAAAAAATTTAAAACCACTCACCAGAATTTATCATACTAACGGGTATAGTCGTCGCGATTGTTCTGGAATTTCGGTTTTTTACGGATCTTCTAGGTCGATCGATCCTACCGTCGACTGCGCCAAAATGTGATAACACGGATGTTTTATTTTGATTAATGTATATCTTTTAAATTACACTAAACATTTAATAAAATATGCGGTGGTTCTGGTTTTCTTCTGGTTCGGCTTTTCTCGGCTCTTCCAATTGTTTCGGAATGGCCTCTTATGAACAGTTCTTCATAAATGGTTTCGTTAAATGGGTCTCGACACTACACCGTCGTATTTATCGAATATCAAGCAAGATCACACACGATAATAATAATAATAAATAATAATGATATCGTAATAACTTAATAGTAAATAGTTATAATAGTAATGACGTAATATTAATAATAATTCACTTTCTTTCGACCACTATTTATACTCGGTTTTCTAATTTGCTGCATCCGGTCCCAAGTTGAGGAAAACTGGGTTTTTCTTATTTGTTTTTCCGTTTGATTTTTAAGGTTTTTTCGTTCGGCTGGGGTACTGGGTGCTTCTTTAGGTGATGGAACCGATTCCAGTGGAACGGAGAACTTTTCTTCGTTCCGTTGAACCCTCTCGCTGGGGTAGCTGCTCCGGTCATCCATGATCGGTTAACAAAAACAGAGCGTTTGTTAAGCTTCAGCCGGTCTCAAACATGTTTGGATGAGTGCGATAGATACCGACACTCATCCAAGTAGATTCGAAATTCATCTTCATATGAATAGATGACTCTACTTATATTGATGTTATGGTTGTTTATACCGGGAAGCGGTTTTAATCGGCTTTTATTACAGTGGAAAATATGACCGAACGAAATTATTACAACAAAAGATTACATATCTGCGCCCATAATGTCGCGATTCGATTTATATTTTGTGTTAGATGATGAACCAATTGAATATTCGATTGGTAGGTATACAGTTTGCGAACATGTTCTAGATGTAAATATTCGAAACATGATATTTTATTATATTTGAAATTTTTAAAGAATTTTCGACCAATTTTAAGCGAACTTGCTTCAAAACGGTTAATTCATCACTATCGGAAGTTGCGGACCAGAGACGATCAGTCTGGGAAATGGACATGGAGAATAACTGTTAGACGTTGAGAGTATGAGTCGTCTAGCTGACGCAATGTGTGACTATAACTTTGCGATAAAGTGTAGTGGCTCATGTTAAAGAAACGTATCGTTATTGAACAAGTCGTTGATTCGTGTTGAACAATTTGATATTCATCTAGAAAGTAAGCTTGAACTTCTTGAACCAACTATTGTATAGAAACTTATTCATGACATTGCGGTTCTAGAAGATGATATAATTTCGAGAATCGAGTATCTAAATCCTTTTTTTTTTAAACTCAATTTATTTGCTTAATTTACTTTGGAAACAGCATCTCTTACAGTATCAATGTTAAAAAAAAATCAAAGTCATATTATTTAGAAAATCAAAAAAGTATTTTTATCAATTCAAAAATTAAGTGTAATTATTATCAATTATATAATATTTAAAGCCTTTTTATTAACATAATTTATAAAATTTTTTATTTGTAGATGTAACCTGAGTTATAGCAAGACAACATGACAGCAGTAGGGAACCTGTCGTTAGTTGACTAAATTCCGGTTAGATAACATGGCGTTAATCGGCAAAGTTCGAGTTAGACAACATTACTCAAATCGACAGTTCCGGGAAAAAATATGGCACTATTGGGCTATGTTCCGACCAGAACACGTCAAATCAGTAAGAAAAGTTACAGTTAGAAAACATAGCACCAATAAGCAAAGTTCTTGTTAGGCACATGGTGACACAGTTGAAGAGGTTCCGTTCAAACTATAATATTAATCAGCAAAACTCCAGTCAGTCAGTAAGCAAAATTTTTATCAGATATGGCACCAATCACAACATACATAGCACACACAGCAAGAACATAACACTTACAACATATACAATACACATTCAACATTTCCTTACTCACACAAACTTTAAAGTAAATTAAATGTTTCAATTAAAACTTCAATGAAAACGACAGTGAAGTGAAAATCGACCAAAAACCATTTGTTTCAATTGAACCGGATTCGAATTGGATTTCAGTGCTAAAACAAAACGATTGGTTACGCACCAAAGATGATCGATTTGTCGTGAAATCGGACCAATTAATTAAACGTCATGGGAACTTAGGTAAAAAATGATTTATGTTCATCGTTAAACTTTAAATTATTTCGGAAAATGTAATATAATTCATTTTAGGTTTGGTCGCTCTTAACAAAAATATCAATGAAGCCACGATTGGATTTTTAAAGAAATGATGAAAAATCGATCAAAATCGGCTCAACGGAAGGCATTTTACGTAACTTATTATCGAACAATTTCTGCCGTTGGACTCGGAAGATAAGGAAAATGTACTTATGCATTTTGTCTAAACGTGAATAGGATGTTATTTTATTCGATGAACAAGGTGGCGTCAAGTGAGTAATATCGATGAAAAAGCGGCACAGTTGTGAATTCCGTTTAACGACTGCAACGAATGAATAAAAATCGAAAAACATTGTGATTTGTTATTAAAGTCGATATCGAATGCGGTGTTAAGGTTGGTCTTGCACGATTTATTCAGAATTTGTATTTGTTACACGTAAAGCTCTATTTAGTTTTTTTTTTTTTAATTGGAATTTCTAACTGAATTCATTAATTTAATTGGATTAAAAGTTATTTAACTTTTTTCTTAAATGAGATAAAGAGTAGTTTTTTGAGTTTTTATCTTAACTGAGTTTTAAAAACTCAATATAACATTATAATTTTATCAATATAAATAATTCAAGAAGTATCAAAAACTATTTAGACGTAAGTCCGATCGGCTGTTCATTAATTTCTAATAAATCTTTTTTAATCTAATTAATTTTTTTTAGGCTTATAGCGATAGGCAATTATATATCCATCTATCAAGCTGCTAGTATCATAGTAGATATCAATGTTTATTTTTTAAACTTTAAATAATCATCGTGTATCAAATAGTTACATTAAGCTATATTCGAAATCACATCAAAAAGTTAATTACAATTTTGGTACAATGAATTTCTTATTAAATTATTTAACGTTTAAAATGATAATTATAATTATATTTTCTATATTAAGGGCCGTTCATTGCGATGAATCATTTACATGTTGATAGCACAGATTTCCCGGCCAATTTAATGTCAGATTCCGATTTGAAATGAGTTTTTATTGTTGAAATTTGGACAAATTTCGCGAAATTCAAGTAAGTTTAAACTTTTTAAATAAATAATTTAAAAAATTTTTTGTAAAAAAAAAACTTGATGGATTTCACCATTGATTATAATTGCTAGATAAAGAAAGAACACCTTTTTCGACAAAATAGAAATTGAACAACAAAAACCACAATTTATTTACAAGGTTTTCCTATATATACATAGTCCCTACTTCTTTTCCTTGATAACAAAATTATATTACAAAACTTAATTTTTCCTTAGTCCTTTTCGATTTCCGAACTAATCCCAACATTTTCCCCCCTTGAAGCATCCTGCTTCAATTCCAAGGGAACCAAATTCCGAACGTTATCCTTAACTAGACCTTTCTTTGTGCGTAACTCAACCACTCTAACCTACCATCAGCACCTGGATAAATTTTTGTTTTTCTTCCCCTATGCCAAGAAGTGGGAGGCTCAATCCCGTCTTATAAGAACCAATTCTCCTAAACTCGGACTCTTCCTTCCTTGAACCACCTACTTCTCCTCAATGATTGCAAAATATTTCGTTTCTCACATTCTCCAAAACCTCTCGACTATCTTTCTTAGAAGCTGATATCTATCACAATCATAACGAGTTTCCAACCTCACCTCATCCTAATGATCGAAAAATCTACGGAAGGAAATCCCGTCAAAAGATGAGCAGGGGTTACAACCTCTAAGTCCTCCTCATTATCAGAAAGAGCATGCAAAGGGCGAGAGTTAAGGATAGCCTCAATCTCTGTTAAAACAGTGTTGATCTCCTCTATAGTGGGAGTCTTTCCATCCAAGAATCGAATAGATGATGCTTGGCTGACCTAACACACCGCCTCCCACAAACCTCCAAAATTAGGAGAATACGGAGGGATAAACCTCCATTCTACTAGGTTGTTTAAAAGAAACTCTTTAATTCAGGATCTTCTATCGATCTATTAATTTTCAATTTTAATTCGGTTATATTAGCACACCCCAGAAAGTTACGACCATTATCACTTAATATCCTTTCACATCCCTCGCCTAGCAATGAACCGTTTAATAGCCATAATCAGTGATTCAGTGTTAAGGCTATGAACTAACTCTAAGTGTATCGCTCTCGTACCCATACATACGAATACAGCGATATTGCCTTCACACTCATTTTCCCACGACCTCGGTATGGACGTACAATAACCGGACCAGCAAAATCGATCCCAGAAGTTTCAAACGGTTTTTTAAATTTCATACGATGTTCCGGAAGATCTCCCATCAAGGGATTATATGTAACTGCTCTATGCTTAATACAAGTAATACAACGAAGGATACTGAATTTGACAATATTTTTCATTCGTGGAACATAGAATCGTTGTCTCAAAATTGAAGTGGTTAGTTTTATCCCGAATGAAAATATTTCACATGGACATAATTAATTAAAAGCTTTAAAAAGTGATCATTGCCCAATACAATAGGATATTTTCGGTCATATCACAAGACAAATTTTCATCCTACCACCCACACGCAGAAAATTTTCAGAGTCGATAAATGGACACAGCAATCTTAATTTACTGTTTTTCCCACAGCCTTTCCTTCTTTTAAAAGATGAATTTCAGGATCATAATGATATGCCTGAAGAATCTGAATGAACTTACCGCAAGAGAATTCCAGTTCTTTAACTGAAATCAATCCTTTAACATCTTTATTTTCCTTGGACATTAATCTAAGAAACCTCATATGTATGCAAAACTTTTGCGAAATTTCAAAAATGAAGAAAATCTTCTCCACAATTGTATCCAAAACCCACTATCTATTCTCACATGACATACCTTAGCAGATCTCTCCTCTTCCATTGTCTCAAATTTCATCGATGTTTCCGGAATACGTAATTCTTCTCCGAGCCAATCCGGACCCTTCCACCACATCTTTAGCTTAACAAGCTTCTCAGGACCATACCTCTTGATGCTATATCCGCAGGATTCATTTCCGACTTAACATATCGCCAAGGAATTCCCGGAATCAACTCATTAATATGTCCGCACGATTTGAAACAAAAGTTTTCCATTTCAGTGGATGAGACGATAGCCATGAAAGAACAGTAGTGGAGTCACACCAGCCAACAAATAGTCGGATTTAATTTTCTTAAAGTAGGCAGCATTGAGTTAATCAACTTAGCCAGAAGGTGAGCCCCACCAATTCTAATCGTGCGATAGACGTAGGTTTCAACGGTGATACCTTTGTCTTGGAGCATAGTAAACTGTTTTTACTCCTCCATCATGTTCAACAATCTGAGTGTAGATTACCGCGGCATATGCGAGTTTTGATGCGTCACAAAACCCATGAATATACGTTACCTTTCCAAAACCAATCCACCGTGGTATCTTCAGATCTTCAAGTCTGATCAACGAATCCTTAAGAGACAACCATTCCTTCATTAGATCATCCGGTAAAATCTCATCCCATGCGAGACGCTTAATCCACGTTTTCTGAAATAGGATTTTTATTAATATAGTAATAGGGGATATCCATCCCAGAGGATCATAAACTCTTGCAGCCTTGATAACAATGATCGTTTGGTATCTTATCACAAGATACGTGCTTATAAGCAAAAGTAAAATAATCGAAGCAATAATTCCAAACAACCCAGCGTTTTAACGTTATCGCCTTCCCTGACATCAATCTCAAATCGATCTGCCATACATGGGTCAACTGAGCTATCAAGAATGCGATCATCATTGGCCGCCCATTTGCTCAATGTCATACCTGCGAAGCCAAATACCATGAGCTGATTTCGTTTCTCGATCAATGTATTGAGATCATTATCGCCCACAAAAAAATCGTCCATGTATCTTAGATCCAACACCTTAGCGCCGAGAGGAAATTGATACATTCATCCATCGCTAATTGTTTCATCGTTCTTAAAGCCAAATAAGGAGCCGACGATACCCCCATCCATCAAAGTAGTGAGACGATTCTGACACCTGACTCTCTCCTACGTTTCTCCACAAGATACGTTGGAAATTTCGATAAGATGGATTTATCCTGATTTGTCTATACATTTTCACGATGTCTGTCGTAAATGCATACGACAAAAGCGGAATTCAGTCAATAACAATGTAATATCAGTTTGATAATTCGGACCTGGAATTAATATGTCATTTAATGAATTTCCATTGTCCGACTTCATGGAAGCATCAAAAACCATACGAATAGACAATTCTGGCTCAACCGAACGTATGATGGCATTGTGAGGTAAATAGAAAACCTCTTTCTCCGGAAGAGACAACTCGTTGGAGGAACTTTCTCCAAATAACTTAAGGTCTTAAATGATTCGATAAGCTCTTCATACTTTTTTCCCAATGACGGATTTCTCGTTAATCTTTTTTCAAGTGAGCACAATCGATTAAAGCCAAATAATAAGATTTGCCAAGCTCAACACACGGAAATTTCATAGGAAGATCAACTGAATATCTTCCATCTGCCTCCCTACGCGTTGTGGTTTGATAAAGATTCTCACAAATAGAATCCACCTCGGAAACAGAGCATTCAGGAATCGGTTCCTCAATGTTCCAGAAACGCTCCAGTATGTCACCCAATTCCGCATCACTTTTAGATATTCTAAGACAATTCAACCTAACCAGAATCCCGTGTAATTCTCTACTCCTCCACTAATAAGCCAACCAAGATACTCTCCATAATCCAAATGTGATCCATCTGATGATAATATTTTCCCGGTCCAATTATACCAAAGGCATGATCCGCTCCGATTATCATATCAATGTCATTTGGGATATCGAATCCAGGATCCGCCAAATCAAACCTAGTCTTCAAAAACTCAGTAGAAACCAAGTCTAGATATTTTTCTGGTAAACAACCAGTCAATTTGGAAAATATGTGAAATTTACGACGATTTTCTTTTCTGAGTCCCGACTAGATCGTATTGTAGTTTTAGCCAGCTCCCATCGAATGAGAAGATGGCAAATCAGCCGAAAACTGGATAGGAATCCTGACATGTTGTCGCTGTAAATTAAGTCTTCTAAAACAAGACTCTGATATGAAAGATGCTTGTGCACCACAATCTATCATTACTCTGCATTTCTTGAAACTACCATTAGAACATTGGGCATCAACCACAGCAGTAGGAAGAATAGCCGCCACCACCTTGTCTCGACTACAATTAAGCTTCAATAATCCGGTTGCGATTGCTAGATTTATCTTCAACTAGATTTTTCGCTTCACCCCCTGACTTATTAGACATATCATTTTCTCTCCCCGATCAAATGAATAAGTGTATGGTGTCTTCTTTGACAATGAGAACATGTTCCCTTAGATGAGCAATCAGTTGCCTTATGACCTAATCCCAACAGTTTTAAACAACGAGATTAGCCTTAACTAATCTGTCTCTCTCGAAACCGACATTTTTGCGAACTGTTGACACTGAAAGATTTTATGTTGTTCCCCACAAACAAGCATTTGAAAATAGTAACAACTCCAGTTTTGAAGCTATGCTTGCTATCGAATTCTTTATGGAGTTTATTCTTTCCACAAGACACTGTCTTTGTAGGAGCGTTTAATAATTTAGCAGCAACACATCTTTCCCTTAAAAATGAAACAGTTGCTGAACGGTAGGCTCATTCTCATTCGCTGTTTCCGTTGCCCATCTTTCTTTAGTCTCATCATCTATTTTTCTAGAATGATACTAATCATCCAAGGGTCTCTCATTTTGGCATAAGATGACATACTATCCAAAGCCATTACCGTTTCAGAAAGAAGACTCCACATTGATCTCAAATTTGATCTGTTGCAATCAACTTTTGGAGCAGATAAGATCGCCTCAACTCTATCCTTAATGATCAAATAACTGTTATCATACTCAGTTTCCAACAGTTCCCAAGCGGCCTCATAATTATCTCCATCTATAGGCAGATGCTGAATTAACGATTTCGCCTCTCCTGTCAATAGTGTCAATAAATGGTTCAATTTCTCGGTTTCAGATAACTTAGTATTTCTATTAACAATACTAAGGAATAAGTTCTTAAAAGCTGGCCACTCTTTTGAATCCCGCTAAAAACCGGAATTTTTACAAAAGGCACTCTTGAGCCTCCCACAGCACTATCACTATCTTTTATCCTCTCAACCAGTTTTTCAAACATCTCGCCCTGTTTTTCTAAGATTCGAGAAACCGCCAAATCTCCTCTACTTTGATCTACCGAATCATCAATAGATCTATTTAGTCTTTTATCTATCGCGGTTAACATCATTGATCTGGCATTATATTTAAATTCATATTCATTAAACTCGTCCATTGCCTCCTGAGAATCATCCTTGCCAAATGCAGTTTAAATTCCTGATAGTATTCCTCAGCTCATCTAAATAATGCCTTAAACTATACACATTGGTATTATCGGCCTCCTTCCCTCTATTCTCATATTTGGTAATTTGTCCCTTAAGAAAAGCTAACGATTTCATCCCCCTATCGGAAATCGCCAAGGACTAACAAATAACAAATTAAAGAATAATAAATACAAGAAGAAAAAAAAAACAAATATTAAAATAGAGAACAATGCTATCGTTATCAGCAACACGAACAACAACTGGTATTATTTCCCACTTCGACTGACGTCAAGAATCGATATGAAACACCCAAGGACAAACTATTTTCCAATAATAATTGATTGATCTTACCTTATTGATCTGATTTTTCTCTCGCAAATTTACTTCAATGATTGAATTTTGTTGATTTACGTGATTTTATTGATATCTCCGCAATATTGATTTCACCACCCAAAATTGAGATAAATTGATTTAGATAAATTGATTTTAGATTCACACGATAATCCGATTTGCCGGCTCGAAGGACCAATTTTATGATGGATTTCCACCACTTCTGAAGTAAGAAGAGAAAAGAAGAACACACTTGTCGAAAAAAGAAAGGACCAACAAAAACCACAATGTATTTACAAGGTTTGTCCTCTATACAGATGTCCCTACTTCTTTTCCCTTGATAAAATTGATATTACAAAAACTTATTTGCCTTAGTCCGTTTCGATTTCCGAACTAATCCAACATTTGAATCTTAGTACTAATTGGTTTGTTAAAACTCTAAATATGGCGACTTTGAAAATTCACCGATAATTTAAAATACGTTGATTAAGTACAATTTACTGGAAAACTTTCGGAAGATGTTTTTACACAACCAGTCGTTAATGTGAATTAAATTTACTGAATAACCAAATAAAAAGTGTTGAGTCTAAGAACACCAGTTTTAAACGAAATATACGTACGCTAAAATTATCAATTTCAAAGTCACTAAATTTATTAACTAAAAAATTAAAAAGCTTCATGTATTTGAATGCACATTAAAAAATGAAATTTTCCAAATAAATTCAACTTTCCATCCTGGTTAAGTCCGCACACAATCAAAAATTATATTTGTTATTCAAAAACGGAAAATTAATATCAATTTTCTAACTTTTAATTTCGGAAATTGGAAGTTTACATATTGAATTTTCGAACCAGAAGACATTTCATCTTTACTTGAAATCGAAGATTTAATAAAAACAAATGCCAAACTTGAATTATTTAACGCTCAAAAATTTAACAATGGCTAATTACTATCCTTGGAGAGTAAATGCACACCAACAATTTAGTTTACTTTGATTTAACTGGAATTGAAATGATTCTGTAGATTTTCTAAACATAACTTTTGATGTTAGAGACTTAATTTATCTTCAGGTCATGTAACTTCTAAACACAAGACATCATGTACTTTACCAAATCTTAAGAACTTAATTATGAATGCACAAAGACATCTGTCTTTGAACAGATTTATTTAGATATAATTTGAATTAGAAAATATTTCCTTTCAAAATTGCCAAATTCATACAATTGGGAGAAAATGCGTTCCGATTTTTGCCAAATTTAAAAACACTTGATACGGGGCAATCATATGCTAACGTAGCCAAATTTTTTACAGCATTTCCACATCGTTTTAATTTATTATGATTATCGTTAATGTTATTTTTAAAAAAACAACAATCTTCCTTTGGAATTATTAAAATGTTAAACTTTTATAAAAAAAATACAAATACAAAAAATTTTAAGTTTCACAAATTTTAACTAAATTTTTAAAATTGAGAAAAAACTTAATTAACTTTAAATTTGTCCATAAAAGTCTAACATTAATCGACCAAATTTACGAATTTAGAAATATAACGTTGTTCAAAACTGCAAATTTTAACAATAAGAGTATATTTATGTCAATCTAATTATGACTTATTTTCTACTCAAAAGATTTCACTAATGAGTCATAGATAACAAATAAAATATTAAGATAAAGCGAAATTACTGCATGTAGAATTATTTCTAAATAATTAAACACACCTTAGGCCTTAACTTATGTTACTGATTAAAAAAAAGAATAAAATTTTCCACTCAAATATTTTTTTCCGTAACTGTACAGTACATATTTTTATCCATAATTCCATAATAAAAATCAAATTTCCATTTTTCGACATAAAGTCCTAACTAAAACAATTTTATAACAAATTTAACAGAAGGTTTTTGAACTTTTACTTTGTTTAAACTTGTCTCAGTTATGTGCAAACTTTTTTTTTTCATAAGAGCCAAAAATATTAAATTACATTGTCAGAAAACTATTACCGAATTCAAAAAAATTTTCAACATTAATTCATAGGTTTTTGCCTTTTTTTTGATTTCGCTTATTCTACAAAAGGTTTTTACGTATTACATGTAAACTAGCAATTAGCTCCCAGGAGAAAAAAACCACTTTTTTTAAAGAAAATAAATTTGTATTTATACGTAGTTTAAAACTCCTCATTAAAATAACTTTTATTGAATTTAAA